>NC_090715.1:13139156-13458322 GCF_040954835.1 Lepisosteus oculatus
TTGCTTGAGAACAAACAGGAGTTGTTAAACTACCACTTTTTCAGTCTTAATTATCTCCTGAAGGTTTGCTATAACCTGAACAGGAATGGTGAATGGAGTTAGAGGGTGGAAAGGCCATTGGATAAAGCAGAATGTATAGAAAGTGAAGTCTGAATTAAAATCTTCTTTGCTGAACCTGCTTTTTTTAAACATAGTTTGTTTATGTGAAATTAGAAATGATACGACTGGTGCAATTCCTCATTAAAAAATAATACATGATAAAATTACATTAAAATAATTTATTTAAAGTAATGTTTCCAAAATGGCCTCGTTTGTAAACAAATCAATTGAACAAATTCCTTTTCTAGATTTTTAATTGATGGACAAAAGGGTGCTCATTTATTCTGAAAGGTTAGTAAGCAGTTTCTTCAGGAACTGCAGTATCTTATGTTCCTCTTTGCAATCTAGTTCACAATACAAACCTTTATGAAATCATATTGTATGTATGTCTCCCTGGAATATTCTGTCACATAGAAACCATCCCTGAAACCTAACCTGTGTTGGGTTTTTTGGGTTGACTCTAACCATTTGGGAGACAACCTGAAATCTAAGGGTCTCTAGACATCTTCAGACATCTAGACATGGTTCAGATACAATCCCCTTTCTCTTCACTCCAATTATTTAAACACGCATGGGCTAAATATAGCTTGGGGTTTTGGTCAGCTAAACCTCAGCTCTACATCTTGGAGAGAAGTGTGCAAAGCAGGAATGTGCGTGTAAGTAAATAAACTTCCCCACATTTAAGACTAGAAACTAGAAGTTGCAAGTATTTCCTGTATATAAGATTCTTTTGGTCAGGGGTGTAAATAAAATGTCACCCTGAAGCTGCGGAGAATAAAGAGTCTCTCTTTTCCTGCTTTTTATACAGTAGAAAGCAATAAAATGAGCAGTAACTAATATGAAGATGTTACACGTTGCAAGACAGTATGTTTCTCTCATTTCTTGAAGGGTTGAGGGAATTCATCACCGCTTTACTGAGACAACCTCAAACATATGTTTGTAGTAACAACGATAAACACCTATTCTGCTTTACTGTAAATGAGCTTTAATTCAATTTGAATCCTTCTGCTTTCCAAGTGTTGAGGCTGATGTTTGTTTTCAGAAAAGTTAAGAACTATCCACAATAGAAACAATCTGACAGGACAATGTATTCCATGATGAACTGCACAGTTACACAAACATTACACAAAGTCCCCCACATTTGGAACCTTTCATGGGAACACTGACATCTGCTTTTAGACTGTAAAGCAATATGGAGATACTTTTAGAACATACCCAGCTTAAAAGTGGAGTATGGAAAACAAAAAGACCAAAGATTAATGAAAGAGTTTCAAATATTGATTTAATTGTGTATTTTAATAAATATCACAGAACTTATAAAGGTTGTTAGCAGGATACGTTTCTAAGATGTAGTATGGAAATGTCTCAGTCTGTTAAAATATGTAACACAACTGTGTTTTATACAGAAACGGTTCAGTTAATTTAAATGTTGAAATAAGATTGGGATGTTTGAACTATATTAATATGTTTCTGCTGTGTGACCATAGTTGTTGTGATGTGAAGGTGATATGCATAAACAGTCCTGTTTTTTTTAAAAAAACTAAGGTTTTTACTCACAAAAGTGCAAAGTGCTCAACTGCCAGTTTGATCCAAGGAAATTTTAATTAAAAATGTTCTAATATTATTCTGTGGTGAAAGTAACATTGTGTAATCCAATAATGTAAAATTTAGCAAAAGGAAGAAAAATAAATATTCTGCATTTAGGAGGTTTTCCAGGACAAAAAAGAGCAAAAAATTGAAATTATACTGCATTACATCACCCAGGATACAATCAACATGACAGAACTGTGTGATAAATATGACAATAATATATGCTCAAAGAAAATGATTTCATCATAGATTAACACAACACAAGTGTTAACTTGGTTAAGCATAATGAAAAAGTCATGTTTGTTTGTATTATTAATCTAAGATGATGGAGTTATCGCCTTATGAAAAGGTACTATCTCCTTTCATTTAAAAAATGTTTCATACCTTTTAAAAATATACTTTGGATATCTCAAGTTATATTTTTTATATATTTTTCACCAAGTTCACAAATGCATCAAAGCAACATCAATAAAAGGTATTTATAACATAAGAACATATAAATATTCCAGAAGTACACTGTTTGCTCATAACTTTCAATAATTTGCTTTAATGCATACCTTGGAATACCAAATGTTTCTACATGGATCATTTTTTCATTTTCATGTGAAACGATTCTTGAACATTTAATTTAATTGTTTATTCGTTTTCAAGCAGTTAGCTAGTCATTCTCAGAGATTTCTTAGTTTGTAATTAAACTTTCAAATACCATTTAAATTATTTGGTAATTTGGTATTCTGTGACAAAGTAGCATGTGGCCAGTATACATTTATATTAATTATTTTCTACAAATGTAAAACAAGAATACTTCTCTTTTTACTGCGCATAATATGTGTTTTAAACAATTTATGCTGAAAGAAAAATGCTACTATTTTTGATTGTAAACAATGTTTTTTTTTTACATTAGTTCAATCTTCATGTTTTCTGCACTACCTAAAGGAACATATTAGCAAATGTATAGCTTTATACAGCAAATACTTTTTAAATGTTCTAACAGAATTTCTTATATCAGAAGTTCAGTTTCAACTAAATTACAATTTAGCAGAGAGAGAAATGTTCTCCCATATTTGAGAAAATTTGGAATGTGGTCAGGTAAATGACGTACAGTAAATCTTGCTTTTGTGAGCAGAACTGTCTCACAATGTATCTATTTTTCTAGGAATTCTGTGTCTTTCCCTAATCTAGACATGTAAAAGGTTCGGACACTTTGCAAACTGATGCAGTCATTAGTTTGTATTTGACATAACATAAAGTTTAAAATGGAGGAGACATAAACACAGAGTAGCTTACATATTATGCATGGCCTGACTGAGATGCTCATGCACAAAGCTCAGATGTGTATATGGATGTTGTTTTAGAAAACAGGACCGTACCACTATGTTTTGGGGGTAGGTGTTTTATAATATCAGACCTCTGAATTTCAGACTTAGAATGGGATGCTCACAACCTCAAGCTCCCCCCCCCAAAAAAAAAAACTCAACAGGAACATTAAAGACACTTGTCCAAAAAAACAGTACCTTATTAAATACAATTTCAAATTTTTAAGCAAACATAGAGCAAATTCATCGACAGAAGCCCAGCTAGACCTGTACAGTATTAAGCAAACCTAATAGAATGAGTTGTCATTAATCAAAATGAGTAACTTATAGGAGTGCTCCCTTTTCAACCATTATTACACCCTACAACTTGACAACATGCTGCCACATTAGTCCTGCACTGAGCTATTTATAGTGCCTCATTAATCAGGAAAAAAACATCAAATAAACTGGCTGGTGTTTTATTGACCAACAAGAAATCCATGAGAATCATTTTTTTATTCTGTAATATTCTGCCACGCCGTAACCTCGCATTTTACCAGTATATCTGTAGTTTGCAATGCTTTGTCATGCTTTCTCTGTGTCTTTCTCTTACAGAAGCATGCTGTATGCTATGCTGATTTAGAAACATATCCCATAGTAAATCGTGTTATTACTATACATTATTATTGCAAGCATGGTTAAGGAGTACAAAATATAGTGGAGAACTATGGCATCATGGTTAAAAAGCACCATACAATTTTACCATGGTAAATTTATTGAGAGCTGGTATTTTAAGCAGCCCAGCAAAAACTGCCAAGTCAGGTTTTACTCACAAGCCCTATTTCTTAAACTTTTGCAATGACAGGGTTTAATGTGTCAGCCAGCTGTTTCAAATTGATAAGCATGGATGACAGGAATTTACAAATATATCAATCGATTGATTAATCAGTGATACACAAAGAGGTTTCTGTGTCAAATAATCTTGAGGCCTATTCATGTTTGGCCAGAGAGACAAAAAGACAGATTTGTTCACTTCAATAAACAGCGCTTACAAAATACTGAGCCATCATCTTCTCATTTCCACATCCTGGGGCAAAATGCAACAGTTGCACAAATCCTAAATAAAAAAAAACATAAAATGAATGTAACAGCTGGTCATCTTGCTCTCTCTTTACGTCCATTTGTGGTCATTTTAAACATGCAATCCATTATCCTGTTCAGCTTGATTGCTTTCTCACGTGTATATTCTGTCCTTCGGATGTCATGTCAACAGAATATTTACAGTGTGATGTTAATTTATCTGCTGGATGAGTGGGAACAGAGCAGGATGGGTGTACAGTGATGAGGATTACTGCCTCGCAGTGCTTGGCCCAGTGTTCAATTCCAGACCTAGGGTGCTGTCTGTGTGGAGTTTGTATGTTGCCTCTGTGTTCACATGGAGCCTCTGGGTGCTCAAGTTTCCTCCCACAGTCCAAAACCTTACTGGTAGGTTAAATGGGAAAATTGTCCCTGGTGTGAGTGTGTGCATGTCTGTCAGCCCTGTGATGGACTGGTGTCCTGTCCAGGGTGTACTCTACCTGTACACTCGCTTGCCAGGATAGACCCCGGATTCCAATGACTCTGAATTGGAAAAAGTAGTTGGAAAATGGATGGATTCATGAGTGGGAACCAAACAGATAATACAGTATTTCCCTAGCAGTGCTAGACAGTGATAAGCTCCAACATGTTCCATCAAACCAAGCACACTTAAAGACACAGACATGTGCATATATGTGTTAAAATTTACATACATATAAATTGGACATCTTGTTGGTGATATTTCTGTGGCTCAGAATGTTTGCAACCGTTGTGAAAACACTTCCTTATTTGCAAGGGGTATGCATTTTTTTTTCTTCCACAGCTGGATGTAATTAAAAAGTAATCCACAATGGAAAATATTCCTAACATGGAGATGCCTGCATTGTGTCTCAAGACTCGAAAGTATATTCCTAAAATTATTTTTTTCTTCCTAGATGTAGTTGGGCGTGCAACAAATAAATAACTAATGCTCTCTTTCAGGTGCTTCTGCTATAGGAGCTCAAATTGTCAGCTTGTGCGAAGCTGGCTACAAGAACTACAGTACAAGCTTAGCTTCACACTTATTTCTTGACAGGACAGTAAGAGCACATAAGACAAGGTATTTCTGTTTATGTCCAGACCCTATAAATGTGTACAGTCTCAGTATGCAACTTATTCTGTAAATAAACACAACACAAACGCAGACACCCTCACAAAACAACACACAAAATTAAAAATCAGGAACTGTGTTGGAGTAGAATCCACTACTTTTTTTTAACTCATATCACTAATTATTCTTCAGCTTGCAGGAAATGTACTGGTACTAGGAGTTTGTTATCCTATTGTATCACACACTCTCAGCTCTCTGTCTAGGCTAAGGCCTCTTTTTAATAAAAATAAACCCCTTCAATGAAGCACACATATAGACACCCATGCGTGCTTATAAAGTCAGAAACGTTTACTGTGTGATCTATAGCAAATGTGCACATGAGCTCTCACCCACTCTCAGAGTCTGAGAGTCTGAGAGTCTGCACCCTAGAAGACTGCACAATCAGGGTTTCATACCCCTGCTGTTACAAGTCATTAGTAATTAGCTCTGTTATTATTAGTTAAAGGTTGGAGGAGTGAATATCAAGGTACACTGTAAGAAATCTGTTCTACATCTCACATTATTTCTTTTCTACTGGCTATGCCTGGAGGACACTAAAGGACACTGAGGTTTTCTTTCGAAACCTCAAGAGTGCAAATGGCCCACATCTCCCATGATTTCTGAGGAATGCGATGTAGTAGAAAAGCAGGCGTTGTCCTCAGCAGTGTTTGCTATGGGAAGTAGCTCCACAATCGACATGATTATTGTTGTGCCTCCTTCTGAGGCTTTGCTGTGGGCAACAGTAGACTTGGCAAATGTGTTATCCCAGACTTGCATTCTGGAACCTGCTTGCAAATGATCCAGATGGTTCTTCAAGAGCGAACACTAGCATTTTATCTGGATGCCAGCAGTTGATTTCTGTCATGTGGGCTTACATTTAACGTGTGCTCTCCCACACTGCCAGGCACGTCCCAGGACCTGCTGTCTCCAATTTTCTGTGTGCCATGCTTCATTTGCTTTCAGCTACCATGGCAGTTTGAGTAGTACCCTCCCTGAATCTGCTCAGACTGTGGCTACACAGGACATGCACAGGAGATCTTCTTCTGTCACTGGCTCCTCAGAAACCTTTGGAATGTTGAGGAGCATTCTAAGCACATACCCCAAATTTATTTTGTTTCAATGTTTGCCGACAGCAACTCGTTGAAAGTTGAAAAAATCTCTGACTGAATTTTTTTTTGCAAGACCTACCAAGATCTGAAAGGAATTACACAGCAAACCTGATGTTCCCTGGATGCATTTTTTTCAGGAAATAAGAAAAGAAAACCTTCAAAATAAATTGGAACGAATAACTTACTATAATCTAAATCTTTCTTAAATATTGTTTCAATTGGTAATATTTCGAATCACCTGCAAAAATCAGATTGTGTACAATGATACCATGATCCAAATGTTTGGGAATTTGTGGAAGTGTCCTGCAAATCTCCCTGTTAAGTTTTAGTTTAGAGTGCACAAAGAGGGGGAAAACTAACTTTAACTATACTTTAAACAAATGGTCTGACACCCCTAAATGTTCTGTAAAATTGTTCAAAATTCAAAACACATTTGGAAGTCAGAGGATAACTCACTCATGAGGAGACATTGCCAGCACTTGAATGATTCATTAAATTTAATACCTTCTTGTTGTTTTAAATATTCAACATGTATTTCCGAGTCTTGGCATAACTGTGCCTCGCTTACATTTTCCAAAATATCAAAGGGGAAATTAAGGCTTAAAAACAAACCACTGCCCGCTTACTTAGAGGAGACTGATCGTGAAAATGTGGAGTGTGTGGGTTGGAGGGGTTCGTTTAATGAACTGGCCACTCCTCCAGTTTATCAAAAATAAAAATATCCAGACTTATTAAAAATATCAGGACCAATGAAAATGAGACAAATACAGCTTTTAACAGCTCTCCTACCGTTGCTATGGATATTCACCCATCCAAGTATGTTCTAACCACTTCTTCCAGTACAGGGTCACAGGGAGCCAGAGCTTATCCAAGCAAACACTGGGCACCCCCTGGACACGACACTGGTCCATCACAGGCCACACACAGACACACACCCACTCATACCAGGGCCACGTCTCCCAGAAGCCAATTTCCAGTGTGTTTTGAACAGTGGGAGGAAACTGGTGCACCCAGATAAAACCCACACGAACAGGGAGAACATATAAACTCCACACAGAGAGTACCCCACAGCTGGAATTGAACCCAGAGCCCCAGTGCTTCCAGGTAGCAAGTCTAACCACTACACTGCTGGCACAGTCAAATAATCTCTAAATTAAGGAAAAGAGTACGGAGTAAAAACTTGTTTGTTTTTATTATATGCATGGTTAGGATATAACTTTGAATAAAGGTGTCCAAATGAGATTTTAATATACAGAGTTTGTTTTCCTTAATGTAGCGATTACTCTAATATCCTTAGCAACAGCTGGGTAGTATATTAGCAAAATAGTGTCCAAGGTTATGTCCAGTAAGGAATTCTATAACCCTTAGCTTCAAATTTCATTGACCATCATTTTTTTAACAGATCACACTTAACTGCTCCTGTATTCAACGCTCAGGCTAATAACACTGAGTCTAAAATGGCTTAGAATCTTCCACAGTGATTACTCCTCAAGTATGCTGTAGTTACTCCTCAAACCAGTGATTTAAGTTGGCAGACACCACTAAGTGTACAAGCATTGAAAGGTCTAATTAATGATGTGTGCAGAGGCCTGGTTCTCAGGCAAACTCCCAGCATGCACAACTCAAGCAGCACAGGACTGACAACATCATCACTGAGCCAAAATTAGCTTTCACAGGCTGTATTGTTTTAATTTATTAGGAGTTAAGGACACGGCCAAGGCAGAAATTTGAAAACCGGATTTTAACATTACATACTCAACAAACAAGAAACATTTCAAAGACTGGACCAGTAAATCCTTCTTGTATCAAAAGAGGTTTCCTTCCAAACTGTTTTAAAGAAGGGGTGTCTTTTCTACTATCATGTGATATTGGGAATTTGGCGCCACTCTATTATTATTTTTTCTGTTTTCCACTCTTTTTTATTTTCTTCACTCCTGTTCAACTGCATATTTAATTATATCTTTACGGTGTTTTTTTACAATCTGCATTTTGCTAGATCATTTCCACACATGACTTACTTTGTCCTCCACATTGTGTTTGTGGACAACAGAGATATCATCTTGAATCACTGTTTATTCCACATATGCTGAATGCCAGACTAATTTGTAAACAAGGCTGTAAACTGCTTTCAAATGTGTTTTATATTGGTCCAAGGTTTTAACAACCTAGAGAGAAGTTGGCGAAGCTAGGTCTGACAAAGCAGAATATCATTTAAACTCTAGAGACAACAGTACAAGGCTGAAAAGTTTCATCTGACATAGGTAATTCTTAACATTTTCCCTAAAACAGTTTACTAAGTTTAGATCAACCTAAAATTGGCTCCCCTAAGCCACAAAACCCTCAACGAGCAGTCATCTTCTTTTTGTTATTGTAGTTTCAATGTGTATGCACACTGACTTTCAAAATACCAGGACAATATCAATGACTGTGCCAATCAAAGCAAAACAAATGAATAACTCTTACCAGTGCAACAATCAGGTATACAGTACAGCAAATCCCTTTAACTAAAATATTAATCTACTAACATGTTGTCCAAGAAATAAACACTTTTATTTCAACCAATGAAACTTGACTTTCCCACTGTTACAGTTCAGTTTACGGTCAATATGTGAAATAAACCTCATTAGACCTCTGAGAATTAAACAGACTGGCCCTTTTGCAACAATCTGCAGTTATTTCCTAGGCACTGACTAAATTCAACTTTAAAGGTTTGAAATACATTAGTAGGACTAGGACAATATTGTTTTACTTCAGATAGGAAAACTCACATCAAAGGAGGATATAACAGCAGATCAGTTTACTAACCCTAGAAGCCAAACCAAAATCTCTCTAGTCACAATCCCACTACAGCTAGCTTTCATATGTCATACAGTTATTTTTCCATATAAAAAACTAGCATTTCATTTATTAGAAGTAGCCAGTGAAAACGATGCTTAATTTAAGATGTATCAGATATTTTTTCCAACTAGCAAGTTCACATATGCTGTGTAAGGAAAAGCAAAACAAGAAAAACTGCTTCAGCATCTCTGCTGTGCCCTAGGTTGTGTGTCACAGTGAAAAGACACAGCAAAAGCACTGTTTATATGACATCAGGGCCCACATACGAAGTTTGTCTGCCTGCCGGTGAAGGAAAAGGAAAACATTGGGTTGTGCAGATGGAAAATGTTGTGTGTTCTGGAACTTTAAATGTGATATTTGTCTCATCTGCAGCTGCGCAACTCCGTTGAAGCTCCAGTCCAGGATGCTCGGCTGGCTTGAAACGGAATTTAAAATGCTGGTATTTTTCTTTACGGTCAAGCCAGCTGAGGTCTGGCCCCAGTGTGTGCAATACAGCTTTGGTTCAAGCAGCTGTCTTAAATGTTTGAACTTAACACATCGCATATTCGCTTAAAGTAAAATTTGATGACCGAAGTGGACATTAATACGTGGACAGAACCTTGCAGAACCGCGAGGCGCTTCTTAGTCCTGAACAGAGAATACACAATGCAAGGGCCTGAATCAAGACAAAGAGATTCACAAGGTAAACCCGGTGAACCAGAGGTCACAAGTGGAAAGTCAGTGGAAGTACATTTAGATCTGAGGACTGGAGGCAGGTATGTACTCAGAGGGTTGTGGGTGTATAGAACAGGCTTCCCAGCCATGTTGTTATGACTTGGCAGCTTTCAGGAAATGTCTGAGATCTTTAGATCGGCTAACAGCTACCGAACTGGGCTAGATTGGCTGAATCTCCTCTTGTTTGCAACCTTTCTTATGAGCAGTTCTTAGTATACACAGGAAATACAGCATATCAATGTCTTCTTCACTACAGAAGGGCAGTCAGAGTCGTAATGTGGTGTGAGAGTGTTGGGTGACCTGGTGTCCAGCCAGGTGACTGTGGTTATTCATGTATGGTGTAATTCAGTCACAGTTTTAATTCTGTAAGTCTAGTGGGTCATTTAGGTTTCAGTGACTTTCCTCAGAAATCAAAGTGTCAATTAAAATGTAATTTGGTAAATGCACCCATGGGTGGCATGGTGACACATTGTTTAGCATTCATGTCCTGCAGTGCTGGGGGCTTGGGATTAATTCCAGACCTAGAGTGCAATGTGGAGTTTGTAAGTTCTCCCTGTGTGATTCCTGATAGGTAAGACATACCAATAGGTAAATTAGCTTCTGGGAAAACTGGCCCTGGTTCGAGTGTGTGCACGTCTGTTTCTGGCCTGCGATGGACCAGCGTCCAGTCCAGGGTGTATCCCACCTTGTGCCCATTGCTTGCTGAAGTAAACTCCCCCCGCGACCCAGTACTGCATTAAGTGGTTGAAAATGGATGGATGGATAGTGCAGCCTTCATAGTTTTATTCAGTCTTAATTTACCCTAGAAAGAAATACGGTGTGTTTAATCAGTTCCAGCAGTCAACAGCTGCATTGCAGTAGACAAATAAGAGGGGTTGAAAAAAGTGCTAATCGTAGCACCTTTGGGTGCAAAATTATTTATGATTTCATCTACAGAAAAGGGCCCTCAGGATTACTGAGATTATAATTGAGCTCTTTCAGTAAACCCCTGGAGTCTGGCCCAGCTTCTGACAGGTTTAGTGCTGTCTGCCTGGAGGAAATCCTAGCTTGAAATAAAGCATGTTGTATTTTTTATTGGACTAATTGAATTATGAAAAAAATGAATTACAGCGCCCATGCAGTAACAGTTTGACAGGGGTACTTCTTTACCTCCGGCAGTGAATGGCACATGTTGGAGAATTCAAATTTCTATACATTCAAACTATTTGCAATGTCATGCCACTTCTAACTTGCCTCACGCTCCTCCTCTCTCCCAGCCTATTTTCTCCCGGTACATTACCTTTGCCTACTGCCTTGTCTTTCTCGCACCTGAAGGTGGCTCCACGGCCGAAACGTTGCATTTTCTTTCTTCTTTTTTCAGCATGGAATAAACCTATTACTTTTTGGTTTAAATAGCGCTGCTCGCTGCGCGGCAGAGCGTGTGCTGATGGATTAACAGGGCGGCGCTTGTCGTTATTAACCCGCTGCTGGTACTGGTTCGTTTTTGCGAGGTGATCTCCGCTGGCTGGCGGGCGTGACAACATGTGGCTACACACATGATTGTGTCTGCCTGGTGCACGTTGACATTCTGACTACTGTGGTGCTCGGTGCCTGATCCCTTTCGTACTTCTCGTTGTCTCGCCAGGCTAACGGGTAAGCAGCCTGAACAAACGTTTTGGAAGATCAGAAGTAAACAAATACTTTACTTTTACTAGCTGTTCAACCTACCGTCAGAATCCCCAGACCCGGGGAAGAGTTGAACCCTATACAGATACTCCCCCAACGAAGGGTGTGGAATGAGGTCAAATGCACTAGAAAGGTCATCCTTCAGCTGCTCCTTGCCACAGTGGCCAAGGTAGCAACACTCAACCCCCGCCATTTTTTTCCCTTTAGTCACCAAAACCTCAGCTCGGGTTTACTTGGTCGTTGGCTCCCCAGACTCCCTGCTGAGCCTCCTGAGGCTTCATCCCAAAAAATCCCTCCATTTGTTTTCCTTTTTTTATTCTACTCTTGTTCTACTCTTCTGTTTTTTTTCTACGACTGTGTTAACATTGGCTAGGGCAGCGACTGTCTGAGTTCAAGTAGAATGCACTTGACCGTAAAGCATAAACAAGACCCCATTTAAAAGAATCCGAAGTCAAGCTGGTTCCAGCCTACAACAGCAATTTGGCAAATTAAGAATGTGCTATTTATAATGGCCAAGATCCCTAAGGATGCTGCTCTGGTATTTTTTGAAAACGCTGTGCCCAAAGTTTCTCACTAGTGCTTGGGAGCTTAGGTGGTCCCAAATCTGAAAGGAAGGGCATGATCAAAATTTGCTGTGAGCAAACTTTTACGTCAGGTTAAATGTCTTCATCAAACTTATCAAATGCCTTTTCAGAATGTAGAATGAGAAGGCAAGAAAAAGAGCAGAGCAAACCTAATAATTACTGTAGTAAATAGCTAATTGTCTTACCTCTTCACTCTGTTAACTTTTTTCTCTTAGTGTAAAGTACATTGAGAAGTTACTTTTAAAGTTGCTATATAAAATACAGTTTATATTATTATTCATAATGAACTCTGGAGAATAACACTGGTTTCTGGCAAATATAAATTATTTTATTAAGACATATTCCCCCTGAATTCTGGCTTCAAATACTCCAGGGTTGTGATACCATACTGTGTTCTTGACTCTATTCCTAGGATATAACACCAGTTGCTGGAAATGTAGTGTTTTTTAAAGGATAATGTGAAGACATCAAATTTGATGTGAAGTGATTGTTAGGAATTGTTCACATAAAGTTCTGTATTTACACTTGCAGTTTGTGGCGACTGATTTAACCTTTTGTGCAGCTTTGACTAAACTCTACTGCAGTCTGGGCAAGCCAATCATGTACAAGGAAATTCATTTGTTTATCCTGGAAAAGAGCTGGAATCTCTTGGCCGGTGTCGGTCTGAGTGAGGTTTCCTGGTGGGACATTTGGAAAAACACGAGCAACTCTTCTATTGTTACTCTCCAACAATAAAGGAATGGCAATATATCAATACAGAAATCCAGCAGTCAATCAAGATTCCACTAAAGCACCAGCATTTGATTGAGACATACTGTACTTGACCGCAGGGTGAAAAATAATGGTTATTCAGAGAAACTGCAGTGGACAAATTCCTATGTTAAATGGACAAATGAATAAATATTGTAACATTCCAGTATTTGGAAATGCGATAAGATCCTTGCTCAAAGAACTCTCTAATATTTAAGATGGGCTACTGTCATAAAATATAGTACTTGCAAGAGATTTGTGTTTGTAGGCATCTGAAGGATGGCGCCAGGAATATATTTTACAAAGACAACATAAAATAAATAAAACAATGTGGGTTAAGGTCATAAAAATATAAAATTACCACCACTATTCTGACTATTGAAAATCAACTCCTAATGTTAGAAAGTAAAACATTTTAATTTTAGCCATGCTTAAATCAGCACGCTGCCTGAAAGACTTAGCAGGCACTTTGTTGTTTTCTCTCTAGAAAAAAAAAACAGTTGTTAACTGAAGCAAATGTTTTATGAATAACTGCGTGTGAGTGATACCTTACCTTGAAACAACACCAACCAAAGGTTGTGTACTCCAAAAGTAAGCGTACAGCATGTACAGACACCTGAATGTACCTATGAGTTGAGTGTTTTCATGGTTAATAAAGTTTCTGAAGGTGCCCCACTATTTAGTAATGACTGGATCATGCACTGCCCTGCGCTGAACAAGTAACTTATCACAACGCTACAGATACTCTGCAAACCAGAACATCCTCTCAGGAAAGCGAAGTGGAAAATACTCCAAAGTAATATGATAAACCTCTTCCTCAGATTATGGCTTGGAGTCCAAGAGTGAAGGGGTGTTTTGTGAAAAGCTGAAGTGATTGGGTGTTTTCCTTTCCAACTACAATGGAAGGGGTGAAAAAAGGTTAGGCCGCGGTCAGTCGGAATCAATATTTCCAACTTCCAGATCCTACTGCTTAGTTCTAGGAAAATTAAAGCACCCTTTTGCTATTCACTTGTTTGGCGAAGGGGACAGTGCCAGACAAATGAAGACAGATAAAGAAATACAATCTGATATTGCATGGATTAAAACCTGAGTCCATAAACTCTGGGACATTGGGTCCCACAGCTTTCATTCCTCTTATCTTAATTACCTAATTGCACTATTTATTTGGATAAGAACTAAGATCACTTGTTGTTTTAGATCTTCATCACTTTCTAATTGACGGGTACCTGTGAAATGTGCAGGAATCTCAGCATTTGAGAACCAGAATTTCCTCTGGTGAACAAGAAGTCTGTCTGTTTTGTCATTATTGAGCCATAGTGTTGCTCAATGACATGCAAACTGAAGAAGCTACAGTCCTGTTTGGGGAAAAAAAGAAGAAAGAATTGAAATAACACTGCATGAGTGGTAGTTTTATGTAAGTGACTAAAATCAATTGCTTGGCCGTGCAGCAACAGGCCAAAACATTTTAAAGGAGCATTTTGTTTTGCTATTTTCTGAAATAAATGTTAATACTTTTAGCAGGAGGCATTGTAAATGTGGGAGAATTTCCCCCTCACCTTAAAAGTAGTCTTACAAAATGAATTGATGCTGAAATGCTGCAACCCTTTCGACAGCACCTTTGCTGCCTTCTAGCCTGACCTTGTCAGATTTCACCAGTGAAGCGAGGTGGGACCTGATCAGTTCTCGAATGACAGACCTCCAAGGAAACCGGGCTGCTGTTGTTAGTTGATGGTGGACCAGTGGGTGGGGGTGTGGGATGTGTTGGTGGCATAGTAGTTAGTCTTGCTGCCTTGCAGAGCTGGGGTTCTGGGTTCAATTCCAGACCTGGAGAGCTGTCTGCAGTATATTCTCCCTGTGCATGCATGGGTTTCCTCCTGCAGTCCAGAAACATTCTGGTAGGTTAGTTGGTTTCTGGGAAAATTGGGCTGGCTATGAGTGAGTGCATGTCTGTGTCTGCCCTATGGACTGGTGTCCTTCCCAGGGTGTATCCTGCCTTGTGCCTGTTGCTTGCTGGGATAGGCTCCAGCTCCCCTGAGGCCCTGAATTGGAAGAAGTGGCTGGGAAGTGGATGGATAGATTTCAGCTTTAATGTCCTGGAGGCATAAAACCTCTTTAGCAAACCCCTTTTTTCACAGCATGCTTTTCAGGGGGGAAACAGGTGTGCTGTTAGTGTGTTCCAGAATGATGATAGGACATTAACCCAAAGTCCACACTATCTTTCTCACAACCCATGGCACAGCTCATAAGAGCTGGGGAGTTTCGTTCCACTCTGTGCTTACCAGTCTGTCCCTCCTATATTTCTGCTTTAATTCAGTCGGTAAGGTAATTTCCCGTTTCCCCACTACAACTAAATATGAGGACTGCTGGTGCACAATGGGTGCAGCATGTCACCTAGTTGGGAACTGCTCTTTAATAATTGATGAGCTGCCTCTTGTACTGTATGTAAAGAGATTTTCGATCTTTCTAATTTTTTTTTCATAAGTGTGAGAAAAGTGGTTAAAGCTAAATGATCACGGCAAGCCACAGTTTTTCCAACACAGAAGAATGAGGTTTTCATCACAAATTGATAGTAGATCAAGATGTTATGGAACCTCATTATCTTAATCATCAGGCTAATGTTTTCATCATAGGCTGACTCCAATTAAAAAGTTACTTTTTTCCCTAAACTATTGATGTTTGATTGACAATTGACCCATTGACAGACACAGACCCAGTGAAAAACTAAATGCACCAAAATAATTCACATGTATAGACTTCTTATTTAGATAGCACCAACTGCAAAGTGAAAGAAAACAGGGCTACTGGACTACAATGCACATGGTATTCATTAGGAAAACGTTACTCAGTCTGGAAAAAAATATTAATAGGAGAGGCCAGCTATTATTTCCCTTTAAGCCTTTGTCTTTTATTATCAAAGTCAAAAGTTCATCTCTTTACAAAACCTTTTTTTTAGGTTTAAGCACAAATATCTTATTTTTTCTGGAAACCTCGAATTTATTTATTTATTTTTACTGGAATACCCGAGACAATCCCGTTGTATTAAGTTTTTTTAATCATTCTTTAAATGTTGGCTGTACAAAGTTAAGCTTTAATAGGTTGTAGTTAAAAATGACAGTTTTATGTTTTCCAGGATGTGTTGAATTGAAATGCTCTATTTAGTGCTATAGAACCCTAAATCAATGAACAGAGTAGAAAGAAGGAGTCAGACCAGTTGCAAGGGATACTTTCAACCTATTCCCAAAGAAACATAATTCAAGACTTGATGCTATCATCAAAACATTTCTTTTTTTCTCTCCTTCTCATAATGAAATGAACCAGCCAACAGTTAAAATGTTTGACTGTACCATTAAAAAAAATCAACCTCCTTCTCTTGTGGGAGATAAGGGATGAAATATTTCCATGCGGTTTCAGGATACACAGCATAAATTGGCACCCTTTGAAACTATGTTCTTAAAATTCTGCGAGAAGTCTTTGAAATCAAACACCAAGCTCTTTATCCTACTTTACTTCCTCCCTGGAAACCATGTGGTGTGTGCTGACCAACTCTGTTACGCTTTCAAATGTTCATAAGAACTGATAAAAATGTATAGATGTTTGAACAGAGTCCAAGCTCCAAAATCAATGCTGGGAAAAACAGGAAATTGGTTTATACTCCACAGTAGGCTCTATAGTAAAACCCCTTAGCCTACCCTTCTTTGGGTGTACAAGGCAACTCCTCAAAGCTCAGAGAGTTTTTATAAGACAGCAGCTCACACAGGAGATGATATTGGAAGGGCAGATATTGACACTGGAAAAAGTCCAATTTAAGTCAACTTCTTAAAAAGCACAATGTTCTTGCAGGCGTTTAAAAACAAGGTCTGAAGATATTTTTATTTTGTTGCTAATTCAAAGTCTGCTAATTTCAGAATGTGTGGTGTTCCTTACCAAGAATAACAGAGTTTCTCAGCAACTGTTGCATCAGCACATTTTGAGGGAAGCCTTTCCACAGCAATGCAAGACAATAGAAAGACAAGGAATTGAACGATGCATCACATCAGGAGAGTGTATTGGTTAATAAGAGGCTGCTAAGTTTTCATTGCATAAAAAGGATGAAATACTCAACCTGTATCATCTAATTAGGCATTTTAGAGTAGTTTTCATGAGCTAACATCACCTCCACATTCCTCTTCCAAATCTGTTTTCTGAATGTCACTAGTTGTTAATTATCTTGGCGAAGCTGTCCCAAGCCTCAGGACAGCAGAGGACTGGACATGCTTCCTGCCTGGGTCCCAACGACACACCCATCTGCCACCCCTCTCACTGCGAGTTACAGTAGCAGCAGCTAGAGGAGCGCTTTGGCCCTCGCCCACTGCACCGCTGCCTCACGGGCCGCCGGAGAGTCCTGGGTTAGCGCTACACCCCCGGGCCAAGGGAAGCCTTGCCTCTTCTCTCCCACCCCAGCTCTGCAGCGCTCAGGAAGTCGTGCGCCATCGCTCAAGAAGCCAGGCGATATCTGAACTACAGGACCCGACACACACACACTCAGCCACTCGAGAGCCCCAGCAGGCTCTCGGGTAACAACAAAATCCAGAAGCCTTCTAAGCATTCTATGTGAAATATTGCACATGTTATTAATAATTAATAAAAAATACCACTGGTTTAAAAGATATTTCCATATAAATATTCGTTGTGGTAAAGTGAAAACATTTTATTTTATTCACATCCAGGGTAGAAACACAGTATCGTCCGCCTTTTTTTACTATCAATGGAGAATCAACATTTTCTGTTGTTTTTTTTACTACAAGCCCTCCCAGTTGTTTCTTTTTCACACCGTGGCTCACATCAACAGCCCACTTGGGGACAATGCGGAAAAGCCAGAGGGCTCCTCTGACATGGCCCTCCGTCTTTCGGCAGGCAGCGCCGGCCAGGGGGGCTAGCGCCATTTGGAGGCGCTGGGAGGGCCTGCGGGAGTCTGGGAAGCTGCAGGAGCTGCTGTTTGGCAGCGACTGAGAGGCCCTACCCAGAGTGCTGCTGTGCCAGCGGAGTGCCGCCACCTCTGGGGGAACACAGGTCCCTTTGCAGCTGTATCTGAACAGGAATTTGCCACTCTTACTGGAAGACAGGGAAGCACATTTCAACAGCAGAGCTGGTAACAAGCAGCTTGTGCGGTTTCATCTCTTTTTCTCTTGTCCTTTCATTTCACATGGTTTAGCACTAAAGATACCCTGAGCCAAAGCTCTGGGAACCAGCTCCATTCTCCCTCACATCTGCACTCCAATTAGTCAGTGTGGACAGCACACAACAGTCAGAGTGCAGCGTACAGCATAGAAAATGACAGGCAAATGATATATGGGTTTTACGGGTGAGCTGCTTCCTGAACATGAACAAAACTTGGGAGTTCAGAAGCTGTACATGTACAGTACATTGCGAAAAAGTGCGTTAGTTTTACTCAGGTTACAAGGACTTAGAAAATACGGGTTACAATTTATAAAGCACTTATATCATACACGATGGACGAAACACATTCCCCAGCACAGAGCAGGCATATTAAAGAAACACAAAATTAACTAAGTCTACCGTGAAGTATTTCCTGTTTTCAATTCTTTTCCACAAAGGAAAGTAACCTACTATACAAAAGGATTTAAAATGGATCTAATATTTATTAGTCATAAGTAAATGAGAAAAAAAATGTGGGTTTTAGGAATTCAGAAGGAAATGAGTCACCAGTGTTCTAAATGCAATATCTGTAGTGTTAAGTTTAAACCCAGTTTTAAATGTAAATGCAGCCTGAACCTTAAATACTCACCTGAGACAGATGTCTTCAGCACAGAGTAAATTTTTTAACATGTATGGAGACGTTCTTCTATGTTGATAAGTGACATTCTATAAACACAGCTTACTTTTTATACCCTTTATGGCTGTACTATCACTGTCAGTCTTCAATAGCAAATGTTAGGCTCTGTATTATGATTATTTGCTTTGTAGACGTCTTTATCCAGAGCAATTTATAATGCTCACATTATAAAGTTGATGACGTTTTATATTAAATGTACAAGGTACTCACACCACTCAAGGTTAAGCTAATAAATACTTCTGTGTTTATCCATGTTCATTTTTTGCTTGGCTTTTATTGTTGCATTAATACTTTGTTCCTTTCAAGGCAGGCTTGAAAGACATTAGCAAAGCTAAACAGGTAAGGTTTTCTTCTAACGATTTAATCTGTTAACATTTCAAACCAGTGCAGTTTTCGCCTTTCAACGTTATCATTGCAAGAGGCAGAAGTCACCACCTTTCAAACTGCAGTGCTGCTATGAAAACTAACATGCAGGCCACCCACACCGAAACTGCATGAGGAATATGACCTTTTTCCCTTGAAAGCGGGCAGTGTGAAAAAAGGATGAGAATCAGACAGCTTTGAGCTGAAAAAAAAATGGAGATAAATATATGCGTTCTAAAATATCAGGAAAAGGTTTCTGTTCAGCCACCGCACACAAACCAACCTCTTCAGGTGTCTTGTGGCTCATGCTCCCTGCAAGTCGGATGTCTAAGGTGATGTCTGGCTGCTTGAAGTTTCCAGCGCTTCTGTGGAAGCAGAATGATGGGAGTGTTAAAGAGCTCTGGCCTCTGCCCCCGGTCCTCTCTTCACTGTGTGTATTCATGTCGACCTGCTGGGACAGTAGCGGGCTTGCTGCTGGGCTAGGCCTCAGTCAGCCTCAACCTCACAACTGTTCGGGCTTGTTTACTTTGTTTCCCTCAGGTCCCAGCTTTGTAACCCTGACTGGGTTCAGGTTTTTTTCTGTACGACTAACATTGTTTCCTGTACCTTGTCGTTCCTGGGACCAATAGAGTCCTACAAGCTTCCATCATCGGGATCAAAGAGCCAGCAGGGGAGATCCAGATTCTGAAAGGTTTGGATGAAAAAAAAGGCCGAAATGTGTTAAAACCTTTGAAAGATCAACAATGGTCCCTTTCAATCCCTCAGGTTTGACCGAGTCTCCAAGAACATTCTGTGGTAAATGTGACACACTACGCTTTTTCTTTGATTCCAGTAAAAATAAAGAAAAAAAAACGTTCACCACCAAAATATAAAAGGTGGACTGACAGGAAAGGAGCCGCAGCAGGTCCTTTTTATCTTTAAAATATATTTTTCTCTTTTACATCAAGGAGGTCTGGACTTGGGTTCTCACATGTTTAGACTATGAAACAAAGATAAACCGCTTATTATGAGGACAAAAAATGTACATTTCCAATGAAACCATTCATTGATCAGATGGAGGACAAAAATACTGTAGCTGCTACATCCTAAATGCAGAAATGCGATTACACCATTAAAGATTGTGTAGCAAAAAACCCTGGGTATACAACAAAAAAATTGCCAAGATGTACTTTAATATTAATGAGATCTGTGCACAGAGTGCAAATAATTTTGAAATGCTGGGCAAAAACACATTAATGAGCACACATACCCATTTAACCCTGGTGCTTCTTGGACTGTTTTACATCACAGCTTTGGATTCACAGACAGCCACCTCACAGGCACCTTTGCTGCTAAGGTCACCTGGAATCCCAGCTATTAGTTTTTAAGCTCAGCTATGGACTGCAGGAGGATCCCGAGCTGTTGAATTTAGCGGACTTATTGAAAAACGAGGGTCCTGGAGGGAGACTGTAGGCTGGATGCTGGGCAGAGGAGACAAATGTATTCCCACAGGCCCACGTCAGAATCCCCCAAACTCTGGGCTGTGTAGACTCCCTCCCTCCACTACTTTCCTTCTCAAATTTGCTTCTCATGTTATAGTGAACACAGCTGGTGCGGTGGTGGGCACCGTAATATTTGTGATTATAATATTAAAACATAACATAATTTATACACATTTATTAATTGCACATCATCTCTGAAAATGTTCAATTTAATAGTTTGTGTCTGACCATACAGTACATAGCTTACGTTCACATCAGCAGCTTCACATCGGCGTCACGTAGTTGAAATGATATGTTTATAGATCATTATAAACGAAAGGCTTTATAACTAGATTTTACCTGCTGTGAAATAATTTCAAATGGTACCCAAGCATCATGGAGACACGGTATTTGTATAATTTTCCAGGGAAATAAAAAAATGAAATTAAACTTGCATTGAACAGGTTGGGACAATGAACCAAAAAGGGATCATTTAGAAACACACAATTTGAAGTGTGGAGGAAATGAATAAATCTGCTTTAAATTTTCATTTCGTGAATACAGTACCAACAATGACTGGTTATTCCAGGACCTCACTGCTCCCCCTAGTGAAACCTTATTACAATGCAATTTGCTCCCTTTATTAACAGACCTTTCTGAATAAAAACCCAGTTGTATGTATTGAATACATAGATTTTTACTGCCATACTACAATAAGCATTAATCTCCACACAATATTAAAGTGTATTAAATGGAAAAGTTATTTGATTAATTCCTATCAAACCTCCTCACACACTTTCTGGTGTAGGAATGCAAAAAAAGCAAAGATACTTTACCAATGTCATATTCTCTAAAAATTCAATTTGTTAAGGGGGCATGCAAACAAGACAAATAGTTGACTACTAAGTGGCCAAATTTAATATTTCTATGCCCTCCCCATTCCCCATAAAGAAAAAAAAATATTTTGATAAGTTTAGAATGAGAAGGGAGTAACTGGAGACCAGTTTCACAAGGGAAGCAGTAAGTATTATTCAGAAAAAAACTCCAATAAAACGTCTACTTTAACCACAGCCCCTGTTATGCCAAACTTCCCATTTCCAAATAGACATTAATGAACCTCGTGAAGAATGCCAAAGCACCTGTAGCTACAGTGGAGCACTGTGTTCTACTGAATGAGTGGAAGCTGATATTTTACAGTACAAATTCCATATTGAGTACTCTTTCAATATATGTTCCAAATCCAATCCAATTAATAAAATGTTTATATGTTATATGATGTTTATAGAATTATCTTAAATCCCCCCCGCTCAAGGCATTGCAAATGGCTTTTTAGAGCACTCACATACATCCAGAAATTGAGCTCAAGATCCACCCAAACATGTCACATGTGACGTTTTTCTGCACTACACTGGTCTCTAATTGTTAATCACAGTTAAATCACAGAACAAAATCACCTGAGATTTTTTTTGTCTACAATCTGCATGAAAAGAACATTAAAAATGTGTATTTTTTAACCTGACTCCTGCACACATTGTTTGGAAAATGCAGTGAATTATTATTACATCAACATTGAATGAGAACTCTATTGAAATTCCTGCCTCTGGAGATTTTATGTTTCAGAAAAAAAAACTGTGTATCATGGGCCATTTTACGCAGCACCAATGTTTGTTTTACAATGTATTTAGTGCAGCACAAGATATGCAGTATATATGCACACACACTTTACTTTTTAGTTGTATATTTAGTTAGCTAACTTTTGCTATTTCAGTAGTTGGGTCAGATCCTAAAGAATGTGATAGAGGGACAAATGTATTAGAGAGTATTTGAAGTAACTCACCTCACTGAGTGAAGAGCAGCCTGACTGTTGTAAGGAATGAGGTTGACCAAACCCTCCCCTCCCCCATTTGTGAGGAATGATTTAGGGAGCTGCTTCAAGGGTGCACGCAGACAATAACACAGACACACACCAGGTCCAGCTCTCCCAGAAGCCAGTTAACCTACCTGTACGTCTTTAGACTAGAGGAAAAAGGGGCACTTTGAGGAAAGCCAGGAGAGCATGGAATGAAAACAGAAACTCCATGCTGATAGCACCCCAGGTCCAGCACTGAAGCTAGGGCCCTAGTACTGCAAGGCAGAAAGCTAATCACTGTGCCACTGTGCAGCCATGTTAAATGTAATATTTGACCATATTTTACACCCTGTCATATGATTTACCCAATTTAAATGGTTATCTCGATGCTCAGCCAAAAGGAAGCCAAGACGAGGTTCAAATGCTCCCATTTTGTGATGTGCATTTTTAAAAAGATTTATAAATGAATGGCTTAACATAACTCACTTAAACGCTTTGCGTTTGAAGCTAGTCCACGGTAACCATGATGGTTTTTCGTGAGAGCAAGTTTGAGAAACAAAGCAGAGTTGGCTTTACAACACTTTGAGCACCTTGTCTGTGTTATGATATTTCAATAGCTTCATACAAGCCCAGTGGTACCGGGTAGCTAAGTGGGGCAGCAGCTGGAAATTTAACCTGCTTGATCAAAGGAGCAAGAATCTGGCCATGAAGAGAAGGGTAGTCTTTCCCTTTCCTACGTAGAATGAGCTAAAGTACCACTGCAAGGACTGTCACATGCAGGAAGGAGAAATGTGAGATAGTTCAGACCTCAGGACCTTTCTGGGCACATATCCCAGAAATCTCTGGGGAGCGAGCTGCTCCTCAAAGACAATTGGTCGGTGTCTGCTCTCACAGGTGTTATTGATGCTTTATCAGGCGTGATTGAGGGCTTTACTCTTTACGTCTTTACTCTCCAACTTCAGATTATTTGGGTAAGTGATTTCAGCACATTGGCTCATGATATTCAATTCCTTCCTAGAAAAAGAGTAGATGGCCATCTTTCCTTGGGCAAAACAAGGAATTGGACATTGTGAGGTTGAAACCACTGTGCAGTCATGACAAAAGAATGGATTGTCCTTCTGAATATTCGTTGAAGAATCCTATTTTCTTCCAGTTCAAAAGCACCAAACATTTATCTGAACCAGGGGTCTTTGGCTTGGATATTGGAAGATCTCCAGTTTGGTAAATTTTAAAGGGACCATCTTTCTAGCCTCAAATTCAATTATTTCTAAAGTATTCCAACTATTTAACTGTCATAAATTAAGCAGATGATTTGTCATAATAAGTTATAGAGATCATCTGGAGCAAACACCCAAATACCTCAAGGACCAGAGACCCCTAAATTAAACAGTACTTACTTACTGTAACTGAGCAATACCTTGCAGGTGCTTTCAATGAATGGGAACGATTGTTTTAGACTAGCTCTATGACTCACTGGGACACTCCAGGTGCCCCTGGGAAAAAAACAACAACTTTAAAATCAGCCTCTAAAAGGCTTTGCTGTACAGTTTCAGAGTCCTACCATATTAAGCCAAATGTCCAAAAACACGACAGAATTGCAAACAGGATCCAATACAGGACAAGCTGCTTCAGATTCCTAGAGTCAAACAAGGAAACATTAGCAAGTACCATTCCCCTATCTGTTTCCTCTGTCACTGAGATCAGCGATAATAAACTTATGCTAATGGCCATTTCCCTCCAATCATGTTGCTTTATTACAATGTACTTAAGAACAGTTTATTTTGGTTAGTGTCTTGAAAACAATTAAGAAGATTTATTCCTTCGTGCTGTGGTGGTGTGGCCCCGAGGCGCGCTTCCTCTCTCTAAAGGGAACAGCAAGCGCTGTCTGCTTGTATTAATAACTCCCAATGTTTTGAATAGCAAGAAGGAAAATAAACAAACTTGAACTTATCTCTTCTCGAAAGGCACTTTCGCCGGCACAATGAAGCACATGCAGATTGATGGAGAAGCGCGGTGTCAGTCCGAGGAACAGGCAAAGTCGCAGGGCTCTGGTGACAAGGAACTCGATGTGGCAAAGGATTTTTGTTAGGAGACACACAGCATAAAGAGCACTTCAATTTCACCTCATTGTGCAATTAATCATAACCAGGAGGAGAAGGAGAAATGGTATTGATAATGTTAAGATCTCGACAAAGCTTTAGCTGCTATGTTTGGGTTAAACTGCATGTAAATGATTTCCTGTTGTGCTGTGGTACTCCTAATTGATGTAGTGGATTAAAAAAAATAAAATTACTGGTCAGAGAAAAGTAAATATGTGCTGCGGACACTCGGACTCTCTCTTGAAAGAAAACATTTCTGCTTATTTTTGCGGGTATCCACTGGTCCCAGTATGGGCAAAATGTGAAAATAAGCATCTGCCCAGGAGATCCTAATCACTTGACATCAGTTCACAAAGACGGGATTATGTCAGAGGGAAAGATTTCATTTTCCTTCATACAAGCTGTCCAATGCACATTGGAGCATTGGGATTAAACTTGTCTGCAAAGGCATACAATTAATCTAAATATTCTGTTGTTTTACTGGGAATCTCCCCAAAGTGAAATTGTATTACCATAGTTGCACATGAATAAAGATACAGGAAAAGCAAACTAGCAGCACATACAACTGTTTAATTTCAAAGGCTTAGTTACATTTTTCCCCTACAAAGCCAGTAATTGGAAGAATGTAAAAATTAACTATTTGTACAGGTTTTTCTTGCCATAGCATGTCACAATTCTGTGAACCTGCAAAAAACTGATGCAGAAGGAAACAAATGGTGTAAAATTACACCACCATTCATACTGTGGTGATAAAGGTGTATCTGGAGATTGTAAAAAAAGGATTGTATTAAACTATACAAATCCTCCATCTGAACATTTAAGTGTTAGATAATTCTTGTCAAGCCTTCCTAAGCGCAGATTCTTACTTTGAGATTAATTACATCAACAGCTATGCATGTGGAAAGCTTTGATGGCCTCCAGCATTAGCTAATCATACATTTCATGTAGCACATCTCCTGTTAGCACACTGTAAAAGCAAATCTCTACGCAAAAGCAGTTACTGCACATGATAGCGTGGAACAAACAGCAATTGTATTTATTCCCCTATGGGGCTTGTTATTTTCTGGGCATCTCCGAGTGGCAGCTTCAGAGAGTCAGAGACAAAGACAAAGTGTGTGTCTAGAGCAGCTCTTGAAATACTACCATCCAGCAGAGAACCTTTAAGAGCTTCCATCATCATTTAACCTATCATGTCCAAGGGAATAACAGTAAACTTCAAACTAGTTACTGCTGTTACACTGAATTCTCCAATTTAAAGTTTTTTATGTGATTTATTGACAAGAGCAAAAAAAAAACCTCTTGGAATAGGTTTGAAAATAAACACTTTCATCCAAGGGTCTCCAGCTCTGGTCCTGGACTTGACCTTATAGGTCACCCTAAATCAAGTTTTCTTAATGATTAGAAACAATTGTAAGTTTGTTATCAGTAAAGGAAATAATTTGTTCAATTAAAGGGAACTCTGGTCTTTGAAGGATGAAGGCTATTCCGACATTCATTCCAAATGATCTCATTTAACCTATCACCTATTTAATTTGATTGCAGTTACATTTTTGCAAGACGTTTAATTGTTTAAATCATCTGGAAAATGTATAAAATTACATAATTTCACAAGATACCTGTCAGATCACAGTTTAAATTGTTCCAGGTCTTTAGAAACGATTTAGTTGCCATCTGTAAAACTTGCAGGATAGGGACTCTGATTTTCATTTTCATTTCAGCAAAGACAATAAAAGGAAAATGTAAAGATTTATAAGGCACATGAACATAATCAATGCAAGACATATACAATTTGTTATATAAATAAAGGTTTGTTAACAATATGATAACTATAAAGCTTTAAAAGAAACTCCATGTACATTTCTCATCTTATCTAAAAAACAGGGAGAAATGCAGTTTGGTTTTGGTTTTTATAAGTAATGTCAGTTCTCAGAAACAATCTTGCAAATAATGATAAGTAATCTTTTCCAAGAACTATTCATTTTGTCTGGAATTCACGTTCTGGAGAAAGAAATTTGTAGCAAAATATGATTTGCATTGTGAGAAATTCGTTTTGTTAGAACAAAGCGGTACCATATTTAACACAAAAAACCTCCAACATATTAGTGATTCTGTTTAATTCAAATGCACTGGTAAGGAATAAAAACAGACAGGCAGACGCATAACGAGGCAGTATAAAAATCTGGTTAAAAAGCTTTATATTTCACATCTCGCACATTGCTGATGTTTCTTCTTCCATGCTTTGCTTATTTGTAGAAAGAAGTTACTGTATGTAGGGCTCTGAGGCAGAAGTTGGGCCATCAGTCCGTCTGGAGTGAAACCCGAGCCGCAGGATTCCCGGAAGAGCCCCGCGCTGCCTGGCCCTCCACTCTCCCCTCTCCAGGCTGGCTGAGTGCCCGATGTCGGGCTTATCACCTGCCAAACAAGCCAGGCAGAGCTGGGAGTGTCCCCCAGCAGCCGGCCTGAGCAGGAAAGCTGGTCTATCACTTCTTTCCTCTCCTCGTTATGCCCTGGCTCTCACAGGATATAGAAATCAAGATCCCGTTTTTTTTTTCCTGCGGACAGATAAATCATTTCAGCCTCACCAAATCTGTGAAATACCGTCAGCTGTTCCTCACGTACACAGGGCAAACCCGTCGACAATGTCGTCTTCTTGCCACTCAGAAAATATCTGAAACATTTATTTAGGAATATCTCAGACAGTTTAGAAAAAATAATTATCCATACACAGAGCCGCTGGCTCTTTCAAAAGAGTTTAAGGACATTTTTGGAACAGAATGCTCCACTCCCCCACAGTGGTAGCTGGTGCTAATAATCTTATTGCCCCTCTTCTTTTCTTGAGATAAATCTTTTCATAAGTCATTTGTTTTGAGAAACATAACACCCGCAGATACAAAGATAACCAAAGGGAAAACAGAAAACGTGTTTGTTAAAGGTATCATGTAAAAATTTCAGATGACAGAAAACAAGAATGTGCTCACGGCTCAGTTCTGACAAGGTGCTCCAAAATGTACCAGTAATGTGACTTCCTGTGTAAGTCCATCAGGGACATTCTTGCTTGGGCCCAATAAAAAAAAAACATTTAGATTAAATCCCTTCAATTAATGAAGTTTTTCTGCCAAATAATCATTAACCTGACCAATGCCTTTAGAAGAGACCGCAAAACAAAATCGTCCGTTTTCAGTCTTCGTTTGATCTTGACGATCTCAGAATGAAACAGTGGTGTGCTGAGGACCTGTGAAGGCAAGGAGGGTGTGGAGCAGGATCCTGTCTCCCCAGCTCCAGGGCTCTCTCTCCAGGTCACCCAGGGGGAGGCCCACGAGGTGCCCCGCCGGTGTTGTTTCCAGCCATTCCAACGTCCTGCTGCACTTCTGACACGGACATCTGGGAAGCCCATCGGGTACCAGAGGGTATCGGGGAAGGGCAGCAGGAGGGGCTGAAGGGGCTTGCTCCCCAGCTGTGCCAGCGATGGGGTCCGACACCAGTAATCCATGCAGCCAATAGTAAGACCTGACGTGCTGCGTCATGGTGTATTTTCCAAACACAGCAAATCGGTGATCCTGCAATAATGAGAATGCACACTAAGAATGAAACACAAGTGGCTGTTCAAGCCTATCTTGTAAGGTTTTTGTTTTCTTCTGGTCCGGTTTCTGACAATGTTAAACGGCTGCAGATTTTCATCCCAGAGGTGGCCATACTTTGACTCTCATACTTTTGTTCCAGTAAAAAACTCACTGGGAAGTGAAAATATTAATCATTGTTAACATCTCTCTTAAGCACAGTTCACCAAAAAATGTACTCTGATTCTTTTTTCAAACTGTCACCTGAAATTTTATGGTAGTGCGGACCAAAAACTTAATACATTCCCATGACATACAGTATGACTATTTTAAAGGGAAAAAAGAGTAAGTATCGAGCCAATATTCAGATTTAAAAGCCGTTTTAAATGACCTTTCTTCAATTGCTTCCTGGGGACTGGGCTCCTGTAAAATCTGACACTCGCACTGCAACAAATGGCCTGTGTGAGGACTTTCAGTGCAAATACAAGTCAACATATCACAAAGTACTGGGCTACTCATCTGTAACAGATTGTGGAAGACTTGGCCACACATCACAGCTTGCATGTGAAGGGTTTTTAAAGTAGTTTAAATTGCAGGGTATCACTAGACAGGAGATGGATTGAGTTGGCCATTCTTATGGATCACACTCGCTTAACTTGGAAGGAATTGCCAGCCTGCCTCTGAATGACACATGCAGTGCTTTAAGAGCTATTGCATTTCCAGAGGACAGCTGTTGGTGATCTTCTCGCCCTACTTCTGTTTCCCAGAGAGCCTGTACCCTCCTGTCAGGTTTCGGTAGAGGTGAGCTGTCCGCCAGAGTGTGATCTAATTGCTGGGCACTGTGCCACTGTGTATTTTAGGAGCTTATTGCTTACCCTGTGGCAACTCAAGACAACTCAACAGGCGATTTTCCAGCTGACAGAAGAACATGAAGGATTGTACCTGGCTCTAAAAGCGCCCTTCAAGAAACATTAGAGTGGAGGTCATCATGAAATAAGATTGTGTGATACATCTGCCGAAAACCAAGCTCATTAACATCAGTGACCTTAAACACAGTAGAACTGTACAAATCTTCTTTTAGTAATTTCACACCCTGGGTATATATATATACAGTACATACACTTCATATTCCTTCTCTGGAATAATCTGCATCAAGCCCTGCATGATACATTTGGATAAGGTATAGCAGACACATAGATTTGTATTTGCTTCCTTTAATGCAAAATGAATTTCAGAATTGTATTGAGATCGTTTTCCACAGAGCTCAGATGTCAAAGCACAGCAGCAGCTTTCCACAGCGATCCTCTATAGCGCCCTTTCTCCCGCAGCTCCGTCCTTATTGGATCACTTATGTTGATACAACATAGACACTTATGATCTCTCTAAATCTCTAGTGACCAAGGAATAAGGGAAAAGTGTTATATTAGTCATGTTAAGCCCTTAATTATATCAATTTAGGTAATGGAGAACTCAGACAGAATTGGAATGCAAACATGCAGACACTGCAAGCTGTACACCCCTGGTCTTGCTCATCAGGAAGTAAACTACAGATACAAAATTACAAGTATTACATGTGTACACACGTCACATACAAATAGCCTCACAGCATCTAAAAGCAGCCAATGGCTAACTGTCTGCAAGAAATGAGGTGAATAAAATCAGAATTTACAATACAGAGAGCAGAGGTACCCTCAAGCACCTGGTGAAGATATTTTGCAACACATTTTACATCTGGTCCTATTACCAATGCTGACAGAAAGACAAAGTGAGACCCATAAAGAATGAAGTTTAAATGAAAGTTCTGTAGGAAGTTGAAACCTCATCTTGCCAACTTCTGCCGTCCTGTGTATCAACAGTATCAACATCAGAACTGTAGCCCAGCCCTGGTCCTGGAGGTACCCACCAAGTTCTCAGTTACGCAATTGAGCCCTTAACTGACTCAATAATTTATTAATTTGAACTGTTCGTTTTCAGCCCTTGAACATGTTGGCGGTCACCCTTTAAAACAAAGTAAAATAAACTTCAGAGTAGAAAAAAAAACTTGCAAATATCCCAGCCAAGCAACTCGTTAGCTCAATTAGGTAATGAAGCTCAGCAGGAATGAAAAGCAGCAGGTGTGTGAGCCCTCACACTGGGAACCCCTGGTCTAGAGCCCAGCTCACGGATTATTTTCACCACACGCCCACCTCCATCCCCCCATGCCCTCTGCTATAGCTTCCCGGCTCATCCTGCAAAAGAAGTGGTGGTGGTGGTGGGGAGAACAACAGACTGGTAGATGATACTGAAAACCTTTCGCAGTGGGACTGTGGAGAAGTGGGTCAAAAGCTGTTGATGTGAAGCATTTAAATCAGAAGACAAGTGTACCTTTCTGCTGCAACTCACTCACCCTGCCCGCTCTACCACAACCATTGCAAAAAGACAGGCAGCTTAACTCAGTGACAGGAAAAAAACCCTTCGTTTGAGGCTGGCGTATGAGATGTAAGTTTTTTTAAAAGGCCACAGTCTTGGATTCACAGTATTAACAGGGGCTTCACAAAGGACTGCGATTTAAAGTACCGTAGGGGGGGTATTAACACACAGTGTGGTACCCCCCCTACAAAAAAAGACCATTTCCCTTGAACATGCAACATTTTGGTTTGGCTTAGTGATTCAGGCAAGCTGCTAAATAAAAAAAATGCACCATATTTTCAAAATAGCTCAATCTGAGGGTACTGTATATGATTTCTAATGCCAAACAACTGCAGCAGACAAAAAAGGAGGATACTTTGGAAAGAAGTCATATTTGTGTCTGGTTAACTTTCCGGTAGAGGTACTGACATCAAATGCGATATACGGTATCAAAGCACAGTCTGCCTACAGGACGTTTTTGAGTACCATGGGCTTTTAAACTCCCCTCCTCATCACTGCCTCCCACCTCCGCTAAAAGTCAAGCCCAGTGAGGAATGATATGCAGCTGACAGACTACAGAACAGCAGGTCCAGCACACACTGGTTATTTTTTCCTTTCCTGTTGGCTCACTCCAGTGATTTACGCTGCAACTTTCCTTGCTTATATGAAATTTTAAACTTGTATGGCACTCCCTTCAAAATGAGAACCAATTAAGCTTAATGAGGCCTGTACTGCATCATTTGTATGTGGCTTCAGTGTTCTGTGCAACCAGTAGCATGTTGGACAAAAAGGAAGGATGAAGCTCACAATGTTTCTGACAGAAAACCTTGTTTATTTTCTCTGGGCACATCTGCTACACACACACACACACAAATCAGATATAACCAGACTAAAAAAATGATACAGTGGTTTGAATCAAATGTTAAGAGTGTGGCCAAAATAACAAATCATGATTGTTTATTGCCAACTCACTGAGGAACCAATTCGTGATAGCTGAAGATACCTTTCTGGAACAGTGTGGTAAACCTGTTGAGTACTGTTTCCTTACATGCTCTAGAAAACACTATCAGACACACCCTTTTTTGTCGTGAAAAGATATTAAAAACATGCAATATGTGAAGGCAAAATAAGTTTGGACCTTGGATTCAACAGAAGAATTGGGATCTAAATTATGTTTGGGTATATCCTTTAACACCTCCCAGTGTTTATATGACACAGTTCCATTAGGAATTGTGCATTACAAGCATAGCATTCACTCATCTGCAATAAATCTCTCTTAATATTATAGAGGTTTTCATTTCATGTCAGCAGGATTGTTACCCTATAAGCCACGCTACTATAAACAATATATTGTGACAAAGCATTTGTAAATATATTGTGTAAGAGATGAAAAACTGCAGAAAAACTACCACATGTTGTACAACAGGTAAAAAAACATGTTCACAGTTATTTAACTATATAGAAAAGCACAGTTAAATCTGTGACAGTTAAATACCCTACAGAAATTTTTTCATGCTCTATAAAAAGGCTTCTAAACAGAATTGGGACATTTGTGGAGACTTCCTTAGGTTATTTTTGTGTGGGATTCTCAACACAGTTACGTAACTAAAATATCCTATTACTGGTTCCAGTTCCAAATGTTCCTCCATCACTAGAAACATGCTATATGGCTCAGACTTCACTGACCTCAATTTTGTTTGCTCCTCTTTCTCATCAGTGCGTTCACTGGTGTCTCGCATACGCTATACGCAAGAGGGATACAAATGGCGGGGACAGTAAGGTACCCGTGTTAGAAATGTCCGTTTGTTTACTCCAGACAACACGTGATCAGACCTGTGAGCTAGTCAAAATGACTTCTTTCAAAAGCAGAGCGAGACTTAAAAAACCTGATTCAGTGAGATTCTGTTCTGCTGCCAATGTGAGGTGCTGCCATAGGAGATTTCAGACTCCAAACATCTGGGTGACAGATAAGCAGGCTTCACCCTACAATTTACTCCGAGCTGTACATTACTTAAAGGGGTCAGCTAAATAGGAGCTAGCTGAACTGACTTTATAAAACTCACTAATAACATACTGGATGTATGGGTGGATTTTGAAGGGCGAAACCACAACATACCAGCCATTGAAACATATGTTACGAATAAAATTGGCTTCTATTAAGCTGGCTATCATTAAAAGTGCATACATTTTACAAAGTACATTCAATGCCTAACAGTTCATTTAACGACTGGAATCAGAAAGGGAAAAAAATGTATTAAATTTAATTACTTTTACACAGAATTACCTCAAGGATTATTATTTTTTGTGCACAGAATTCATGTCTCAATTTCCTCACATTGGAAAGACCCACAAAACTGACATTGCTGTGGTATTTACATTTGTAAAAGCTCAGTTGAAAAGCAGCTTAGCCAAACAAAGTCATGGCTTTATCAGCACAGTTATAAGCTTTATGGTCTTTCCTTGCTGTCATTTCTGCTTTGTACTTTCATTCTTTTCTGAAGCATAAAAAGGTCATTTATGAGCGGGGGGCTGTTAAAAGTTGTAACTTAGCGGTGAGATTACTGACTTCAAATATATAAAGTGCCCCACTGTGATTCCAAAAGAAACAATGCATGCAGAAAAAATGAACTGTCTAATAGAAAAACAAAACTCACAAACACTAAAGAGGTTACAAAAATAGTCATTAGAATGATCACTTTACTTTGCTTGGTCATATAGATAACAGCCGGGGCAATGTCCTTACTATGAAGTGTAGAAGGTTGAGTATGTGTTTGCTCAACTAGAGTGCAGTTTGTTAACACTTTTATAAAACTACCAGAAATGCTTAATCCTGTTTCTAGTTAAGGAAGGAGGAGGAGAATGTGCTAAATACCATCGTTAATTATGGAATTGTTGGAGCATCACAAAACCAGCTTTTATTTACCTAATGTGAACCATATTAAATATTTTCTTTTGAATTTTTTGGCAGTTTTTAAGAACAACAAAATCACACGTTCATTCCAGTGTAAACCAACTGTTGATATCTGCACAGCTGTACATAATGTTATATTAATAGATTCTCTATTTAACAACATAACAAATCTGACACAATACCAGGCGGTTTCCTTTTGCACAGATCACCACTGAAAAGATACCATTACAGGACAGTTTTGCTCTTGCTTGGCTGGGAGCATGCTTCCAGCCATCTTAAACTGAGATATGTTATGATCAAAGCAGAATGAACTGTTGGATCCCCATTCACAGCTATGCAGAAAACAGGACATTTGCAAGTGCCAGCCAGTTTATTTTCTGGGCGGCCTGTTGTCTCATGGGAAGAGAACCGTATAAACAGTAACGTGTCACGAGTGTCACAGCTGGTTATCATTAACATCTGCGACAGAATGAAGGATGCTGCTGCTTGTCAAAGTCATTATTCAATTAACTGATTGCTATGCTGTTTTAGAAAACGCAAGGCAAGCTGCCACATTTTCATCACCAAAGACTAATAATTCCTCATTTACTCTGCGAAGGAATCAGACACTACATGCCCCAAGTGTAGCTTTTCAAATGTGTAATTGTTCCCCTGTAGTGTGTTTTCTTACACAGACAAATGACACCATTATTCTAGCACAAGCTACTGAATGTGTCCTTATTTCATCTGAGTTGTGTTAGTAAGAGGCTTGGGTGGCTTAATTTCCACAAAACACCCACTTGGAAATAACAAACTTGTATCATTTTTTGATTAAGTACTTCCTAAAACCTCACTACCAGAATTCATTTCTAAAACTGTATGTGAAGGTCAGACTACTTAGAATGGGCGATTTTCAATACATACAGCCAGCTGCCAGTTAAGGACGCGAAACTACTATTACTTAAGCTACACTATTGATATCAGTACTATTGCTAGTATTACTGCTTTGATGAAACGAAAAAAAGACTCAAACAAGCAGCTAAATGCACAATTTTCTATTAAACAGTGAAAACCCTAATTGTGCAAAATACTCATTTTGACACGGACTATCAAATTAAGAGAGTTGGAAAATAAGGTTTTGGACATCAGTGAGAATGCAGATCAAAGTCTTGTTTTAACATCTCACGCTGTGTAGGAACAAGTTGACTTTTGACTGCTCATTACTACACAGACTAGCCACCTTATTTGCCAATGTAGCAATATTTCTAAAACAATTCCGTCTAAAAGAACTCATTAACTGTCCTATGAATGGGAAAACTCATATTTAAGAAGACACCATGAATCGTCATGCACCTGAAGATTACTAACACACTAGCCAAGTTGAATTTAAACTTACCACCGATATAATCATTCAGCCGCGCAGTTTGTAAATAATCAACAATGCGTTAATACATCTCTAAAATAGAAGGGCAACTATTTATTTGTTAAATCCCACTTGTATTTTATCTCTTCGGCATTTCCACGGAGATTCAGTTAACAGAACATTAATTGCCCTCTCATCTGCGGAGACTTGTCTTGAAAGCAGCTCACTGGCGACCCCTACACTACAAGAGTGGAAATAGCAGTTTGAAATTCAAACTCGGTTTTAAGGTGACAGAAGGCCGATTTAAACCTTTTAGAAGGGGAAGATCTAAAAAAATAAAAATCCAAGCAGCTAAAACTAATTTAGCCAAATCAACATGAGAAAGGCAACTGGAAACAGAGCGATTTCGACTAATTAGGAAGCAAGCACGTTTCCACAGACTGTGAGATCAGTCAGTTAATGTTCAGCGTCTCTTCTCTCCGCAGCGCAGTTTATTGGGAACGACTGTGACATGTAAAATCTCATGATTAAATCCAAGCTGAAAAGTATCCCATGTGGGATCAATAACTGGCCTGTAGCGGTAAACTCGAGTTCAAACTCCAACCCTGATGACAAAGGTCAGGCCGAGACTCACAGATTTCCCATCCTAAGGGTACAAGCGTTCTCGCAAAACATTTTTGTTCTCCGTAATTTAATAAGGCGCTTCTTCTTTTATCGGGAGAAAGGGGCAAAATGGAGCCTTCGATGCCCTTGGGACATCTGTGGACCGGGCTGTTTTACTGGTGAACTGTGAGCAGAGTTCAAGAGGGAGGAAAACACCAACAAAAAGCTCCATGAAGGAGCTCTTCATACCACCTTAGCCTGGCTGAGATGACAGGGAGCTGAGTGGTACAGTATGTAATCAGCAAATGCATCAGGGAAAAAGACGCAGCGCAGTCCTTTTATGTGTGGCTCAGCGTGCATGCCTCGTCTGGAAATCTCTACCGCAAGTACTATAGGAACCCTTATAGAAAAGGGTTAGCAGTTCACTTTCCTTGGGAGCCGAGAACAGTGAAAACGTTTAATCCTAAACCACGCCAAAGCATGCCCTCGGCTCATTTAGTATCTCAAAACACTCCGGAGGAACATCATGGGAGGTTTTTTTTTTCCTACAGCACACCGCACTGCTTTTTTTTTCAGTACAGTGCACAGTTAAATCTAGAATGGGGTTTAGACAGAGGTCAGAAATAAAAGGTAGGCTCACGATGAAAAATGTCAAGAGGGCCCGTAGAGACGTCACAAAAATGTAAAGTTTGAGTGGAGTGTCCGAAAAAAAAGCACTATATAAGTTAAAGTAATTATTATTATAATTATTTGCGCATGTACTTACAGTACACAGATATTTACACATGTATAAATTACAGATTTTGTATTAACCATAACTTATAATGAAATAAAATGACAAAAACTATAAACGTTTTTATTAAGGATTTAACTATGATTCTAGGTACAATTTAATAACATTAGTACATGACCGTTGTCTCAAAGATGAATCAGCTGTGTATCTGAAACATATACGACTTAAAAACCATTTTTTTTGTCTTTTTTAATGTGTGAATACCTACAGTATCAGTGTATCACTGCTTGGTATTAATACAAGACCCTTGACCATTTGGAAATTAGCATTTAATTTCGCATTATGTCTGTGCATTAAATACTCCTCATTTAGGAACAAATTCTCACGTAGGGATAATTGATTCACACACGGACCCAGTTTACTCCACAGGCAAAAACGAAAAAACCTGAGACAGCACAGACACCACCCGCCCCAGCCCAGCAGGTCAGCGCCTCCCCTTGAGAAACACAGATAAATTGCTTCTGTGAGCAGTGGTAATTTCACGCTTCGCCAATTGCAACCATTCGCTGCATTTTTTCCTGAAGTAATCAAACTATTATGAGACAACGAGCAACAGATTGTGTCAGTGGGTTATTGCGCTGATAGTTTAATCAGTCAGTAACTGCCTTTTGCAGAAACAATATCTGCAAAATACCTGTTACGGATTTTTTTTAAACCACACTATTCAATAATTGCACCTACAATTGTGTATAATGTTCTTAGTGTTTTATTTTTTAAAAGGTACTTTAACTTTACGATGTATATTTAAATCATAACCATTTCTCATAATTAATTATATTTAAATAATACACGTAATGATCATAACGATGTATTTGTACACGCACATCGCTTAATTTTGTAGCTATTTTGCCGTTTGGTAAATCATTTAACAACAATGCAAAAAAACAATGTCAATTATGTCATTCGTTATATTTAAATAATTACTCATCAAATAGCTGGTAAAAAAGGTTCTGTGATAATTAGAACCGACACACAGTCTGTGCTTTAAAACGTTCCTCTGTGAAGTTGGCCCTAACTTTGTTACCTCTTGGAAAAACACGAATAATCTGGAATTAACGACACTTCTGTCTCCGTTTCCAACAAATGTTATCTTCACGTATTTGAAGTCACGGATGCAGAGCTCGCTTCAACTCGAGGAGGCTTGGTAATAGGACAGTACTGCAGCCGTGTCAGCTAGCGGTGCGCTAATGGAGAGTTTATGCGGAGTGGCCGTCTTTTCTATGGCTCGTTTTATTTAATGCGCCTTCTCTCCGGTGACTACCCGCATCCCCACAGAAGCAACTGTAACCTTATGTCTTGTGTTACTGATGTTTTATTCAGTTACGCCTTTTTAAGTATTTTGAATTGTATAGAATTATCTGTTACTGATGTGTGCATTAAGGTAAACCTTTCTTTGTTTTCTGATTGGTTATATGGTATAAAGTGGTTAGGAAAAAGATCAGGGAGAGGGAGAACGCAGCAGGTGGAAATATAACTGTAAAAAAAGGAGAATATCCGTCTCCATCTAGTTCCCATCCTTACAGACAGAGCGTTTAACCACCATCGCACGAACCCTACAGTTACACTGCTCTCGAATGACATAATACTAGACAATAAAAAAAAATCCAGCCAGTGTTACACGCATTTCAGAATACGACAGCAGCGTCCTATTACAAAAGACAACACATGTGCTTCATGGTACAAATAAAACACAAAATCGCAGCCGCAGAAATCTAGTTTTCCACATAAACATCACACGGCAGGACACAGACAGCTGTTCACGCCCGCAGATCTGTACTAATTTATGAGCCAGCCATAGTGGATCACACAGTTCATATGGTCGCTGTATTTTAGTGCGTGTTGTTTTAGCACAATTCCAGTAGTGTAACTGCTCTGCGCACAATGTATCCTTTTGGCTCTTGAAATGGTCAATTAAATGTCAATCAAGGCCCCGTGTGAGGTTGTGTGATTCGGATTTCTGTCCACTAAATGCTGTTTTGTAAGCATACATTTTATTTTAGCTTTCGGGTGAAGTTTGTAAACGCATCTAGAAGCAGAAGAATTCTCCCAGGGGAAATTAGAGGGCATGTTTGGGATAGTTAGGGGACTGTGAACTTGTAAACTTGCACACTGGAAGATGTCCCTTCACTACATTGCGGATACATGATATATATCACTCAATTAGCAGATTTGTTTTTCCACAAAACATTTTAAGAAGAATTAAACAGCAGTCTATTAAGTAGCAATTAAAGACTTGTCATTTCGAAATCAAATGCCCCTGTTTCAGAGATGTTAAGGGAGAAAATAAGTGGAATTATTTAATTTTGAAGGGAATTTGTCAGCGCTGAAGTGTTTTTTCCTTTGGTTCCATATTGGGCTGTTATGATTTGGAGAAAAGAAGTGTAAAATGTAAAACAGTCACTTGCAGAATAATAGATAGTGCCTTTTATTCAGAAAAATAAAAACAAAGACCACAAGTATATCCACACAGGAACATGCACTGTTACTGTACATCAAACAGCTTCTGAATTGTACAGTGTGTTGATGCTCTCGTTACCCTAAGTGAATAAAAAACATGATACAGCCTGTTCATTAATTTGTAAGATACATCAAAACTCAAAGCATTTTCTTTGTACTAACAATAGCTCACCATGAGACAATTTCCAACTAGAGTAACATGTTTTCTCTTTATTATTCTGGCTAGTTGCCGTTATCTTTAATCTCCTTTTGAGTTATGTGACAAATGTGTTTCTTGGGAATAAACAGGGGGAAATAGGGGAGTGATGCTAATGTGCTATTTTTCCAAGCGCCATATTCCAGTCTAATTTTGTTTCTTGGATTCTACACAAAAATTACGTTCCCTTGCAAGTATTTCTGAAATCAAATTGTTGCTCTCTTCAGTTTTAGTAACGTGTAGTGAAAACCTGTTTTTTCACATTTCCTTGTTTGGTGTATCACAATTATTAGCCTTAAGGACTGCCATTTTGAGCCGGATACAGTACTCGTAAATATTTGCTTGTTTGCAGTGTCTTTTACCAGTTCCATGTTTTTACCCCATCACAAAAGATGGGGTAATTTAATCTTTGGTTCCTGATGTAAACTGTTGCTCCACAAGTGCATAAACATGCAGATAAAGGCCAGGTGCCCATCGGGGTTGCGCTTTAAAGAATTGCCTGTATGTTTTTGTAGGTGGAGATATGTTGGAAAGGACATAGAAACTGAAAATCAGAAGTGAGCGCTGGCGCTAGGGTTGAACATAATGCAGGAAAACAAATGAAACATGATAAGATGACACTAACGTGCCAAACTAGTAGCTTTTCTTCTTAAATGGGCACCTATCCCCAACATAATGATTTTGTATCTTTTATATCTGTTGAAAAATAAAGGCAGCAACCTCCTACTGACCTCTGCTTGCTGCCAAGAAGAATGTTACTTCACCACATTTTCTCCCCCGAATGCCTCTATTATTTTCCCTTTTCTAGTGTCCCATGTATTAATTCCAAGTCTTCACGCCCTCTGCTAATGGAAAGCGTTGAAACTTCCAGCCCTTGCAGGCTCCTTTTTGGGTTCCTTTGCACGAAATGTGAAAGGTGCCTGATAACACCAGCTGCTCCCGAGCCCGGGCCGAGCACAGAAAGAGTCCTTTCCTGCTCGGAGCCCGGAGCTCGCATTCCGAGAGGCACTGTGAGGAAACGTGGCTGCTTTATTTTGACTGGAAAAGAGCTAGTGGAAATCCTGTAGTGTTTCTGTCACTCCTCTCTTATCTGTGGCCTCATTCATCAGCAACATCTAATCTAAAGATAGACACATTCAGATGCTTTGGCCTCATACTCCCCACAAGCCAACAATTTGATGGTATCAGTCTGGTCTTCCATTTTCTTGTTTAACCAAGAATGCTTGTATCACTTCACATGCGCTAATCCTTGGTAAAAGCAACATGTAAACCAAAGAAACCCCAATGTCTTTTCAGTCATAGCCTTCAATAGATTCTCTAGCCCTTTCCTGCAGCTTCCCCACTGACCACAGATGTTAACAATTGTGGCACCTTATCTGCTAATTATGCCTCATTATTTTCCCGGAAGTAGATAAATTCCATCATGTTATCAAAGAAAGCGCTGGCTTCTGAATCGAACCAGAAGGGTTGTTTATGATTGAGAAAAAAAGCTTAATATTTGATACTTACTAAGGCAAAGAATATGGGTTAAAACCCATGGATCTTTTGAACCCTCTTTTACTCTTTGTGGGTTATTTCAAATGGTTCCTGTAGTCTTTATTGCAGGGCAAGATTGATGGACTCTCCAAATATGCTTGGAGCTCCTTTGAAAGCTGCTTTTTGCTGATGAACATAATGTTTATGGCAGAAAAGAAACTATTAAAATGAATCCTGGTTAAATTTCAAAAGCAGGATATGTGCCAAGGTTTCTCCAGAGGCAGTGAGGACTTTGGAAATATTTACATGTACCCAGAGTCTTTGCAGTCTTGTAGACAAAGTTTAAGCAGATAAACACCTTCACACAGTTCCTTACGTTCCTTTAAGACAGGCTGCTAAACGGAACCACTGTGTGACCTGTCAAACAACATTTTTCACCCAAAGAACATGCAATAGCCAAAACAGGCAACAGTCCGAAAATCACTGCGACTTTGCTTTTACTCCAGACAAACCATAGTGAGACCGAGCTGCTGCCAGGTGTCACTTTTACAGTCACACACCTCGTTATATAAGCTTTTATGACCAGGGATTTGTTTAAAGAAAAATAAACACACTCCACTTTCAGTTTCATGTCTAGCTGCTCATTATTTTCCTTCCCGAATTGTAAAGAAGAGATAATACCCAGACTGCCTAACTGCGCTGGGTCTGTGCCCCGGCCTCGGTCAGGATTACAACATTGGCCGAACGCCGTGAACAGTTCATGCCGCTAGGATAAGCCTAGATAAGCCCATAACAGCTACCAAACACTGAACCAATGCTGACTGAACTGCAATCAAAATATTATTATAATAATGTCATATATAATAATCGTGAATCGATGGTTAGCATTTCTGCCTTGAGGAGCTGGGGTCCTCCCTGGGTTCATTTCCATTCCTGGGTTCTTGGGGTACTGTCTGTGTGCAGTTCTCCCTGTGTTTGTGTGGGTCTCTTTCAGGTGCTCAGGTTTCCTTTCACAGACATACTGGTAGGTTAACTGGCTTCTGGAAGAACTGACCCTGGTGTGAGTGTTTGTGTCTGTGTCCGTTTGCCCTGCGATGGACTGGTGTCCTGCCCAGGGTGTACCCCCACTTGTGACCACTGCTTGCCGGAACAGGCTCCCGGCTCCAATGCGACCCTGATTTGGAATAAACGGTGAGAAAATGGATGGATTAATTATAGCAATCCATTTCTTTTATATAGATTTTAAATCCAGAAAGAACCCGTAGAACAGTACATATTAAAGGGGATCCTCGCCTTGCAGCTGGGAGACGCCTGGCACCTGCAGCCCCACTAACAGCAGTGAAGACGGAGGAGGGAGATTTTGCTTGAATGAACTTGATGTCATTTTCAAGGCCAGAGTGGAATTTAGCCAGGTTAACGGCAGGGGAATTAACCTCTGAAATGGGCCGTGGGATCTTTCACAACCAAGCAGTCATGTTCCTGGTTTGATGTCTAATATAAACGTCTGCAGCACACTGTCCCTGGTCACCACACTCTGGCACAGGCCCATAAACACAACTCCATAGGGAAGAGTGCCACCTACTGGTCCACCTCCTTCAGCCACAGCCTGCTTTTCCCGGGATATTTCCCATCCCCATACTGGCCACGTCCTGATACTCAACCAAATCTTTTCCCTCCCAGAACCGCATCTTGATAAGTAGCTGTTAATGCCTATTGCAGATTTACTACAGGTTTTATAAAGTACTAAGGGTTCTGTGGTAGAATAAGGCTGGTAGAATAAATCCTTACCACAGATTTCTTGTTTTGAACTGCATCTCACCAGACCTACATCAATGTGGTTTGCTGAGGACTGACTCATTACACAGAGAAGCTGCATTTACTACTGATATTTCCAGTTTGTATCATCAGATAAAACGTGCTGCTGTGCCCAGATTAATGATGAATTGCGTTTGGCAAACCCAGGTTCATCTCTTTGATTTCAACGCTGTTTGCTGGACCTCGGAAAACGTTTTCCAGTTTCCACATCGACACTCCCTTGCTCTGCGAAGGCCATAAACTGTGAAACTTTTAATTGCTAACACCTTGAGAAAATATTTCACTTTTTTATTTAAAAACATTTCAAAAGCTAGAAGAATAAAAAGGATATTTCCCCACCAAAAAGCACACAGATCCTTCTTAAACAGGAAAAGCAATATTCGTGGCCTGTCTGATGGAGAAAGTAATTTAATTTGAAACAAAAGAAGGGAACAATGCTAAGATATAAACAATCAAAATTTGCTTTTAATTAACTTCAGAAATGCAGTGATACTTTATCTTTTACTAAACTGACTGGTTCTGCAGCTGCATAAGACCTACAGCATTAAACTAAAAGTACGCTGAGAAATGCTGACGGTTTTACTAAAGCCTAGAAATACCCACTGCACACTAGCCTCAGGAGAGAGAGTGAGCTCTGCTGAAGAATACTTAATCCGATTTAGACCTTAACACAGTCCCACTGGGACTCTGTTCAGGCTTGTTATCTTGTGTTCACCCTGTCAGAGGTCAAAGCTGTCTATAAAAGGCTTAAGCCAATCAGTGTCTTAATGAAAAAATGTCTTTACATGGTAGTTTAAACCAAGTGGGAACTGAATCTTAGACCAACAAACAATTTTAGATTAATTTTGTACATCTCACACTGCTATTGTAAATACATGGCAGGTAATGTTGAAATGCTGTAAGCTGTTTTTTATTCCCTACTATTAGTTTTGTAACAGTAGCCCTCCTGGCTTTTTATGCAAAGGCTTGTCCGAGTCCACAAACAATCTTTATTAAATTTGAAAGAAGAAAGCAGTGTATTCTATGCCCTTCATTTGCACCAGTTAGGTAAAATAAAGCTCTGGTTAAGGCTAAGATTTTTTTTTCCTTTCTTTGAAAGAACTTGGCTAACAGTAGAACCGCGATAAACCGTTTTTATTAAACCGTCATTTTGAAAAATGCACTACAGGGCTGTTAAAGATGAAAGCTGTAGTGCTACTGTGCCATGTGAACCACTTGGAAAGATATTGTTACAGAGGTTATATGTTTATTAATGTGATCAGCACCTTTTTCCTTTTGGGAAATTATCCTACAACACAATACCCTGCAAAATGATAGGGTTTTCCTTTGTATTGTAATGCAACTTGTGCATTTACTTTTTAAATTTTATGTGCATTTTGCGGATATACAAACTTACTGTAACTTGGCTTGTGCTTTTCTGAGCTGCACATACGAGAGAATTTATATTTTGTTCCTTTCATATCCAGGTCAAGCTAATGGGAAAGACCAGTAGCGTCACAAAATTTCCTCAAGAAGAGATTCATAATCAGTACTTTCACAGCCATTGATGCCAAATCTCCTCAGTTGCAACAATTGACAGGAAACTGCGCCAGCAGGAAATGGGTTCAAGGGTCAGTGGGGAGACTGTCTACGTTCCTTCACATCGGAACCTGCCAGGAGTGGAAAAAAAGGAAGAGAAATGAAAATGGATGGGTAAATTCAGAGTGACAGGGCAAAGTTCTTTCAGGAAGAACAAAGGAGTTAATGAAGAATTATGATATTGGAGCTGAAGATGAGACGACAGATATAAAAGAAAGATAAAAATCTCTTGGCCAGAATGTGAGGCGATGAGGGCCAGAGGCACAAAAAGCTTCAAGCTGGTCTTAGGCCAACTGTCAGGTAAACTACTCAGGGAACATCTTGACAGAGATTTATTTTACTAATTTGACTGCCAATAATTCAAAGTACTTGTACGGGCAGCCTTTAAACTGTGCTATTACAACATCATTTTTCTTTTTTACCTTCTTTGTGGCTTGAAATTCATGCATTAGAAAGCATTAGAAGTTCCCTTTTCAATCAAATAATTAAGACATGATTATTTTATCAACATCTCCACTTAAAGTGAGAGGCAACACATTAAAAAGGAGTTTAAAATGTCCCATGGTATGTGTACAATTCATTTCACATGCTCAAAGACTGAGTTGCATAATGATGCTAGGGAACTTTGACTGGAATGTCATTACTCAAGTGAAAGAAGCATTGCTTGATTTAACTGTGAACAACAGAGTCCCACCATCTTAAGTATCTTCCAGAAAGGAAATATTTTTTAGAGAGAGAGAGAGAGAGGGAATCAGCCTCACTTGTCTAAGTAACTACAGATGCCATAAATGGGATTTTGATTAAGATGGATGAGGTGTCCATGACACAAATTAAGGATTTTAATTATGTTTTACTTAACGTTGGTGGTTGCTATTAGCAGCACTGGGAGATTCTAAACACCATTTTCTGAGATCTAAAGACCAGTTGAGGCTGCTCTCAAATCGGCAAGCTGCAGGCAAATAGACCGATATGCACATATTCCCCTGTGTGGCTGGATTCCAGTGGATTCCAGTACAAAGATGGTCCTCATTGCACTCAAGTCAATGCAGCTGTCTTTGACTTGCAGAGAGGAACCTTACCTGAGTCTGTGCCTGCCTTCTTTTCCAACAGCGGCTCCTACAGGTTAGCAGGCACATGCAATCTTTTAATGTTAAGCCAAACCCTCTTCAGTTACTGATCCAGCCAGTAACACTCTCAGAATCAGAGCTGTTAAAAGACGGTGTTGACTGTCCAAAAAACAGACTCCTGCTTCATCAATATGAAAACACATTCCACATCTCTTCAAAGCCCTTGCTGCAGAAAGGCATTATCCTCCTGGAACAGACCACGCCTTTTGTTTCAATATTTGTACTTCAGTACTTTTCCTATCTATTGTTTGGGCTCAGCGGCTCCACCACCTTTGTGATGTTAAATTAGGTTAGCCATGGAGAGCAAAACAGATCTGAAAGCAATGGCTCTTTCTTTTTTTAAGGCTTATTGACAGGCTCTCAGTACTTTTTCATGCACCAAGTTTTGATCAGTATGGTTAATTGTTTTTACTATATTATCTTTTAAAATAGTAGTAAACCTCTCCATAAATCAATGATTTACACTGACATACATCTTAATAATAGGATTAAATAAGATCTCCACGGGTCACTGTAAGTGGTTGTACATACAGTATACACTGTGTAGATACTGCAAACACATCTGGCAGGACTCAAGTTCCATCTTCTGAGTAGAGCAAAAGATAAAAGGCCATGCTTTTTATTTTGTCTACTTAAGTAGGTTGAACAACAGTACGTATAAATAAGAAATCCAAGTTTTTTTCATATTAAAGAGACAAAACATATTCATTGTTCATTTCTTTCCTAAACAGCTGAAGATTTTTTAAACATCCTTAAACAAATCATTTGATAATCCAACTCTAAACTTTGTGTACAACGTCCTCTTTTTCTGTGCATTCTTATCTCTTATGCTTTTGTTAAATAGGAGCCATGGTACAAGAGCTGTGCTATGAAACATTTTCTTACCTCTTTTGGCATAATGAAAATAATGCTGTTATTTAATTCATGCCATGTTTTTTTTCCCCCATAATTGTTCTGCTCAAAATGAATCCTAGACAAACTTAAGAGTTGTGAAAGGGATTACTCATGATCATTATCAGGTCTCCAACAGTACTAACTTGATTTTCTCCTACACAATACAACTAGAATCCAAACTGCAGTCAGTTCTCACTCCCTTCCAAAGCATTTAAAGAAGAGAAAAGTTTGCTCTGGACACCTTTAGTGCCAATACAAGCAAAAGTGTGCCATTACCCTGAGCTATCAGATCAAAGTGTTTTTTATTGCTAAAAGTCCCAGAGCTGATTAAATATGAATTAGGGCCTAATTGAGGCCATGTCTTCTGGACATTAATCTCAGGCCACAGGGAGAGGTGCACAGGCGTGGCATGCACTGTACTGGCAGTTCAATTAGAAGATGATGTGAACAAGAGAACAATCTGTTCCTCAGGAAAAACATGCAATCCTGGCCCCTTTTCAGTTTCCTTGGAAAGAGGAGTCCAAAAAACATCTCTGCAGCAAATCTCCTAAAATCAGTAGATGATCTCCTGGCTCTATAAATCACGACTACCCGCAACTGGTTTTAAGTGTTATGCTTAGAAAGAAATCAGGCAGTGTGGAGAGTCCATAAAAAGAGAACTGTTTCCGTGGAGAACCTCAGAAAACAGGCGAGTGTAGCCTCGCTGGATCAAAAACCAAAACAAACAGCAGAGGAGTGTATTAAGAAAGTCGCTAAAAGTGAAAACTACACCGTCACTGGGAAGGAAAATACACCATTAAAACATGGCTTTACACCAAGGCCACTGTAACTTGATTTTTTTTTCATTTAGGCTTCACTGCAGTGTAAGCATCTGTTAGAATTAGCCTTGAGGCGCTTCAGTGCTGAAGCCAGTCAATATGTCTTAGAGTGGATAAGGCCATAATGTCAATGTATAAGACTTTGCACCACTGATTGAGCATGTTTTCAGGAGGGGGGGGGGGTTTCCAAATAAAGAATATATTAGATTAAATATATTTTCTGTCTGTAAGAATATAAAATGAAAGTTTAGATTTGCCTGCTCTGTTTTACATCTAACTTCGTTATATGTTCTTTCTTTTAGGTGAAGATACTATGTGGGGCACAATAAAAGCATAGTCTTCCATGTTTCCAGTCTCCTTAGTCAAAAAGAGGTTTAAAATATATTATGAATCCATGTTTTGCCTCCAGAGCTTAATATTTCATGAAGACTGAATATACATCACCTCAGCCTGCCTTCTGTGTTTCTCCAATTGCTTTTCCATTCAAGTACAGCAAATGCTTTGTGCCATACCATGTGATACACTTAAAGTAATAGTAGCACAAAAATGCACTACTTTTTGCTGTCAAGATCTTTATTGTGATACTGTACAGATACTAATGCACAGCTGACATACTCATTGTCTGTTTTTCATAACCTCACAATCTGGTGATTTCAGTACACCTGTACACCTGTGGACATTAAGAACATGTGCCCAATCAGCTACAGCAAGTAGCTGATTGGGCACCTGTGTGATCCTTAATAATAATTGCTTACACTTCTACAGCACTTTTCTGGCCACTCCATTTAAAGCTCTTTTACAGGTAATGGGGACTCCACCACCACCAGTGTGCAGCCCCACCTGGATGATGCAACAGCAGCCATAGTGCACCAGTACACTCACCACATCAGTGGTGGGGAGTAGAACAGAATAATGAAGCCAATTCATAGATGGGGATTATTAGGAGGCCATGATTGATAAAGGGCAAAGGGGAATTTGGCCAGGACACCAGGGTTACACCCCTACTCTTTTTAAAGAAAACCCTGGGATTTTTAACGACCACAGTTAAACGACCACGGTTTTACGTCTCAAGGACGGCGCCTGTTTACCGTACAGTGTCCCCGTCACTATACTGGGGCATTAGGACCCACATGGACCGCAGGGTGAGCGCCCCCTACTGGCCCCACTAACACCTCTTCCAGCAGCAGCCTTAGTTTTTCCCAGGAGGTCTCCTATCCAGGTACTGACAAGGCTCACACCTGCTGAGCTTCAGTGGGGTGCCAGTTGTGAGTTGCAGGGTGATATGGTGATATCCTTCTACTCTAAATAGTGAGAGGCTAGTTGCCTCGATCATCGGAGTGGTAGTATTTGGGATAACAACATACCGAGTTCCAGTTATGTGATGTCGTATAAGGTGACACATAAGGTGCTCAGTGTTTGGTATTTGAACACACTGTTACATATTTGGTATCTTACCAAAGGAGTTGATTAGGAATCTGTATAAATCATAATAATGATACTCTGTCCCAAAAAGACAGATTAGCTGGTTGGCAGGGTCATCGAGGCACCACGTCTGTCACAATGTGATGCTCTGGTTCAGCAATGAGCCGACTAGTCCACAATTAGCAGCAAGCAGGAAACCAACTTTGAGGGAAAAGCCAAGTCCTGAAGGGCACAGAGAGTAATCACATCCGACCCAACATTGCGACAACCCAGTCTATATGTCAATATTCCAGAGATTGTGTTAACATTTAGGGATACTCTACAGCAGCTTAGTAATAGTTTTTGACTGTGTTTTGACATGTTTCTTACAACCCATCATGATTCTTTAATCTATATTTTTATTTATCTTTTCTGTTCACATTTTGGATTAATATCTACAGTGGCCATGAGCGTAGTGTTTGTAACAATATAAAAATGAAAAGGTACCGATTAGCAGCCTTGTTTCAAGGTAGTGATTGAATTTCAAATGCAAAAAAGCTTTAAAATCTTTTTTTGTCTCTTTTTTTTTTGTTTTAGGAACAAAATATGCTGAAAGAAATGTGGGCTTATAGCATGGTACAGTAACCAGAGGTGAATTCTATTTCCTTCATGGAGTTTCAAGCAGACGTTTTGGAGGAAAATTCGAACCCTTGCACCCTTCCAGAAACCAGGGGATTTTTCTTCTGCCAATAATTCAAACAGGTTATACTCTATGCTGTAGAATGAATTGTTTTGCCTTGGCTACAATCATTCCTTTGTATTTAACACGTATATCTTACTAATCCTCCCACTCTCCACACATTGCAGGATGATAGCATATATCAGCCCCTTCACTAATTTGGTACATTTTCCAATGAGCGACAGCGCAGGAATGTAAACGATAAAAATAAGAAGCACATGGACGCAAAACTGAAAGAGAAATAAACACAGAAGATCAAAATTAATTACATGCACATGACTCTCCATACAGGTGCATTGTCATGCTGCCAATAGTTGCAGGGAAAAGAAATTGCTTGTAATTGGAATGTTTATTGAATCAGTGGAAGGCCCTGCTCGCATGTATGAGCGCGTTTTCCTGGGCATTGCTGTGCATAGCAGTCAGCCCCACTCCAGCTCCAGAACATGCTCCTAGGAGGCAGATGGGCCTCAGAAGCGTCTGCCATTCTGATCTCAAGCTCTGCTTGAACACAAACAGATTTACAGATTCTTCAAAGGATTTGCATCAACCAAAGGTAATTAAGAAAATCTAATCCTTCTTCAAGCCCGAAATGGTCACTCTTTTTTTTTTTGCCTTGCAAAGGATTTGCATCCAGAATGGTGTTTTCTTACAGCCGTTCAACACATGGCACTAATCTGTTTATTCAATGTGAGGTGAAAATAAATCAGCATGTAAATTATACTCACAACATGTAGCGTTTCTCCAAAATGAAATTAAGGGGCACTGTTGTATCTGCAGCAACATGCTGACCCACAGAACATGTGGTTACAGTAAATCTTTTCTGTTTCTTAACAGTTTTATTCACATATACTGTATAGATTATGAACATAAATTAACAGGAAATCTTGAATAACAAAAGAAAATCCAAGATTAATTGTTGCATGTAATAATTGCAACAATGTATATCAATATATGTATAGCACTATATTATACAATAAGTATACATATTACATCAATTATTCAATAACAATGTGACTTGTTTTCTGATACTAGATCTCATTCTGTTCATTTGTAGGTCCTGATTGGTTAATTGAATCAGATATTCACAGTGAATCACAGTGGGTCCTCAGTGATTCAGAGCATCCAAGATAGTATCAACGTAAAACATTTTAATTCTGTTGTTAAGCCTTCATACAATTTTCATTTTGTAATGTCAAGATTACCATGTCTTTAATTGAGCAAAGGTTTAGCACTGCATTTACACAGTGATTTATTTGAGTTTCAGGGAAACTGAAGGGAGTTTCTGTCTCAAAGTTTGGATATTAGGTGACAGGAGGAAACTCATTGCTTTTTGAACCAAAATATTTAAATAGAAGTTCTTAACTGAAATTCAGGAGGGACAAACAAGCCTCTTTCTTCCCAGCTTTTGTAAATCATAATTGTTCATTTTCTAGCCACTCTAGTCACAGGGGAGCTGAAGCCTATCCCTGCAAGGGACAAGGCAGGATACACCCTGGATGGGACGCCAGTCCATCACAGGGCACACAGACACAAACAGAGATACACACACACTCACACCGGGGCTAATTTTCCCAGAAGCTAATTAACCTGCCAGCGTGTCTTTGGACTGTGAGAGTAAAGTGGACCACACGGAGGAAATCCCTGCACACCCAGTGAGAACATACAAACTCAACACAGACAGCAGCCCAGGTCTGGAGTTGAACCCCAAGCCCCAGCCCCGCAAGGCATCAGTGCTAACCACTGTGCCTACTGTACATATCATACGCAATTCTCTTTCTCTTGACTGTTCGTCTCGTGCATCTCTCTTCCACTCTAGAAGTACACCTGTTGGGGGAGAGCACGCTGTAGGCGGCAGTTGTAGTGTCAAGAAGAAACTGCTTAAAAAGAAAAGAAACTGAGAACATATGCCTCTTGTCCTCAGTATTGAATGCACCTCCTCACAATTTCTGTTTGAGTCCTTTGGTTCATGTTTCATTGTGCAAGCTGGATTGACATTGTCCATGCCCTTGAGGAGTTTGAACCACTTGTATCACTTGAATCAAGTCCTCTGGTAAAAATATCCATCCCTTTGAGAATATCAGAGTTTTAGACATTCTCTTAATCACAGGAACCTGCTGTTGCTGTTTTTAAAATAAATGCGGTCTACTTTCTATAATTTTTAGGCTGATTTGTGAACTTTTTTTGTATGTTGAGCTGTTTCTGAAGGATATTTTCCGTGAAAGGAACAATATAAAAATAAACTGAATGAATTCTAAAGCAGTATGATTTTTTGTAGCAGGGTTACCATGACATAATTGTTCTAAATCATTGGAATTACTGTATACTTCTGGCAGGAACATGTCCTAAAATGCCTGAGCTATCACTGGAAATAAATGAAGAATGGTCATCTTCATGCTGAAATGAGCAACACCTGTTAGAATCCATCAAATGGTATTTGGTCCAATAAACCAGTATAATACATGCAAATAAACCGTTTCATTTGTTGTCGTTTAAGATGATTTTTCTCTTTTATAATTTCAGAATTTTCTTAACTAATGCACAAATGAATAAAACATGGGGATATTTTAAAGTAAAGTCATAAATGGAACACATCTCATTTACAGACTCTTAACCTTTAGAATATTCCTGTACAGTATGTACCTCTAAATGAGTTGTTTAAAGGTATGACCCAAGTGTTTTGTTTTATTTAAGCAGTTGTTGGGGTTTCAAAAGCAGAGTACTTTTGCTGAAATCACTAATTCCATGAAACATTTTTTATCGCTCAGACAAATTAGCTGTTAGAAATATAAAACATATAGGTTCTGCAGACTTGACATTTTTTGAGGAGATCCACATTTAGCTGAAGATTAGTGGATATCCTCATCTGCTGCAAGTGCAGACTAGTTCAGAAAGCTCAAGGTATTTCCTTCACAGCCTCATTCTCTGAGGGTTAGAAAAGCACAGCACAGATTTTGGTAGCAAAGGAGCTCAATGCATTTTCAACAGATAATTAAAAAGCAATATATTCAAAAGGATTATATACTTGTCAGCTGAGCTTGTATTTATAGTTTAAACAATATACTTATCATCTTTATAGCCCTCAGAAATGATTTAATCCAATAAAAAATGACTTTTTCTTCTATTTAATGGAAGTCTAAATATTTTGAAGTCAAACATACAATACTTTGATTCGTTTCTAAACACTTAGCACATATTTTCTGGTTTGCAGTATCATTAAAAATCACCGTCATTTTAACATTTGTACAAATTTTATATTGCTCAGCCCTTAAGTTTAGCATTTCTTCGAATTATTATTACTCATTCTTAGTAGTGTTTGTGGCTTCTTGAGTAATACGTTAAGGTGGATTACCAGATACTTTTTAATATTGTTCTATGAATATTATACACTAAAAGCCACATCATATACAGTACAACATAAAAATGTAAATGTAATGTATCACAACAAAAAAGTTTTTTCTTTTTGATATTTTTCAGAGGGAATTAAGCTCTACTTGTTTCTTTGTGCCCTGCATGTTAACATCACTTCTCACTAAAACCTGGGTAAACCTTATCAAAAGAGCATGTCTATTTGCTCCTTTGCAAACGCAGGCCTATATACATTATATAAATAAGTCAAGGTGTTAGAGCCTTTTATATTTGTATTTCTTTGGAATTAAAGAGGGGGGCTGACCATGTGCTATACTATATCCCCTTGCCTTGAGACACTTCTTGCACGTCTCCTCTCTCTCTTCCATGTTACTCTTCAGCTACCTGGAAAAGTTGATTCATTTTAAAGCAAGGCATTTACTGGCTGCTCTCTTCACCAAAGGAATCTGCAGAATTTTACAAATTTCCTTCCTCGGGCTTTTCTTCATACAGTTCGAAGATTGTTGCATTAAATTGCATTAACTCAAACTTATCTGTCATCAGAATTCAGGCTAAAACTTCCCTCCTCTTCCAGAAATAAAATGCACTTCTACTTTATTGGAAATATAATTTTACCTTTGGATGATGAAATCCCCGTCTAGTCTTTAAAAGGTGTTTTGTCTGACAAGACATATTAGGTTCTATGTAAAAATGGGAAAATCACATATAATATATTAAAATATGCTTATTAACATTAATATATTTTACTGCATTTACAACGACTATTTATTTATATAACAAAAACGAATAATTTATAATAGTTATTTTTGTAGATTTTAAAGGAGCAGAGCCAGAGGAAAAGACCTATAGGCTTACATTTCTGAAAACGATATTGATTGATTGTAACTCAGCTGTTTTTTAGGACAGGAATTTTAGGCATGTCACGTGTCACAGCTATTCCATTTTGTTGAAAAGCTGAGACAAAGGAATCCACTGGTAATCTTTTAATTCTTGAGATAAATGTTTTTTAAGATAAATGTTTGGACATCTTTCTGTCATTGACTGTTTTGACAGTTCTTACTCTACTGAAAGTCTGATTTGCAGTGATTAATCCAGAGAAAAAACATATTATTTCGACTTTCCTCATATTAAAATAAACCATCATTAATGTCAACACACAAGTAATTGATTACCATGGCCTTGAACGTGTAAGTTCCCAAATCTTAAAATGATTTGTATTGCTGATATTTCGCAGGATCATTTACAAGAGAGGCATCCGCCACTTAATCTCATTCTCTTCCCTCCTTATTTTTTTCCAAGCCATTACAAATGATTCTTTCATAAAACCTTGTGCCCACAATTACCTTGAAGCAATGCAGAAATTAGTATACTTAAAACTTTTACCATATGCAGAAATGACATTAAACAATTTCCTCTCTTATTCTTTACAAAAAGGGCCCATTTTTTCATGCAAATATTAACTAAGCATTTACAGTAACTCGTGCGTCAATGCTGACTTAAGAGATGTACTAGTCATATGAATCTTTTTTTATTGCTGAGGGGCATCTGGCCCAAAATCTGGCCTTTGTGGATATCCTGGGAAACAAGATGTAGCTGCTCAGCTAAAACCACCAAGATCACCACTCTCCCTCACTGAGGAAACAAACCGATCAAATCAGCTGTTAGTTTCACAGCTATGCCACTGCAGGTGATTTGGAGAGTTTCCTGTTCTCAGCAGAATGCCCCGTTTGAAACTCTCAGAGTCGAACTGCTGACTTTCCCACAAATATTTAGTCCTGTGTCTCATACAGCAGGGGGATGTTGTGACTAGTTCAAAGTAAAGGGTGATGGCTTTCTCCATAGCAGCCAATCAGCCATCTGAAGAATAAAAGAAACAGTTGCCCCAGGTCCCCGACTGAGATAAACAGCGGCCGTCTCTTTCTCTAGTGGGATGAAGATCAATGTAAGATAAATTATTGCTCAGAACTGGAGCCAAACACTGGTACAGTAGTCTCACTGTTTGCATTGGCTAAAAACCCATTTTTATTACATTTTCATAAACATCAACTACTCATATGTGATATAAAACACATTTAGCTGTCACTGAAACAAGGTGAATTATTAAAACGCGTGGTCCCTCAGAGACTAACAAGACTTTGAGCTTATTTTGGCAGGTGTGATAAAGGCAGCACACACAGCAACAGCTGAAAGCACTGGAAATGAAGGGTGAGATGTTACCCATATTAATGTTTTTCAATTAATATATCCATTAAGGTTGCTTGCTTTTGATACAAACAAGCTAAATAATGAAGAGTGTTTGAATATAAATACTGTATACAGAGATGATAACTGCATTGGGACAATACTGAAAAGCAATGTACAATAGCCTTAGGTTCAAAACACAAGATCCGGAAACTGTTTTTTTATTCTTCTCTGACTTTTGCAAGTTAAAATGGCCTTAGCTCCAGACGTAATAAAATCAAGAGCCAAAACCTCCATCAGATCCAACAGCAATGATTCAAACAAAGAGCAATATATATAGGCTTGAGCTCTAGTTTGAACTTAACTTGAACACAAATATAATCTTCTATTTAGAACAGACCGAGCCCTACCAGGAGAGAGAAAAAGGAATTGGTCCATTGCCAAAGTTTCATGTAATTACAAGTCCTAACCTCAGCCTCTCTTAACCCTGGTGTGGGTGTCCGTGTGCCTGCCCCGTATCCAGGATGGATCCTGCTTGCTGTGTGATAGGATGGCCCCCCCCCCACCGCCACCCTGAATTGGAAGAAGTGGTTAGAAAATGGAGGGATGGAAAGTTTTGTTTGTGTTTATGTTCCATCAAAGTAAAATGTATACTTTAAGTACGATCCCTTATATACAGTACACCTTTAATGGCTAGATAGTCCTATCTTGCAATTTCGTGTGGAATTTTTGGGGACGGATTAACTTTAGGGCTAGAAATGGATAGGGACTAAAAGCTCAATTTGAATTTCACATTTTCTTACAATAAGTGTTTAAGGCACAGCCATGTTTTTTTTTTATTAAAGAGAGGTGGCTTGTCTTTTACATCCTAAGCATAGAAAAAAGGCATGGGCAAGCGTTTCTTTAAGTAACAACAACAATCTGCCTAGAGAACTACAGACTAAATATCAGACTGCTGTTCCCATAAAATCGTATGGGAAATGAACACTCAGGTGTTAAGATTTCGACTGTGTTGAAAGTGACACTGAAAACATTCCCTTACAAGAAACACAAAAACTGAAACTATAGAATAAAAGGCAAAAATCGTCTGAAACTGGAATATGATTCTAGTTCATGGCTGTCCAGTCCTGTTTCTTCGTTGATCTGTAGATCTTCCAGGTTGACCTGGATCAGTTTTTAGTGTCTTAATTAAGACCCTTGCCTTCCAGGACAAGGAAATGAGACTGCTGATGCGAATTGGTGCTTTGTCTACTGATTCTTGTCAATGTTTCCAAAAAACTTTAACACGGACGTTTTGGTCTAGAATGTTGCATACTAAGTAGTTTCCATGATATCTTATGTACTAGCATAGAAAAGGTCTTTCACTTTCTTTGTAAAACTATATTTCTAACAGCACCATGCAATGGTAACTGGCTACAGTATGTTCAAAGGGTAATTTTATTGATAGACTTCAATTTACATACATTTATTCCCAGTCAAATGAAATTGAGCTTGTTACTGGGGGCCGAAAGAACAGTAATTTGCCTTTGTCAGACACCAGAAGTTTAATATTAGTGCCATACATAAAGCTGTTTTGTTAAAGTAATAAAGACTACATTTACTGCTATGACAGATCTTTATGGGCTGTACAAAGAAAACCCTCTGACATCTATCAGCATTACTGTCTGGAACCGATTATGTCTGAAATCCCACAGTCACCAGTGTACAGGTTGAATTAGTTACAAATTCATTTCCGATTAAAACTTTGCTTGTCACTGGGGTCAATTTAGTAATGTTTCATGAGTGCCTGGACTGTTTTAAATGGGTACCACTTTCCACATGTAAGTATATATTTTAAGGCAAAGCAATACTGTTATTAACAATTAAATCCATTGCAAGTCAGGACTGTTCCAGAAGGCTGGAAAGCCATGGAATTTACATTTACCCCATTATAATACCCAGATTTATACATGAATTCAATTTATGAGTTTCGTATTTACATTAATGTATTGCTCTATTTGGGCTCAGATTTTATTTTTTAGGAATACACATTCTGAAGTGCTCCTTTTTAAAAATAGACTTATCAAACAAAGCCTCAAACCAGTTTAATCTGACATTTTAGTTTAAATTTGTTTTAAAAGTGTTTTTAATTAAAATGCTTCCAAAACCTTCAGAACTTGAAAATTCTGGAAAAGGTTTGAATTTCCCACAACCACATGCTTTCTCTATATAAAATAAATCTCTTATTATATATTATATGATGAAGAGATCTGAGCACAGAGCTATATCAGTGTGCAAAAATTAGACTACAGTATATCAAAATCATAGAATTTTAGGTACACTCTCTGACCATCTTAATGTATTTAAAGCAAAAAAAAAGATACAAATATATGCACAAACACATACATATACAGTATATTAATGTTATATATTTAAGCGGACATGTGTCACTATTAAGTCCAATATATTTGTAGAAAATCCAAACACAATCCTTTCTAGTTCACCGTAGAACACTTTTGAAGAAAGTACCAACTTCAGATAGAATGAAAGACAAAAATAATTCTGCCAGCAAGCACAAAGGGGAACAAACACGAAATTTAGGACCAGAATATAATTAACATTTAAGATTTTTGTATGAACTTTAAGATGTTTCTCTTCTTTTAGATGTATACTGTAGGTCACCATGATCCTTTTTAGAATAACACTGCCAGATAAATATTTTTGACTCTCCAAGTTCTTTTATTAACGGGATTACCATTTTCAAAAATACAAATTCAACACAAATCAATGTTGTATACTATATGCGTGTTTAGATTGTTTTTTTTTTGCATTGAAGACTTAAAATGCATTAATGACATTTAATTTAAGTAACTGAAAATGAAGAGTACAATGCAGATAAAAACAGCTTTTTAAGAGAATAACAATAGAACCATTGATAAGCCGAACAATGTGGGGAAAAAAAGGAGACATTTTTGCTGTAACTGTTGGAAATCGCTGAAGACGGACAAGAGTATCGGTTTTCATGGAGGGGTATCGTGTTGTATTTTAATTGCAACAACTACGTAAGACCTCACAGAGTCAAGTGGGACATTATTGTGCAGTTGCTGCAACAGTTAGAGAAGGCAGCACTTCATCTGTTCCAGACAGATGCCCTCCCCTCTTGAGTTAGCCATGGGCCTGCAGCTCAGGGTGGATTAAGCACAACTCGGCTCTCCCTTTGAGCACATATTTAAGGTGTTATACTTTAGCCCTTATTAAGCTCCAGGGTGGCAGCTAAGCCAAAAGAAAAGAACATTCTGAAGGTCAAGAATAGCCTTTCCTATTAGTAAATAATCAAGGAGAAAGAATTTACAGATGACTGTTCTAAAGGGTCCTCAATGCCAAAATCCCGCAGTTTAGTATTAAGTTACTGCAAATGAAAAGCAATGCCCACCTTCTGCAAGGACTCCCATCTGAATACTTAACGGGACACATTGCAATAAATCCAAATTTTACTTACATTGTTAGCTAATAGTATCTATTTCATAGCACCTACTGTATAATAATAATAATAATAATAATAATAATAATAATATTGTATTTATAATGTTTGCTTGAAGAATAAAGCAACGAAAAACAACAAGTAGCACCAGTTATGGCAACTTAGTGAAAACCATCAGTGAAAAGTTTACTTGTGGAAAATTTTTGTAACTCGCCTCAGGACAGTAACATTCCTGTAGATAACAGTGAAAATAAATCTTTAAAAAATACCTTTTCTTGAAAAGCAGCATGTCTAGGAATGCACATTCTAAAATATGACAATGAAAGAATAAAAAATGAAGCTTCTTATCCTGGCTTAAAACAGTGGATCTGAGATTTATATTTCTCTTGTGTGATATTTCTCCTTATATACCCGGAGACCCTAATGTTTCATTAGCAGTGTCACATATATTATGGTGTGATGAGCTAAAAGGAAGATGTTGATAAAGCTCAATAAAAAAAAAAAACTTGGAAAAACTAATATACAGTATATTTAACACAATAAATAAAGACTGGCAACTTCAAGGCTGAAATCACTGTATTTCAATACCACTAAGGCAGGCAAAATTAAATTACATGGACACTTTCTTGCTACATGTCCTAGAAGCAGACCTCTTAAATGAGATACATACACAGGCATCCCGCTGAGTGAAATCAAGTAACAAATTTCCCATCAGACAAATTATCTGAAACCTCAAGTACATAAAGCACCCTGCCAAAAATATATTCAATAAAAACACACAACGGGCCTACTTTAAGAAGGACTGAACCCTTTTGCCAAGCTCAATAGTAGCCTGAAGGAAAAGCAAGTTTTTTTCTTTTTCTTTTTTTTTTACATCTGTGTATTTGTTTTGCTTTTACTCAATTGGAACGTTACGTATTATATTAAATGTATCGACACATTTCTGTGTGTTCTGCACGTATTTCTGTGAAAATAATACTGTGCCCATGGGCAGCAGAAAGCATTGTTGTAAATGACCAGGGACAGTCCCAGGTGTTAAGGTCATCTAAAATGATTGCTCTTGAAGCCCAAGGTGAACTAAAGCGATTATTCATAAATTCATATCAGCCGTTCATAACAGACCTCGACCTCAGAGTGCTCTCCCAACATACACAATCGCCCTCGTGCTGAAAACTGCACCCCAGAAATCAGAACTAAAAAGCAGCAAAATAAAGTACCTGTGTCAAGCAAGTCAGAAACCACAAATGCTGAAAAGCGTTTTACATTCAAAAGCTTTGGTGTGTATTAATATTTCATGTACTGATTCACTTTATTTGCTTGACTTAACCTGCTCGGTACAGTTAAGCTAAACTGTGATGGAGCAGTTAGAATATTTTCCTTAAAAAAAAAAGCTGAATGAAATTAATGAACCGAAATGGTGGATAAGGAGCAGCCCCTCAACAAGTGCTCCATCTGTGGATAGCAGAACTCTTAAGGTGTTCTCATAACGGAATACAGCCTTCTTCAGGATCATCATCCATTTGTTTTTCTATATTCGTACTATACCTAATGTTTTTCTGTTTAAAATTGGCCCTTAAATTTCACAAGAACTAGCGTTCATTAAAGCAGTATGGCTAATGGCTCCCCACGTTAACATACAACACCCTCCAACAAAATAGCTCCACCGTATTAAACACCGTAAAGTATCACGTTTCAGAATTCAGACACTATACTGTGCTAACATACTGTACTTCAGAGGAATATTTCTCTCATCTGAATATAAAGCTAGTCACAGGGAGGAATAGTACCAAAATGACCAAAATTCTCAAGCTATTAGCATACAGTATATGCTTCGAGTGTCCTCGAATATTGTTTTACAATGGGGAACGTTTAAATATTATTCCTCGGATGCCGCAATCTTTTTTTAAATACCCCATGGACTCTTGTTTAATACAGGATTATGCAGCCACCTGTGTTTGATAGAATACTTTTTATTTGTTAATGCCCTGTTATTTTGCCCGTCTGGGCTTCTTAATTAGATTACTCACTGATGCTGAGTGTGCTGTATTTTAACAGTACTCTTCACATGATCGTCTAACGCCATTTTATTCACCGCCCAGCGAAAGCCCCGAAGAAAGACCTCTTCTCTTTGTGAGCTCACCTCGAGGAGTTGCTGACGTTCAGTTCTTTTCCAGTTGTGCCCTCTTCCGATTGACTCAGGCTCCATTCTCAACTGAGTGGGACTTCAGATCTCCTCCAGCTGTTTCTCATTTGGGTTGATCTACGTTAACTTAATAATGAAGAAAAAAAATCATTATCACTTTGCATTCCATTCCACACATTCCGTTCCATCACAAAAGTGAACAAAACATTTTTTTAAAAAGCATTTAAAATATCCTTTAAAAATCCTATAAGGATGAGATGGAAAGAAAGATGTTTCCGGGAACTGCAAGATTTTTAATTTAGGAGAACCAAAATTATTTAATTAGTCATTCTTATACAAAGAGCAAAGTTGCCTATAATTTATTTGTATTAAAAAATGGAGAGGCTTATCAATTATGCCAGCATGTTAGATATTTAAATTAATTTCTGCACATGTTGACACACTACTCAAATATGTTGTACAAATTGTATGTGGGTATATAGAGTGAAATGTGCAGTAGGTCAATACAAATGAATGTATGCAGTGAAATATAGTTTTTTATGTTGTGTAATATATTTAGATTTAGAGCATATAAGTGAATGAAAGGCAATGACTAATATGAGCTCAAAATTAAGTAAAATGAAGGGTGGTTTTCCTGTTATTTTACAACATCATGGTGTAATTTCCCTGGGCTTTTGTGATCCATTTGTACACATTAGCCCAGTGCTCATAATTAAATTGCCTTTGGCAATAGCTGGCATATTATATTTTCAAAAACGTACAAATTCTGCATTGTAGTGTTTTATTGTTGTACTCCCTTATTTTTCTTTAAACTAAATTATAGTTTTAATTTAAGTGTTTAAGAGTTATTATTAAGTTTGCATACTGTAATTTCTACAAAACATTATTTTGCATTGTTTGTGTAATTTGCCTTAGACTAGACTTAATTGGTGTAAGTGTCCTGTGAGTGCCCAGTGGGATCTGATCTGGGAGTGTATGATATATTTTCATATGCAGTTGTTTTTCTGACTAAGTACAGGCTCACAGATAACCATGAGACGAGACCGTTCCGCTCAGTCACAAAACCGCCTGAGCTTTCGAAGAGATACAAACACAGACACATTCTTAAAGTCTTATTTTCTTTTTGTGTGACATGACTCTGGGGTTTACAATATTGCCACTTGCTAAACAGAGAACTGCATGTCTTCCTGGTCCGGCAGCTGTTTAAAATCTGTCCAGCTGGGGACAGAGCAGTGGGGGGTGGGGACTTCTTTTGGGGCACCTCCAAAATTGTCAGCCCTGGTCTCTGACCGCTCTTTTAATAAAAGAAGACATTTAGATGGTCTACACAATGCCCAGTGGTTGCAGATGTTGAAATGGCTTTTATTAACTTGGCATTTAAGCTTTTTTGGAGGATTATTAGGTTCAGAAATGGGGAACATCTGTTCTTAACTGACCTCTCCTGCTTCCATGTGACCTCTGCTGGTGTAGCTCACATTGACCCTTGGTCGCAGCTAAGCTGTAGTCACTGCCGTCCTTCTGGTGCCTGGCTGCCAACACAGCTGAGAAAACCTGCCCTTGCAAACCCAGCTCTGTTATGGTTTTCCTCACGTAGAAATTCTGCACAGAGATAAATGGCTGCAGCAAGTGCACTCCTAATTATCCTGGTCTGAGCACTAGGACCGTGTCATCTGAGCTCATGAACTGACAAATCTTTTATTTTTTTTACCCTCATACTGCTGCTTAAAGCCAGCCACCAACTGGCAAAAAAATATTGATTCAGAACGACCAATCTAAATAGCCTGTTTTGTCTAAACATCAAACGTAAGCTAACTGATGTGCTTTTAACAAGTTGTTACACTTCTTGGAAAGTTCAGTCTCATGTTCCCATAGTTACTGTCACACAAAAAGACTACATATGATTAACTCTTTCCCTTCTTCAAAGTGCCGTGTAAAGATGAAAAGTTACAGATATACAGGGGATTTGTCCTTGGAGGTTTAGATTAAGCAATTATTGTTTGCGTAATTGCGTAATGTTGCTTGGGAGAAAAATTAATGTGATGAATTCACGAGAAAACTGGAACAAAAGAAAGCAGATTTCATTTTGTGCTTCAACAAGACGCTGGTGTTTAAAGTTACAATGACTTCTTAATCAGACTGAAGTACAGGCTCACTGATGACTCATTGGAAATCGCTGCATTATATGAAAATATATTTTTGTTTTTAGAAGAGAATGTGATAAAGTATGCACTAACAGTAAACATTTATCATTAACATAATCCACTTCAAAATAATTCATAGTTACATAGAGTGTAGATATTCTGTCACAGGTTTATTGAGATCTATTGCTTTTCACTCATTCCTCTTCTTAATCTTCTGCAATCATCTCTTAAGTTTATTCTACAATATTTCAATGGAGTTAGTGTCAGAGTACTCCTGTTTTCTATCACATATTATGCCATAAAGAAATTAAGCAGAGCTCAAATGATTGGCTTTCCAACGTAATAATGACCCAAAGCACACAGCCAGACTGAAAGGTAAATTGGTTAAGTAAGGCACATTACAGACTTAAATTTCATATACTAAACGTGGTAGTTTTCTAAATGTGATAGTCCTCCATGAGTTTAAATGGTATGAATAGATTAATTAATAGATTAATTTTAGTTTATTATTAGTAAATTACTAGTTTTTGCTGATTCTAACTTTTGTAACTTATGTTTCAATATAGTTTTCTTATACTGTAGATCAAAGGCTAACATTGCACATATCAGTATTTTTAGATGGAATAATTAATCCAGGATGTTTAAATAAATTTAGTATGTAAGCAATTCATCATTTTACATCTGAAAATATGTCAAAACAGCACATCTGCACACAGTCTGTCAGGCTCTATTCCACTTCTGTGCGATGCATCCTGTAACGGCTTCATGTACAATAACAGTCTGCTCTTTAACACTTTCAAAACTGATAGTGTCTCACAGTGGGACAAACCGTTAAAAACAGTTACTTCAACCTCTTCAACAGCAGCACTAAGTGCACCAGTAATGAAAACCTACTGTATCTATTTACATAGAGTATGCACATATGGGTATAAACATACAATTAAGCACTGCTGTCTTCATTAACCCACTTCTAAAATGTGTATAATTATTGACAAATCATGAGCTCTTTCGGCTCTTTCCTTATGACAGGGAGTGGAAGGGTCATCTTTAACAAGTGGCTCCAAAAGAGTGGAGCTCAGACAGTGTGGCAGGGAGTCTGGGACAGGAAGGCCACTCCTTTGTGCGCTGCCTGTCTCCAGGGCCAACAGTCAGAGAAAACAGGACAGGTGGAAAAGGGTGATGCCGTTCGTTCCCCACCCCCCTCCCCCTGGGATAATGGCACCCTACAGCTGAAAACACAAAATACCCCACCGTGTCAAGCCTGCCACGCAAGAGGAGCTGCTTCTGGAGAGATGTCAACAGCCAGCCTACCCATCAGTCACAGAGAATCTGGATGTGACGAAGCCTAAGGTCAAAAGTATCTCCAGGATTGCCTGCAACACACCAAGCTGCACAAACACACGTGAGTTAGGCAACAGAGGATACACGCCAGACCGTCAGTTACTATTAATTATATCAGCCACATGCAAGATAGTTGTCATCCTTGCTATAATGTTATGCAACCTCCAACATGCCTGCTTCACATGAAGAGCTGTTTAGTTTTAAGAAGTCGTGAAGCCTATAATGTATTTAATTTGTAGTAGAAATATGTGGTAAGCTCTCAGAGTTTCAGAAAAGGACCAGGGATGAAGCACGTGTAGATAAAATGCACACTGAGGCAGTGAATCCAAACACTTGGATATGTTAGAGGCTTGCTCCACATGTTTACTCCTACAATAATTGAAGAACAGCGCCACAGCGCAGAGCTGAAAGGGATTGGCAAAGCTAGCATTGAGAGTATGGCAATAGCTCAGAAAGCTGACATGCAACGTACTCTGTACTTGTATAAAAATGGATTTGAGACCAAAGATAAGAGGCTCGGGACAGGGTGTACATCATAAATTACCAACACATGTTGAGGATGCAAATACATAAGGATTCAAGGTCATAAATGATGAAATGCTTGGTTAAATAAGCTGCTAACAGCAGGATAAACATGAACTGGCCAAAGGCCTCCTGGTTGCAACTGCTTTTATACATTCCCAATTCATATCAGGAGGCTCAATTGCATGCTATTAAAAAAACATGCAAAAAAACGATGCTGTAATTCATGCTGACTTGTGGAGAGAATAAAAATAAAAGCTATCAAGAGAGTTTGACATCTCTGGATGATATAAAAGGTTAATCTTTTTAACAGGATATTGATGTTATTGTTGGATTTCAAAAGAATCTTAGGAATTGTAAATGCTTGGTATTTCACAAAAGGACCGATGGCTGGGATTCCTGTTTCATTTTGTATTTCTATTACATTCCCGCTGCACAATCCCCCAGGAATCTGAGATATTTCAGACATATCGTTAAGAAATCCTATTTTTATATCTAACATTTCCAACAACCATTGCACTCAGTAGCTTCAGGTAAATCAACACTGTAGTTTTTGTTTAACAATAATCTTTATAATATACAGTTACCACCTTGAGGGGGAAGTGGAACGGAGACATTTTCCGTCACATTTTCCTTTGATAAGACAGTTCTGATCCCGGGCAAAAATGGTTTACAGATCTATAAACTGGATTTCACCCAGTCTGTCCCTCATGGCCTTTTCAGGATCAAAGATCAAAGATTGGGACAATAGGAGAGGAAGATGAAGGGAAGACTTCAAGGGAGACTGCTTTAGGGACTGTGCAGGCTTCTCCACAAGGGGACCATTGGTACCATCACAGCCCCGAAAGGGTTCTGCAAACCCAATTACAGGGACAGTCCACCGGAACACATGCTCCTAAACTGGTGATGTGCCGTCTCTGGGTTACATGTTGTGGGCTGGGGGTTAGCAAGCACCACACACACAACATGGACTGGTTGTTAATAAATGTAAAGGTATTCCATGCCGGGAATTTTTGTTGAGGACCCAGGTGCCTAAGGGTGGGTTCTCCAGCGCTGGATCCTGAACCTTCCACTCTAAAAAAGGTAGGGGTGTAAATGTTAGATGCTTCGGATTGAATCATCAGCCAAATAAATTAGTAATGTTAGTAAATGTGAGCAGGATCCAAGAACATACCGCGGGAGATTTTCAGCCAAAAACATCACACACTTCCTTACACTTCAAAGAGAGGTAAGCTCTGTTGTAGATCTTGAACTTACCAGAATCAGGGTGACCAGGTGCTTAGACTTTAAACAAAGTAAAAAGTTAAAGGTTTGCATTGTCTTTTCTGATGTTTGGATGTTGGCTGTGATCTTTCAGCCCTTGAGAAATGAATTGAGAGCGTTGCTTATTTGTCGGTGTTATAAACTTGCTTCAAGAGGCATTCTTTGACCACTAATGACAAAATGATTGCAAAGGAATTTTTGAACTCACACATTTTTAGTTGAGTCGTTGAGCGCTGCTTGCACAGCCTATAAAAGGCCTAGTGGATCTCATTACATGTCAAGTGGCTAAACAAATAAGCGGAAATTGCAGACTACAATTTCTGTTTAAGTTCTGTACTGTCTTGGCAAATTGTGAACATTCTTGTCAGTACCTCCCTACCTCCAATTCCAGATCCTTAGTTATATCAGATCACAGCAGTGATTTATTTTTTCAAAGTCTCCTCCCCACGCCTGACCGAAAAACTAATTACAGTACTATGTGTTTGACGTGCAGCTTTGGTAGCAGGTTTTGGCCCACTTTCTACAGATTTTACTCCTCCGATAGAACAGTCGATGAGTGCTGTGTGGCATAATGGAGGTACCAAAAATGTTCACATACAGGTAGTTTAGATGGAAGACGGTAGGAACAAACAGCATTTGTGAAATCCAAACCGTAAACCTGGGATAAAAGGAATAAACCAGAGAAGAGGAAACACAGAGTCTGAAAGCAGATAGGTAAAATGTTTTATGGGTTTTTACTTTCTTTAATTCTCTTTTAAGCACTTTGTGGCTCTAATGCGAATTCCTGCTTTTTATCAATAGACAACATCTTCAGAGTGTTTAAAAGAAAAATACGGCAGGAAAGTCATTAATTGGAGCCAAAGTCTCTCAGCAATAAGTATATCATCTTCCCTTCCTCCCACCTCTCACTCTTGACTGACAGGGCCCCAGGGAGATCTGGGGTTAGGCCTCTGTCACAGGCTAGGCCTCTACTGTGGTGTCAGGCCCCATATCGATAATCAGCACCATCCATTTGGGACCTATCTTTCAGCCTCTCTGACAGAATCCCAGAGCCTTTGTACAGATGTATAGATGCATAGATTGAAAGAGAATTATTTGTCTATCAGTGTGGCCTTCTCTATGTACATTAACCTCATTCCTCCGGTTTCCTCCCCTCTCAGTGAATGATTCTGGACCAGCTTGTTTCGTCTCCCGAGGCCACTCAAATTATTTATTACTTGGCATATCTGTCTTTTATCAGTTTGAAAAGAAAATTAGGGGGAAGAGCTGACAGTGGCGAAGAGACCTATAACTCAGAATAGATGGCGAAACTTTACGGTTCTCCTTGTGGCATCACGTTGACTGCACACATACTGTGCTTCGTTTTATGTGACCATTTCTCACGGTGTCATGTGATAATTAAAGCTACAGCTATAGTTTATGTGCCATTTGCCTTGGTGAGCCATTAGGATGTGAACTAGTGAAACAAATGTTTACAATTTATATACTGTATAGAACTCTGTCTTAAAGTGATTTAATTTATGAAAGTTCCTTTTCAAAATGATACTGTGGAGACAATGCATTCCCAAAAGGAGCGAGATTTCATTTTCAGAATGATCAACCAATTTGTGGTATAGTAACTCATAGTCATTCTGTGATCCCAGCAGCAACTAGGATATATTAAGAAGCTGCTTTGTATATTTCAGATACATATTCTTATTTTCCCTTTTGGATTTTCTTTGTAATAATAAATATCTGTATATGACTAAAACACGTACAGCTTCCAATTCTTTGTATCACAGATGATTTAGTTTGCCCTAAATAATGAGAAAACACTTCTAAAATTCTTAAAGTCAATCGGAGGTCTGAACAGAAAGTGATTAAGTTCTGTGACAAGGCCTCAGAGCACTGAAAAAGAAGCCTTGCAAAAATAAACTTGACAGACGCAGTTCTGAAACATTGTCACATAAAGCACAAGAAGCAATTTGGCACCTAATGTGAAAATGATGTAGAACCTTTTTAGGGCACATTACACACTTTGCGGATTTCAATGTAGTAGTTACAGTGGTCAAGGCCATTTGCTGCCATGGCACTCCAATGGAAACAAACCCTCAAATATTCTCTCTCAATGCAGCTCAGTAGCAAGTAGCTTGGGAGTAATTGCTTTCAGAGAATGCTGGGTAGAAGGTTTCTGCAAGACACAAAAGCATAATAATACCAACCTAATTATAAAAACATTTGGTGGCTTTAATCTGAAATCTATGCATAACGTTGCTCACCACAGCAAAGAAGCTTCTACTGCAAAGATTACAAGGGATATCTAGTAGGTCAGCTACAACACCACCAGTCCTGAGAAGTGCAACAGTAAAAGTAAAAAAGATCATTTTTTAATTTATGAGCTACACCTCACCTATAATTTTTTTGTATTCAAAAATGGAGAGGCTTATCAATTATGCCAGCATGTTAGATATGTAACCAAACATCCAATTACTAATCTATTTTCTAACCACTTCTAACAATTCCGGGCCACAATTCCGGAAGCCAGATCCGATCCCATCAAGCAACTGGCACACGGCGGAGTACACCTCGGACAGGACGCCAGTCCGTCGCAAGTTTCCCAGTAGCTAATTAACCCACCAGTATGTCTTTGGACCGTGGGAGGAAACTGCAGCACCCGGAAGAAACCCACACTAACACGGGGAGAACATACAAACTCCACACAGACAGCACCCCAAGACTGGAACTGAACCCAGGGCCCCTGCAGTGATTCTAATCGCAGCACTACTGGCGCGCCTTTGTACTCTGATCCTCAATTCACTCTAAAGAAAAACTGGGCTGTTTTATTTTGCACATATCTATTAAGTCTGCAAAGCCCAAGACTGCAAAAGTGAAAACTAGTTTCTTTGCAGACCTGAACATAAAAGGGTGGCGAGTTTTCTGAGCTCAGCTGTATGGATCTGGAGGAGGACCAACTTCCGTGGAAAGAAATCTGTGAGGGATAAAAGTTCAACTGACATACAAACGTGCTGCAAGCAGCCCCTGTAGACACACACAAGGAAGAGCCCCAGAATATTTTTAAGTTTAGAAAAAAGGAAGAGGAAGCAGTGAGATGGAGAGATAAGATACCATCTTTTATCAGAAAAATTGCACAGTACTCTTGGTTTTGAGGACTCAACAGGAAATTGGAGTAGGGGTCATTCATAGCAGAGCAAGACCAGACAAAGAGAGAATTAATCTGGCTCAAGATAAATTAATTTCAGAAGCCCATTCAGGATTTTTGTTTCACCTAGAGGCACTAAGAGAAACTGTTATACTGTAATTTCACTTAGCTCTGTAATCCATTTTAATCTAAATGTATATTTTTATTTATTTTACACTGTCAAGGAAACAAAATGTTAAAGCCAAGCTGCATGACAGAGCCTTTAAAACTCTATAACACAGAACACAGATAAAAACAAATAGAATGATTAATATTCTCTTGCTGCACTAGTCCAACACAAGAGTAATGTAGAGTGCTGTATTGCAACCTCTATGGAATACTTTAAATGGAATAAATCTTCTATTTAAAAACACAGACATTCTCATTCTGATTCAACACTATGTTGAAATTAAAATCAGTGTAGAAGAACATGTTCTTGTCGTGAAAAACTAGGAAACATAACTAAGAACTTAGGTTGCTTTACCACTAACAGCATGTAAACAAATGGGAGTATTCACTGAAATGTACTTCTTATAAGCCTTTGGCAACATTGCAGTGGTAACAGAAATCCCACACTTCATCGATTTCAATACACTCAAGGGCTAAAATGTAACAGGCCGTAATGCCACGAAGCATATTTAATAATAATAATTAGAAGATTTTTGATTATTAATTAAAATATATATATTATCTATAATACAACTTTCAGTCACATCACATGAAGCAGTAGTGCTGCATAAATAGGCAGAAATCTGGGCATCATTGTAAATGTAAATGAGAATTTGGTATAGGTGAAGTAAAAGTATTCATTAAAACTTTTTTTTCTTAAAATTATGAACTAAAAAATTCAAATAAAAAGACAAGAAAGGGCAAACAACAGCAGCAATTGTAACATGCAAGTTAAGCCAAGAATAAAAGAGAAGTTACATTACCAATTAAAAGCAAGGATGAAAATGTGTTTTTAGTTGTGAGTTAAAAATCTGAATGCACTATGACTCTCTAATTATGTGTTTTATTTTCTTGTACCTACAATGTAGTTCTTTATTTACACTTAATGTAAATTTTCTCTGTTGTAAGTCACCTGGGGTGAGCACATCTGCTAAGCTAATAAGAAGACTGTAATTGCTATAGATAAAGAGTTCTCGTCACACTGCAAGGCCTTATCACTCATGCATGTGAAACCTAGGATCAGATGCTCCTCTCAATAGTCCTCAAGATAAGATGGTCCCAGGCCATTCAGAGATTTGTATGTCATAAAAAAGCAGCTTATTATCTATCCTGTCTTTAAATGGTAAGCAGTGTAAAATTGTCAGAATAGAGCACTTATGGTAATATGAAATTGTTCTAGACAGCACCCAGACAGGTGAATTTCGGACATGTTGTAGTTTGTGAAGAACTCTTGATATTACATTGCCAAACTGAAATTAAATGAACTATTTTTCCTGCATGACTTTTGTATAGTTTCAGACCAAATATAATTTTGTTTTCTATACTGAAAACAAAATCACTGAAAGAATGTATAGACTGTTTTAAAACAACGATTTAGCTGAATCCATTCAACACTTTTACACTCTTACACTTTGTTTTGTTTGACACTGTTTCTGTTCCAATGCATTTGATTTGTTTCATTACATACACATATAAATGAAAGATTTTTGTTTTCGTGCGTTTAATTCTGGGTCTCTGGTGCCATCTGTGTGGAGTTTGTATGTTTTCCCTGTGTACACATAGGTTTCCTCACACAGTCCAAAAACATACTGGTAGTTCAATTGGCTTCTGGAAAAATTGGTCTTAGGTGTGGGTGTGTTTGTGTGCGTGTGCCCTGCAATGGACTGACGTCCCATGTGGGGTGTATCCTGTCCTGTGCCCTGAGCTTGCAGGGGCAGCTTTCAACTCCCCCACAACACCGAATCGGGAGGAGTGGTTAGAAAAGGGATTTTGTTCTTATTTGAATTACCCCCCTACTTCTTCAGGGGAAAATCCCAAATGTTAGACATTCCAATTTGTTGACCATTTTTCAAAAAAAGCCAAAGTCTGATACACTGTACCATAATTGTGTGACTTGATTAAGTGTTACTAAATCAGATCATAAATAGGAACTTATTTTTGGAATGAAATTAATTCTGTCCTGCTTAAAATTGGTGTGTTTTTCCCGGCTTTCTGTCTTCTCTACTTAAAGTGGTTTAAAATGAGAATTATTATCTAGGCTGCCATAATTAATAATTAATTATTATCTATTACTGAAATATATTTATTGGTATAAGTGATAGAACATTTTTTATCACATTATATACAGTATGTGTATCACTCTTCATTTTTAGTGTTTTTTTCTTTTCTGTCTACCTGACTGAAATCTATTGTCTGTAACTAAGCTGTCTCGAAACGATGTCTGTTAATAGCAAAAAAAGCTTGTTTTTCTGTGGTATAGATTAGATGAAATTCATCTTTTACTCTAAGTGCTGCTCATCTGTGATAAAACTTTAGAAAAATATGAAGGGTTCCCTTGTGGTGCACTAATGCCAAGCCAAAGCCAACATCCTGAAATGAGGAACATAAAATGGAGGCTGGTATAATTGCAAGAATGGCTTTTATATAAGTAGGCTGAAAAACCTTCTCAAAAATGTATTTTCCCCCATTTGCCTTCTCATTGAGAAGGAACATCACTGAACTCCGGCTGGTAGTTTTTTCTCCATTAATGAAGAAACTCAGTCATCTTGCACCACACAGTTTACAAGGTAGGTAGATAAGCTGATAATCTGAAAACCAAGTGCGATTGTGGGGTTTTAGTGCTACATTGCAAAAGCCTGGTCATATTAGCACTAATGTGTTATCTGCTCCTGAAGGTGAAGAAATTGAAGCAAATGCATGTTTATTTGTAAAGTTGCTGGAGTAAAGATTGCAGAAGGCAAATTAATCCCCAGTTGCTGCATGCTCACACAGACGTTTGTGTATCTTTTCAGGAAGAAACATGTGAGAGAGCCAAGGCCTCCCTCAGTGTCACTCAGTGAACTCTAATTTCATTTCATCAGAGGCTAATTTCTTTTGCCTCTTATTTTGCTGACAAGAACCAGCCCTGCCACTCATGAAGACTGACAGCCCCCAAGCTCCACACTAAAACAGATGTTTGTTGTTGTTTCAGAGGTGAGAAAAAAGCGGCCTGTTTTGCATTTAAGTCCTCCATTCCTCAATCCGCTTCAGCCTAACCTGCAAATTCCCTGAAAGGATGTCTTGAGCCAAACCTGAGACAAGTCAGATGGGCTTTCCCTTTGTGCAAACAGTGTGTGAGCCTTTTAAAATTTGATCCATGTGCCATTCCAGGCACAAATTTAGACCATGGATTGTATCAAGAATTACCTGCGTGAAATCTGAACTCTGTGGTGCTAACCCAGGCATACACACTCCCCTTCTCTAAGAATGGAGATGAATGCAAAATATTTTTGAAACAAACACATACTGTACATAATGACGACATTCCTCAATATGTTACCTCAAAATCACCAACTGGTTTTCTTCATGGCATTGGAATGGATAAATGTACAGAAACTGTACTTTTTTAAAGCAGAACTTTAACTTCAGTTGCGGTTTTATCGTAAACTATAAGTTTTATTGTTGTCATAACAGAACATTCGAACAGAAACAGAAAGTAGAGTAATTAATGCTTCAAAGAGGTCCTTTATTTCTTTTATGACAGATAAGCAGCTTTCTTTTTTTTAACCCACCTCCACTCCCCTGGAGTTATTAGACAATAACAAAAAAAATACATTCACAGAAAGAAATAATTAAAAAACTTCCGACTAATATTCTTAACATCCAGTGCCATCCAAGTATGTCTCTAATGGGCCCGAAACATTCCTATACTCATTAAGTTTTCCCTGTAAATTATATGAAATCTTTTCAAATTTAACTTGTGATACAGCCTCATTAATCAATTCTTTGTAAGCAGCTTTCTGATAAAGGATGGAGAATGTACAGTTGTTTTACAGTTAGGCACTTTTGTTAAGGGAGTCAACATCGTTTTCAGTATCTATTTGGGAATTCAACATACTTCCTCTTTAGCTTCAGTACAGGAATCTTTAACAGTACAATCCATGACAATCTTTATGGGGAAGAATGGAGAAAAGTCTTTAAACTCCTACAGTATGCGTATGGACCCGTAGCAGGGATTTCTGAGTACTACACAAGGAGTTTTTGATTGACACGGTGAAACTCACTCTTCTGTTTCACCGTTCTACATGGAAAATCCAAACATGACCTAAAGTGAAACTTCTAATACAGTGAAGCTGGCTACACCACCTCTCCCATTACCTTTTACAACAGCTCTAAAAGCAAAAAAAAACATCAGGCACTCGACACAAACATATACACACCTGAAAAAACACTGTCCTATCACGAAAACCATACTGGTATGAGCAGCTATCCTTTACAAGTGACAGCACCTGTTAAACCCAACCTCACCAGCAGGTTTTTAACATTTACTGCCTGTTTCCTCTCTCGGCTTCTTCCGTATTGGGCAGGAAGGTCCAAACACATTGTGCCGTGCTGCAGCTGCAGGCCCTCACATACAGTATTAACAGCTTGCGATATTGTAAAATATTAAAAAATGGGTTCGTTTGAGACAGGCTAATCTCATCAAGGCCTTCCTCCAACCCTGGCCCTGGTAAACTCAAATTACTAAGAAAGTCGTCGCCACCCACGCTGATGTCTTACTGGGAATCCTCCTGCTTTCTCCCTGTAATACTGACTGCCCTCCCTCTCCGCCCCCCACCCCTCACCCCCCCACACACACACTTCAATCTCTCCCTACTGAGTTCCCACACCACCATACATCTGGCCAGCGCTGGGCAGTTCCTGCCGTTAAGACAAGCAAAACTAAGACCCAGCAAAACAGGCGGATTGCAGAACACCCAAGTTGACACAGTGTGAGAGGAGGCTCTAATCCATACCATATGACTGAACACTACGGACTACTGTAAACCCAGCGCACTAGCCAGCCCGTGCTGGGGCTTCAGTGGAATGAGCGCAGGAATCTCAAGGTTCACCCCTACGGCTCCCAGGGCTCCCAGTTTTTCCTTTTGGTTATTTACCCCTGACCCGCCTTCCCGTCCTTCAAACTTTTGGACACGGCTCCCTCATTAAATTCAAATGGCCGCAATTCATTTTTTGGACTTTTTTGGTCTGCCCGCATAAAGGGCCCATTTACCTCGCACGATCCGCACAATCAGGACAGACACTCCCCGAAGCCCAGCCATGAACTGCTGGTGCCTGCTTTGAAAAACGAAAGCTGCTGGTGCAGAGGAGCCATGGGGTCTCTGGGCCTCATTACTCCTGAGCTCTGAATGACTTCATTGAGCCAATTTGTGACCTACAGTAATTGCTGCAAATCACCAGAGTTACCAAGCCTTCAGCTGTTGAGGAGCTTAGGTTACCTCTGGCTCCCCGGGACTAGAAATAAAGAGTTACTGAGATGAGCATCAGAATATAAGAAACAAGAGGAGGCCGTTTTGCAAATCTTTTTCATTTGGTTGCTAGTAGTATAGTGTTGCAGGAACAAAACTACCTACATATCCATCTGTAATAATATGCCTAAGCATGTGGTTTCAGACTCCCACAATCCTGTACATATTACTGTTCAGTACCGCACGAATCACTGTGAGTCACCTCATTGTTGGATTGTTAAGATCACTCCTGCCCCTTCCACAACACAGCATTAATAAATTGCGTTATGTAAGTAACAGGATACTTGTAGTGAAACATAACATGAATACAAAACGATCCATGAATCTCTTAACAGCACTCTCCCACCTGTGCAGCTGATATTTAGTGTGGCCTTATCAGAGAGCATTGGCCGTGAGTGTGAGGTTCTGCGAGTCTGAGTCTGTGTGGTTGGCCTATGATGAACTAGCGTCCCGTTCAGGTGCTACACTACCTTCCAAACACTGCTGGTCAGGATAGTCTCCAGCTCCCCTGCGAGAAGCAGTTAGAAAATGGGTGGGAGGTCATCCGTAGAGCTGAGGGGTTGTTTATTAAGTGGTTGGCATGTGCACATTCAGAGACAGATAAGGTACAATTTCCTCTGTTCACCACACTAAAAAATGCTGCACCACAGCTCTTGGGTTCTGGGTTCAATTCTGGACTGCAGCACCTTTTGTGTAGAGTTGTCATTGTCGCGGCAAATTCACCTGGGTTTTCCCAAAGAGCTGTTATTTCCCACGACCTTCCTAAAACATGCTGGCTAGCTTAAAATGTGGTGTGTGAGAACTGTGCTCATAAGCATGTCCTGAAACAGACTGGCCTAACACTGGGAGAGGCCTAGGGGCGTAGTCCTGCCTTGTGTCCGGTGTTACCCCAATAGGCACCAGGCTCACTCGAGCAGAATTAAGCAATTCTAATAATGGATGGCTGGTTTAAAGACCTTATTAGGAACCCATCTTCAGTGTCTGTATTTTGCATCTAAAAGAAAGGTTCAGCTCAGAACAATGCAGCATGCATCTATATGCTGCCAGACACTGCAATGTCTGATGACGAAGAAATAACAGACAACATCAGCCAACACAATGGAGTTTCCTGATTTCCCACCAGGGCTCACAAGACAGCTTTTATGATTTTTTCACGGGTTTTATTGTTCCTGTTGGCGGTTTGTACGTCACCTTTCGTGATTACCGCCACCCTGGTTTTCAGTGTGGTACCTTTTTTTATTAAAGAAAAAACATGAATCTGCCTTTTTAAGGCTCGCAGCTGAACAAACTCTGAATGCTGCTCCTTTACGAGGAAAGTCTGCCAGTATTGTTCTAAACAACTTAGAAATAGTGGCTTTTTTCTGGAGGGGGGGGGGGGTGTTAGAGTCAAATCTTGGAATTTCCCAACCCGAATATCAAATTTTGAAGACAGTTTAGCCCACGACCAATGTCCTGGAGAATTCAAGGAACGCGAAACCTGATACTTTTTGGGAAGATTCTAGACATCCATGAGGGAGTGGAGAGGGGGGAGGAATGCTGCTATAAAGGGGTCACTGTCCCCTGGAGACGTCTCAAGGATGATGACATAACTAAAAGTACGAGTTATTTGGTGTTTGTGTAAAACGATTTGTTATGAGAGGCAGGAGTTCAAAAAACGCAGTGCATTGCCCATAGCAGACTCTGTGCAGTGTATCTCCATAAGGTCACTATGCTTTGCTGGCAATAATAACAACTGATACCTGATACAAGGGTGTTGACAGAAAATGCCAGACTTGATTTCTATCTTTTTATCAAATTAGGGACTTGCCTAGGAATGGCTGCTGCATCTTTCCTGGTGCAAGTCTTTCTGAATTCACTGCACATGTGAGAACGAAAGGATTCTATATTTTGATCCTGATTGAGGCATAACCATGAAGTTCTCCTGTCATGTCCAATGCCTACAGAGACATTTTGGAACCTCTTTTACTTAAAATATATGCAAACACGTCTAGTCTTATGTACGCTGTTTAAATTATTTTATCTTGTCTGCCATAGTTAAATCCAGCAAACATATTTATCCACTCTAATATTGTTTGTCATAATTGTTCCAGTGCTTCTTCTCTTTTTGGCTTGGCTTAAAGAGACTTTTCATCTAACAAAGAGTTTTGATGCAGCAAGACGTGAATAGATGCCTAGAAACAAAATAATAAAAGCTTGCTGAATATTGTTCTATAATTTTGTTATATTGAAGAGTCGAAAAATAGGTCAAGCAACACATGTAGATTTAAAAATTGATATTACAAATTAAGACAGAGTGAGTCCAATGTTAGTTCTCCCTATTAGACGTGTTTTTTTGTGTAAGTCAAGAATGCGGGCGACAAGTGTTCAAACAGATTTAAGTTGAAAATAGGTCAATTTTTATGTATTGAACTATACTACAGTACGGTTTTTATTGAGTTCGCAAACACTTCAAGGCTGGGCTAGCAGGCTTTGGTAGTATAAGGCCACTGGGGCTTTTAATTTTCACTACAACAAGGCTGTTCTAACTGGAATCACTGTAGCACGTCTCCACAGCTTGAAGCAGGAGAAGATAAAAAAAACCCTGCAGGACTATGTGCCTAAAGCGCCTACTTTATCTGGTGTTTTTCTCTTTATGCTACCAACACTGGCTGGAAACTGTCTCAACTGTAATCTTTCTGTTAAAGTGATTGAGCTCTCCTAAAGTCGAAAAACAAACAAACAAAAAAACACCTCTTCTTACACAACAGCCCAGATGCCGTAAAAAGCTGACAAACTGGGTTTTATTCTTCCTTGTGGGCATACTGCCCAGGAATTTCCGCTCTGCAGTGTCAAGCGCCCTGCCACCCTGGGTAGTTTGCCCACAGTGAGCGCTTCTCTGGCTGCAATGTTTAGTTCCTGTTCTTTCCCCCTTATCGAAAATTGCAGATGAGGAGTGGATGCTGACAAATGAGGCCCTAATGAACTTTGCTGTTGAAAGGCTGTGCTGCTCCCGGTCTTCAGATGCAGCTGAGCAAGCCACCCTGCCTATTGAAACCGGACCCCTCAGCCCTGAATGACTGGTAACATATGGAGCACTGTCAGGAATGATAAAGAGACGCAGAGTAAATGTTACAAATAGGTTAACAGAGTGGAGCGGCGCCACGCACCCCATAAAACCCCACAGGCCCTGTCAAGTCTGTATAAATCTTGACTCCGCACTGGCAGAACCCTCAGCAGGTCCGTGCATTGGGTTTCACAGGTAGGACAGGGAGACTCACTGCACAGACAGCTGAATACCCCATTCTCCAGGCGGACTGTCTTTTCAAATCACAATCCCTCCCTCTGCACTACACATGACAAATATGCACGTGTCTTCTTCACCAGCAAGGCTGAACAACAGAGCGGACAGTCCAGTGTCCAGTAATGCCTGCCCTTCTGCATTGTCTCATGGAGTTTGAATGTACTCAGACAGTTTTCAGCTTTCCCTTTGAGTTAAATACCACAGAGTGCATACATGGGAAATTCCTTTAACATTTCATTTGATCTGATTGATTGAATTCAAGCTGAGAATTTTTAACTGGGAGAAGAATAATTTCTTTCGATTTTAAAAGGTCCCCCACAATTAAAGGCCGAAGAAAAAGCAGAAGTATACTTCTGCCACGAAGAGGGTTAATGGTTTTCAAGTTTGTTTTCTGGTGCCCTGTCTCCCATTAATCATAATTAGACTTACTGCATTTCACTGTGTACTTTTTTTCCCCGCAAAATGACAGATTCCAGGCAAGACGAGGAACTGGAGACGGTTGCAAAGTAACCCAATCCGTGCGCTGAAATTAACGCAAATAAAGGGAATTAAAGAGAAAAAAGCAGCAAAAGGTAGCAGAGAAAAAGAACAGATAGAGATTCCTCAAATCAGACATGCTGTGACAAATGGGCAGTTTGGACCGGATGGAAGTTTCTGTTTGGATGAAGCAAAGGGCCAGTAATTGTGGTGGCTTCGAGCAATCGCTACCAAGCTGTTGGAAGTGCACATAGTACAAAGTCAAAGTCCAAAAATTTGATTCTGTATAAAAGTCAACATAATGGTCAATACAGAGGTGCAGGAGGAACCTCAGGGGAAACCCATAAGCTTTGTTCTACTACTTTACCTCAAACTTCCACAGTCTGGTATACAACTTTCATTGCAGCCGCCAAACTAAAGCACAGGGTTGTTCCTTTTGAAAAACACTGTCGAGCTCCGTTTCACGGTTAAACATTTAATAAAATGAATAATGCAGCATTTGTAGGTTTTTGTTTTCTTTCTCAAATTACACCAAAAACTTTCCTTTATTTGGAAGACGATCATTATGTTCCCTGCGTTTCTCTGTTGTTGTTTTTTTTTTCAAAATGTATGTGAAAGAAAGATGTTATTTATAAATCCTAAAATGTATTTCAGGAAGATGTGCTGAAACTTGGGTGGCGAGGCGGTTAGGACTGTCTCACAGCTGTTGGATCCTGGTTTCAATTGTCGATTTCAACCAGGTTGACTTTTGTGGGGAGTCTGCATGTCAGTCATAAGGGTTGGCTCCATACATTTCCGTTTCCTCTTCTTTTTTCAAGGACATGCTGGCTAGGGTAATTGGTGTGTTTAAATTGTCCCTGTGTGTGCGTCCCTGTTGAAGGCATCCTAAGATGTGGTATTTTATGCTTGTGGTTTCTGCTTCAAGGATAGGATGTGTCTCTGGATTGATGCCAACCACACCAAGGATAAATGACTGTCTGATAAAGGATAATTAATAATAATAATTGCTTACACTTATATAGCGCTTTTCTGGACACTCCACTCAAAGCGCTTTACAGGTAATGGGGACTCCCCTCCACCACCACCAATGTGCAGCATCCACCTGGATGATGCGACGGCAGCCATAGTGCGCCAGAACGCTCACCACACATCAGCTATCAGTGGGGAGGAGAGCAGAGTAATGTAGCCAATTCATAGAGGGGGATTATTAGGAGGCCATGATTAGTAAGGGCCAATTGGAAATTTGGCCAGGACACCGGGGTTACACCCCTACTCTTTTCGAGAAGCGCCCTGGGATTTTTAATGACCACAGAGAGTCAGGACCTCGGTTTTACGTCTCATCCGAAGGACGGATGAGTGCAGTTAGATAAACTTTCATTTGCACTCAACCCTTATTTGTTGTATATTTGCACATGAGTTTACATACAAAATATCTGGGTTTCACTAAGCGGGAGTATAAAGATTCTTCCGAATATGAAAGAAAACCCACCTGACAGGTAAAGTATCACTATAACCCCTCTACAGTGGCAAAGCAGGAGAGTGTAAATAAATCTTTGCTTGTAAAGAGACTGATTTCAGGACTAAAGTGAGGTTTGAGATATTACGTGTACGACATCTAGTAGCTTTTTGGTTTATAGCAGATTGGGTTTACAAGCTTTAATAGTATATTTTAACCACCACAGCGGGTGACTTGAGAAACTTATTTTTTTATATTACCCATAACCTTTACAGGATGTCTATAAATGTCAGTGATGAAAGGTGAGGCAAAAAACTACTGCTGAAACATTACTTGCTTCAAAGTTTCTCCAATCTCCTTTTATGTTCACTGAGACAAGGATTTCCAGATACAATAATATTGCAAGCTTAGCTGCCACTAAGTCACTGGACACACAGCCACAGTGGGATATTCATAATCATAAAATGCATTACTTCAATAAATGAAGAAAACCTCAATAAAAACTACAGCAGGACTACAATACAATAATACAGAGTCTAAATAAGAACCAGGTCAAAAAGTAATTTGTAAAATATCTTTATGTCATTGAGAAAATATGTTTTTCAAAGGATTTATACAAAATGAGTCGTATAACTTGTTAAAAGCTGAACTTTTAAAAAATATACAAGAAGTGATTTGGTTACATAAATCAGGCTTCAAAAATCATTTGGTTCATATTTTGCCCCGTTTGAAAATCAAAGCTGCTAGTCAAAATGGATCATACATATGTTTAAGTAAAAAAGTATGCCATTTCAGACCAAGTAGTAAAATCTTTTTTTGATTAAATAAAACGAAAACTTGAGAGGAATAGCTAGGAGCTGTTACTACAGCTCATTAACTTCTTTAGAGAAATTTACACAGTTTCATATGCTCTACAATGTGTAACAGGCATGCATAATTTCTTTGTAAATCTGTTAGGTCTTTAAACTAAGCTGAGAAATGGGCATTACCCTGAGTCATAAATGTTCATTTAAAACACAATTAAACCCCTATCAAGTTAAAGTTACCTCAAACAGAAAAAGACCCATTTGCTAGCACTTGGCTTCTGAAAGGTATTTTGGACCATTGTGGAAAATTAATGAAGTCATTTACATCAAAGGAGTGCTAATTTTTGCTAATCAACCAGCTGCACTGAGAACTTCCTGTGAAAGAGGGATAGCATACAGTCATTTCTTGAAAGAATGTACTGTACAGTATCAGGATCACCAGCATGACAGGACAGCTTGTTTCATGCCCCCACATCCCTTTGTGTAAGGAGCGATCGCCTATTCTCAGTTTTAACTACACCTCTAGCACTTGATCTCTTCCTTTGACTCTCAGCATTTTTCATCATCTTACTGCATGCTGTAATTATTCATGTGCACATACTGTAGTAAGTTTCATCTTTACCTATGCTGTGCCATGCTGTAATGTACAGTATATAAAAGACAGTACAGTAGTGTGAAACACAGACAAATGAGAGCATTCTGGCAATGCAAGACTAGTGAGTGCAGAAGAGTAACAATGTCAGACTGGTATGCTAATGATTACTGCTAATCATTAAGAGAATTAAGTCATTAAGAGAATTCATAAAGAGGATCAGTAAGAGAATTACTTTGACTTAATCACCTACAGTATATCATAACAGAAAATATATATGCTTCTGTTGTTTCTAGGAAATATCTCTCACAGATACATTGGAGATCTGTAGACACCTGCTTCTTCATATGCAGTATGTTCAACACTGGAAATGTACCACCAGAACTTCACACATGGGAGGACTTTCTGGAAATTTTTACATAGTTTTACTTTATTTAATATTTTTTCCCCTGAAACAAGGATTGCTTGTGTTGCATTTTAGTTTTAAAAGAGAATTACATTGTGCAAAGACACATTATAGAAGGCAGACGGGTTACAGTAAGTCCTGAACAGAAGATATTATGAGTGGACTTGATACAAGGAGTCAAAACGTTGAAAGGTCTTGACAGAGTCAATTTAATGGACTGCTTCGTACTCAGCAATGGGAAGAAGGACCTGAGGGCACAGCTGGAAATTACAAGGAGGTGCTTTTAGCCCTGGCAATATGCTCTTTACATTCGGAGTGTCTAAAAGAAAATATCCAGCAGTGTAGTTGAAATCAGTTCCCCAACATCCATCAACAAACATCTGTAGGAGATCCCTGGCTCAACAAGCTACTGATGTCCATAATAGTGTGATAGTTTGAATCACCATCTCATGTTTGTAATGTTTTTCTTTATGTTCTGAAATTCTTTTGCTCCAATGGATTTAAATGATCTGTAGATGTTGTACAGATGTTGTTTAGCAATAACGTTCTATATTTACACATGAGGTCAGAATGCTGTGCTTATAAGTCCAATTTTAAACATTTTCACTTCGAGTTATGTCACACACTGGATTACTGTCATTACAGTGCTTTTTGAGCTCACAGTCATAACACATCATTGAAGCATGTTACAATTTCCGAATCCTTCTGATCTTCAATTTGAACACCATAAGTGCATAATTTTTGGGTGAAGTCATGCAAGATTATTAACAGAGAATCAGGGTGGAGTCTGGAGCATGAAGATGGAAACTGAATTGGGGGAAATATCAGAGTAATAGGCAACTGACTACTGAATCTTAAAGTTACAGATGCCTGGCAATTTGCAGATCATGCTGAAGAATTTACGTAATAAAGCTTCTGGACTATGGAACCAAAGCACTGTTTCCTGTGAAGCCCCTTTTCATGATATATTAAATGTTCCCAAATACTGATATTCCCCGTACTCAAAATCAACCATTACCTTCACGACTTAGTCAGGAATTAACCTATACTGGCCTGTCCAAACCCCACTGGGGTTAAACTGGTTGCAAAAAGAAGGGCTCCATTATCAAGCGACAGGGGCTCTAACCTTTTCTCTGGGTAAAAAGAAAGCTATTTATCTTTTCATGGTCTGGGCCTGATTTTCCTTGAATTTATAAGGATTTGGGACTTCAGAAGCCAGTAACAAGATCCCTGTAGACAAGGGCTAACTGCATTTTGGGGAGGGAATATAGGCTCCCTGATGGGTTTTGCACATGCACCAAATGGTTTCAGTTGGAGGGGGGTGGCGGGAGTGGGAGTAATTGTTGTTGGTGGCAGTACTGTGAAGAAGAGGGAGAACAACAGTAATGCTACACAAAAGCTAACCTTTCACCCCCTCCATGGCAATCCTTGGTGTCCAATGAAAAGCCTCAACAAAAGAGCGAGATGAACTTAAGCGTGCCCATGTTTTCTGTTTCTTTCTCACTTCTGTCTTTTTTACAGTTAGGCTTCATATGAATTTCGAAACGGTTCCAAAACAATATGACCATAACAGTTAGTCACGTTTGCCCATGTCTTTTGTCCATTGATGACTGCCATTGCAGATTCTTTGACAGCAGGACCTCAGCTTCCTGTCTCAAAGAAAGGATGGAGCACAGGTGGGGTTAGGATACCTCTCAGGACAAAAGACCTCTATTGCAGGAAGCCCTTTAACTGCATCGCGGCACAAACTAGCCACGTCTAGCAGTCATGAGCAAAAAGACGATGAGTGGGAGAGTGTTTGAGACCAGTTATCATGCAGCTACCAACCAGAGCTGGGTTCCCACAAGCCAGTTGAGACTCTTTGAGTTAATTGATCCCCTCTGTTTTGTAAGACATACGTCTCCAAAGCATAACTTCAGGAAATAAAGATGTATTTTCCTTGTTAGTTTAAAACAGTAAAACAATAACATGGGATAGGTTAAACATCCCAGTCAAAACCATTATTAGTACATGTAAGCTGATATTTTTTTTTATCTGAAACGTTTACTTTTTTAATCATTATTATTTAAAAGGCAGTGAAGGTAGTGCTGTCAATATATTTGTTATTACTGTTTGAGTTGTGGGAGACAACTGGCAGAAAAGAGACTAAAATTAGGACATTCCTTGATCTTGCCAAGATTTTTAACCAGAAAGAGATGAAAACTACAGATGAAAACTTGTTCAGATCAGACTGCAGCACAGATACTAGATGAACTGGATAGTGAGGCAGAGTTCAACGTAATTTTACCTATGTTTGAAATATACATCCATATTGAATATATGCTTCCTTTTTGCTTTACTATTTTTTGACTGGTTTAGTGAAGTTAAAAAAGGCGTTAGATATTTCATATGTTGATATGTTGTTATTCTTTGTCATTCTTCACTCTTCTAATGTAGAAACTCTTTGTCTAGGCTACATTTGGAAGGGACTGAAGTCTGAAAAACAGACACAAGGAGGAGGCATGCAAAGACGGTTCTTTGAGCTAAAAACCCCAAGAGGAAAGTGACCGTGAGATGAAGCAAAGGCACAATATCAAATCAGCATTATTACAAGTGCATGTTCAGTAAATCTGAAATTCAGCAGACTTCCAAAACACTCCTTACCCATGGGCGATGAATTTCAGAAGACAGGAAAAAGCTGGAAATTGAACAAGATAAGCCCTGGTCGGACTCATTTCTAGGGGAGATAGGTAGATTACACTGGTACATTCGATCACAGTACAATTCAGTTATTCTTCACTGTTGGAAACTGAATGTATTTAAAATCTGGTTAAAGAGTCAGTTCTGGAAGCAGTGTCAAGTCATAGACTCCAGTTCTATTCGATTCAATTCAATGTGGTTCATACTGAACCTCAGATCCATCTTTGTGCCCCTCTCTGAGCTCATATGATTACATAACAAATACCTGCTGCTGAAGGACATATTGTATTCCCAATAAAGTCATTACAGCAGTGGAGCTGCATTTTTTTGCTAAACAATCAAGATTACAATCCACTCTTTGGAAGGGTATACAGTTCTAAGCATTTCATTAAACACTTTACACAATGTAATAATAGGAGACTTCTATTACTGTAAAAATATATTGTAATGCAATCATACAAAGTAAAACTGGTGCAAGAGGATAGTCATTTATATCTAATTGGACCACCAAAGTCGATAAAATCTTTAGCCATACTGTGTTTGAGCAGAGTTTGGTTTTTTTGGGCCATGGCTTTGGCCAATGATAACAGTTTAAGTTTCTTATTTTGTTCTGAGGTTGGAAGGTGGAGTGCCCTTCCAGAAAGTGTTGACGTTTGGCTTCAAAGGACCTGTGCTACTTGTGGAAAAAAGGAAGCCCTGATTTTGGATGGCAGAGGGGACTTGTGCAATTTACACAGCTCTTTCATACTCAAGAATGCATGAATTAACATCGCCGATCCGCTAAAATGAGCTGGGGATGGTGGGGTGGGGTGGGGGGTGACACCGAGAACAGGATTTAGGATTAAAAAAAAAGATTGGGGTTTGCAAAATTTAAATTAATAACAGGCACTGAAATAATGAGCGCATTCAGAGCTAGGAATAACCAGAGGATTGAAATGTTGCCAAGCTTTAAAATTTCAATTGAGCTTTTCAACCTAAGGAAGGGAGAAAGTGAGGACTGAAAAGGATGGTGACAGGCCAGGCTGACTGCTCTGGCGACGCAGACTGAAGGGAATTATTCTTGAAAGGAACACGGCCATTAACACAACTCACCCACATCCACCTGAGCATATGCTATTCCCAATACACAAACGGGCTGATTTTCAAAACCCATTGCTCCAGAGCCAAGTTTTTCCCCCGTCTTAGAGTAATTGTAGATGCCTTAAGAGCAAAAGGCAATTAGGTTCTGAAAAAGGAACAATGCTTTAACTTTACTGCAGTACGCCTTTTGAGCTTGAGATTATTCATATACAGAAAAGTACATTTTTCCCTGAATGCTGTCTTAGAAAATTTGGGTTTCATTCTTACCAGTTCAGTTTTATCTATTGTACACAGATTTTATATAATGTTTAGTCCCCACACAGTACATATGTCTTGCTCACATACAGGTCTCTCTCGAGTGGATCATTAAAGTTAATAGAACGTGTCATGTACGGAATTTGGGCAAAACCACAGATTGGTGTCTGCTTCATATTATTTCAAAAGGAAGTACATGTGTCCTTAAGGAAAGTACTGTAAAGTAATTTCACTTAAACTGATGGTGTTACCATATAGCTGAGCAGAGAAAATATCTTACAAGTTAACAAACCTTTTGTGATGCTCTCAGTTAACACTCCGAGTTTAAAGTGTGGGTTGGACAAGGTCGCTCAGAAAGTAAAGGAAGAGTTAAATAGTCACTAAATATCTAAGGACAGAGCAGGGTTAAAGTGCAGGGAAAGCTGTAGAGTCAGAGGTAAGAGGTCACTGGTCACCTCCTCACTTGTGAAATACACACCGCGACACGGCACAACTGTCTGTGACCTTGTGGCTCTGTCATCGCTGTGGAGAATTCAAAGCTTATGCAACTGTCTCCTCCCTGTCGCTGCCCTTCCAAAGGGAGAGGTACGGGCTGCGAGCCCAGCAACGATAACCAGACCTGTTCACTGTCGTAAATCTTCTGGATGGAAGCTGGTTGCCACATTGAAGTCAAGCAGTAACATTCTTACATTGCAGAAAGGCTGCATTTTGTAGTGTTCTAAATTGATCGCAGCCTTTTTCGCTCTCTCTCGCAAGGTGTTAACAGGCCTGAACTATGCAGCAGCAATCTGTACTCTCTGGCTGCACGGCCCAGAAAATTCAGTTCAGAAAATAATGCGAAACACGCAAGCTTAATTCTAGAATGTTTCGGAATGAGGATATTTATGGGGGAGGATCGTCAGTCAAATACAAACTAAGCACGGCCACAGACATGTCAGCTGCGTCAGTCCTGAAGAGACCCTGTAAATCAGGTCTTCAATTAATAACAGACATTAATTAAGCCAGAAAGTTGTTAATAGAATGAAAACCAGAAAAGACTGCAGGTAATTGTGACCAAGACAGAAGACCCCTGCTACCCTGCCTATTCATATATCTATGTAGGTTGTAGCAATAAGGTATATTTAAATAGATATTCGTATTATTTAAACCTGCTGCCTTCTCACAAAGGATTCTCATAGCTATAAAGAGGAAATCAAAATTGTATATCTTTCAGAGGAGCTACTACTAATTAAACTGCAGTTACTACCAATCATTTTCCTTTTCTTGACTACAAATCTTCATCGAGGTAAAACAGGAAGATAAGATCATTTTCTTCTGCATTTCATGGGCTTTTAAAATGTCTCTCTTTTGAACAAAGATGCAGGGTTTATCCCTAGATAGTTATGCATTGGAAAAAAACATTTTAAACTTATTTTAATGATCATTACAGTTACTCTTGTTGTGAGTGACACATACAGTATGACGTTACCTTAGTCTTGTGTGGCCAGTCAGCCCTACGAAACAAGTGCAGGCTTTTCACAGCCTGGGGCCTGTTACTTATGTTGTGCCACATTTACAAGTCAGAATTTATGGCTCTGTTATTATTATTTTTTGGTCCTTTTTCACAGCCATGCCCATCCCCTCCGGGTCCACGAACACTTTCTCCAGGACGCGCCACTCAGGATTCCGAAAAGCGCAGAAGAGGAAATATTGAGAACGCTGGGAATATCCTGTGTAACGCTGTCTCTCATCCTCTCGTCCCGCAGGTAGCGGCCAGACTTTGTTTGTGTCTGTGGTGTGAGGAAACAGATAAAAAACGGCAGAAGTGGGAAGGGAAAGATTGATGTGCTCAACAGAGTGTGTCGCTTGTGGGAGGCTCTGCAGGAATACTGTCTCCTTCTATGGCACACGTCCTGGTTTCCTGAATCAGGGCTTGTTTCCCTGCCCTCTGTGCAATGATCGTTTACGATATATGTGTGTATTAATACATCTCAGGTCCGCTGTGATGTGGAGCCAGTTGACCTGGAGTTAATGGCTTTCCCTTCACTGGGAATGTGGCTTCCCACACTCCCCTAGCTTCCATAAATCTCTTAATTGCTTAATTTTCATGTTTGAAACAACAATAGAGAGGCAATGTGAGTCAGAGCTGCTCCTGACATTTCTGCGACATGTTCAATAACCGAGTTCTTTCAAGTTAACTCCTTCTTCTCTCCTTGTCATTTTGAGCAGGATCTCAGAGAATTCAGCTTCTACTGGCTCAACGCATCTATTCCCTTGATTTGGTATCAGTATTATTGTTCAGTGTTGCCTGCTGTCTTCAATCCATCCATTTCACAAGCCTTCATCCAATTCAGGGTTGCCTATATCAGCAAGCAATGGCTGCAAGGCAGGATACACCCTGGATGGGATGCCAGTCCATCGCCGGACACAGATAGACGCACACATACTGTACAGTACATTCACACCAGGGTTCATTTTCCCAGCAGCCAATTAACCTACATGAATGTCTTTGGACTGTGGGACGAAACTGAAGCACCTGGAGAAAACCCACTGGGACATGGGGGGAACATGCAAACTCCACACAAGTATTATCTTTTAGTCTTAAAATGAATTGAACAGTAAATTATCTCATTTCATGATTGAATTTGCTGTTATATTATGGATGTCTCACACCCCTCTCCTTATTATAGTATTACACAGGCCAAAACCTACAGTAACATAATGGTTATAATTTTTATAATGGTTATAAAATTTGTATAATGGTTATAAAAAAGAAGAAGAAGCAAATGAAAAAAGCTCATCGGGTTTTCAGGAATCTATCCCCGGATCTCATTCAGCAGTTTCGTGAAAGAAACTAGAGGTTTCAGCTTAAACAACATGAAGCCTGTTTCACACTCCCACAACTCTTTGTGTAATTAAATGCTTCCCTCTAAAAATCCGATCCACTAGCTTGGCTTGGATTAAGTATCCAGTCTTTGATGTTTAACAGAGAACCACTGTCAGCTCACACATCAAGCAGATACAGTACATGATATCTTTATTTCATCTGGCTCAAGATGTGAATTTTCTAAATGGCTATAAATTTTCAATCATTCTGCAACATGAACAGATGACTGTGTCTATACATTATGGGTTGGAAGAAAGCCCACAATAATATATTGCTCATGATGCTTTTTTGCTCCTCTTTGGCACAAAACAAATTGTAATAATTAGCAGAAATGTACCTATAGTTTGAACACACAATCATTGCAGTTTTATGTCGACAATACTTTGACATTATCGGTTCTTTCTTTCCCGCGGCAACTATCCATTCTAAAATCAATTCAAATAGGAAAGATCAGAGTGAACTGACAGCTTTAGAACCGGGTATTGGCGCCATCGCCCTTATTAACTTTAATTAGTATCTTAATTAATGCCTGGTGGGACAAATGAGTGTTCAATAAGAATAGAACTGAAACCATTTCCAAATAACTGCAGTTTGATAAAGCACCATTTATTACACTTTGTAAATTAAGAGAATAACATAGCTAGCTATGAGGGGGTGCCAAAATATACACTAGCATGTATGCATAAAGTTGCGATAAAACCCAGTAAGGTCACATTTGGAATGATTTACCACTGGAAACTCAGTCACAGCAAAGAATAAGGCCCGTAGTCAAGGCGAGAAGACTGCCAACCTGTAAGTCTGACATCTGGGATCCATAAGAGAGTGTGAGAAGAATGGTGTTGATGAAAGAAGACAAGGCAAGAATGTACCGAGCAAGTGGTTGCCATGACAGCTGGAGGGTGGGCGAAACTCTCCTTACCACGCCAGGCGACTCCCAGCCGTGTCATCCCAGGACCAGGGCTTAACGAGGTGAGGCCAGAGCCCACTGGCAGACACTCCTCTCGGACTGTCAGGGCCACGAAAACCCCCAAATCTATGAGGTGTGGAAGCCTCTAATTATTCATCTCTCAGCCGTGCGGGAAATTAATCAAGAGCCCGGCGTTTTGTTTTTATTGAGTATGAGAGACGTTCCCAGTGCTGACTGCTTTCGCAAAGATCAGGGTGCACTCAGCACTTGCAGTTAAATCACTCGCAGAAATCTGCTCTCAAAATGAGTTCAGGGCCTTCCTGTCAGAATAATGTATGTTAAAGTTCATCTTGTGTACCAGATGACATAAGAGGCGAATAAACAGGTTACTTTTTGCTAAGGTTCTCAGATTGCTAGACTGTGGGAACCAGTCTAAACCAGGTCTTTTGAGATGTATTATTGTGAAATGGGTTCTGGCATGTAAAAGCCTTGCTTTATTTTCACTCAAAAGAGAGCAAAAAAACAGCTGTAGTTCTCCTGTAATTAGTTGCTATGCATTAACATTGAGATTTAATGTTAAACATGTCTGTTGATAATGCACGTATTATATACATATGGATACAATTTGATTGCTTTTGCTCCATTTAATAAAACAGAACCATCCATTTTCAGTAGAATTCCAAGTCTCTGAGGTTAAAATCCATTCCAGGATATACTTTAATATTTCTGAGCATTAAATGAAATATCATATTAATAAAACACATTAACATATGGTGAAAAACATTGCTTTGTAAGTTTATTTTAGTTTGCATTTGTTTTATTTTCAATATGTAGTCAATGGCCCTTTTACTCATCACATTGGTTGGTCTTCCTTGATGAGATGAAATCTTTAATCCATGTAAATGAGCTTTGAAAACTCCATAAAACTCACAGTTTCTTTTACTATATTATTTTATTGCATTCTTTTTACTGCTTACTATGTAAGGCTCTTTTTTTAAGGGGGTATTCAGTATTATAATTCTTGTAGAGTAATAGCATTTTTTACTTCTATTTGTTCGGCACAAAGGGGGGCAGGGCGCCGCAGTGGTTAGCATTGCAGCACCAGTGCAGGGGCCCTGGGTTCAATTCTGGGCTGGAGTGCTGTCTGTGTGGAGTTTGTATGTTCTCCCTATGTTTGCATGGGTCTCCTCCGGGTGCTTTGTCTTCGTCCCACAGTCCAAAGGCATACTGGCCGGTTAACTGGCTTCTGGGGGAATTGTCCCTGGTGTGAGTGTGTGCATGTTTGTGTCTGTGTGTGTCCTGCGATGGACTGGTGTCCCTCCAGGGCTGTATCCTTTGCGCCCATTGCTTGCCAGGATACCCCCCTGACCCTAAACTGGAAGAAGCAGTCAGAAGATGGATGGATGGATGAATACTCTGCTCAACTACGGAAAAGAAGGAAGCCGATGACAATGTTTGAATGGTTAATTCAGAGCAGTGTAAAGTATATGATTACAAAAGCAAGAAAATGTTACTTTCCTTACCGAATCCTATGATATTTAATCATCTCCATTCAACCAAATGACATTTTCAATGTTTCATCTTTTAATATTTTGGAGATGGTAAGAATCTCCTTGGACAGTTGTTCAAAGCTGTGCATCCATTATATTTACAGGGATACAGATGTTTCCAGCAACACTTTTGGTTACAGAATACTTCGGGATACAGACCACTCTACGAACAGGCCTTCAAGACAAGTTTCCTGTGATGAATGTGCGAAAACATACCTGACAACAGCAATTTCGCTCGAGTGACAAACAGTTTTGCCTTGGAGCTTTCAATCCAGGAAGGGAACTTCAGTCTGACATCAGTACATTTAGCAGTAAGAGGAGGGGCAAAGGGTACATTTTCACATGATTGAAATGGACAGTAGATAGTGTGCAGCAGTGTTTATTTGCCAGAAAATGCATTGCTAAGGAAAATAAATTCTGCACGACTGCAGCAGCCAAGTCAGACCTCCTTTACCAGGGGCTGTAGCATGCTCTTTCTGACCAAGCCCCGCTGACTCCAGAGTGTGGCAGAGCAGGGTAGGAGAGGAATATTGAGATGAGGGTAAGCAGGGACAGACCAGGCAAGTATGTGAGATTCAGCAGATGGTGCAGAATCAAGAGAGACAGAATTATCGATTTGCTCTCAAATAACAGAGACACAGTTATTTGAGGGTATTTACACTCTTAGTTACTATGACCTGACTCCTGCAAACACAATAAAATGCTGCAGGGTTCCAAATCACATGCTCAGGGTATTATCATAAATGATCTAGTGATCTATTTTAAAAGCTACAATTGACAATTCAGTGTCCTTTCTCACGGCTAGTTAATTACAACAGTGTCATATATCCAGACTGATGAGAATACGGACAGTCAGGCTAATCAGTGATCCAGCTGGCTGAGTTCCTTCACTAAATCAAGGTAATGCAGTGTATTCTGAGAGGTTAAGGCTGTAAAGCCATGCAAATGGAACTCGTAGGACAGGGCTGTCCAGCGCTGGACCTGCAGGTGGTTAAAGCAGCAATTCCTGAAGAGCTGGGAGAAGCTGTTGAGCTGGTGCGGGTAAGCCCGAGTTAGAGTAAAAACCTACAGATGGACCGGCCCTCCAGGACCAGGACAGAACACCCCCGAATTAGATCTTAAGCTACCTTTTGTCTATGATGAAAATCCAGTTCAGCACACTACGATATTAATTATAACAATATTATAAATGACACTAATAATACTCTTTATTTAAAACAAATTCTGTTGTAGGCATTGAAATAACTTGAGTATGAAGCAAGGGAAAAGCATTGCATCATATATTGTAAATCATTCCTCCTATATTTTACCTAAAACTGTTCTTTCTAAAACCTGGTCTCATTATGATTGTATAACTACACTTCAAAGGGTACAAGTATCCCCACAGGAAGCAGATCTTTACTCATCTAAGATGAAAACCAAGCAAAGAAAAAAAATGTATTTATCTTTTTAAAGCAATATGACACACATTCCTATTTATCAATGTATTTAATGCAAAAGCTATCCATTTACAGTGGAAAAAACACAAATGTGGCAGTAAAATAGTAGACCTTTCCTAAATCACACTCCATATTGTGCACTTTGTATTACTCTGAAACACACATCTGGTTTAAAACACCGAACACAATTTAAATTAGTTCACCCCTTCTAAACTTGGGAGTATATTATCTTTGACTTCAGTCAATTACAGTACTTCACTTGCCTATTGTATATGATACAAGATATTTCTATGGACCAGTTACTGAAGTACACTCAATGTCCTATATGTTAAAAAAGCAGATATGTTCACACTAGAGTAACATGTAGCAACAGTAAAATATAACCAAATTAAATGTGTAAAAATTATATAATAAATTTCCTGCAGTGAATACATATAAAAGACGTCCCTAACAATCTGTGTGGGACTGAGGTCAATGCTCCCCAGACCAATAAATTATATTAATCCCTGTTTCACTGTTTAGTCTTCACACATGCAAAAAAAGGTTAAAAGTATTTAAATGTAATTGAATGTGCATGGAAAGACTTACGTGTTAATATACAGGAAGCAATTAGATACCTTACCTTAACCACAAAAGATAAATAAAGAGCACATTTCTTGTAAAGACTGAGGACAGCAGTAATTGAATCCAAAGGCTGGCACATTACACCACAGAGGTAAGCACTGAAAATGTTAGGGTAAGCAAGAGAGGCTGAACAATCAGGGCACTTGACACACACTTTGAAGTCAAAAGAAATGAGCTTTGTTTAATAACTTTTAGAAATCACAATATAAATTACAAATATTAAATATTTGTAAGGATTACGATCATCTCTAGTTGGATTGCAACACGTTGACAAGTACTGCTTGTTTGGAAATGTTCGTTTTTAAATGTTAGTAATGAATAAAATATCTGCATAGTTACTCAGAAGTCAGTTAATTAAGGTCTTGAAGGTTTATCAATTAGTAACACTTTGTGACCTATAAGGAATTATTCTTACAAGAACTGCAGCAACAATCATACAACATATTTATTGGGACAACAGTTAAAGGCAATTAAAAACAAAATTAATTGTGCCTGGTCTATCTGTGTTTTGTGATTAGTTTCTACAATCACTTTTAAAAAGAGTTAAGAACACAAGTATCATGCACATACTGAATGAACTCCTGGAACATTAACACAATTGTGGCTTCATTGGGACATAGATCTCAATATCCTCATAGATAACTATGGGATGTTCTGTCACGCCTTCTGCCCAACTGTAGCTAGCTGGTGAAAGATGACTGATCAAAGTTGTTTTCTGTTGATGGTATTGGCTACTTGGTCCTGTTGGCCTACTTGGTGTATAAGGCTCAGATCAGAAGAAATAGTCCTTGCACTGAAACAGTGCAAATCCTTGCACTGTGCCATCTCACATTGTCCTGCTGAAGAGTAAACAGTTCCAGACTGGCTTGCAGGAGCAGACAGAAAACACAAGAATACTCATCAGTGTATTGCTGAGCAGTAAAGCTGCCTTTTATATACACCAAAGGTGTTGTGGTATTGAAGGAGATTCCTCCCTACTTCATCACACTTCTATTGAACAATACAACAGTGAACTTCAGACTTGCTACGTGTGCGTTTTTACAAAAGCATATGATTTGAGCTCAATGTTTTGCTACACAAAGGAACAATACTATTTACTAGAACATAAATAACATTACGCATATGCCTAAGAAAATACTGTAAAATGTAGACTGTTTATTGTCATGGGACATCAGTATATGAAATTATCACTGTGCTAGCTAATAAGAGTAGATTTCAAGATTGAATAAGGAAACCAGGAAGTATGAGGCCGCATTCAGCATATGAAAGACTCCATGACATGCAATCTAATGTACTCCAGGGTCGGCTACAAAGAGTTCACTGGACTTTTTTTTCAAACATTCTGCAGAAGGCCATGTTCAAAGGACTGTAAGTAAGACGGAGCACTTTAAATAAGGGGAAACCACAAATATTAAGGACAGTACATACTAAAGGACAAGTTGCACATTTCTGAAGAATTTCGCTCTTTTCCTGCATAAGTATTTTCTACCTTTCAAAATGTACTAAAGAAAGATGAAGACAATCGGTTTGAAAAATGTATAACTAGAGACTATGCATTTCCGTGTCTTTCTGTTCTGTGTGGCATCTTACATTTGCTAGTGTGAATAAAATTAGAATTGTGTGCGATCACATTTTAAATGCTCCTTTTTATGGTTCAATCCTTTTTTCAGTGTAGAACTGCATGGTGAGTGAAGCTAAAAATAAAAGCAAGGAACGGGACCAAAGGATACAATTTAAACTGTTCTCCCATGACAGTAGCAAGAAAATGGGTGTTTTGAAACTTAGGTGGTCCTTTCAAACAATTGCATTATTAAAACACTGTGACAAGAAGTAATAAAATGTATTAGAAATATAAACTGGACCGTCGGGACTATATTTGTTTAATCACAGTGGGCACCCAGGCAGCTCCACTCAGATATGTGCCATGCCATTCTCTGTATCCTGGCTATCATGGACAGAAATGGTGGGCACACGGAGACAGTGTAGTGCCCTCTGGTGTGTACTTGTGTACTGCTGGACCTTTATGGAACACGTTCCTCATTTGTGTGTGCACCAGGTATCATTGCTTCACAGTTTTCATAGTACAGTTGCACGAAGAGGAAAACTTATAGAAAACAGGGAAACCTTTAGAGAATACCACTGAAACCACTGGGAGATGAATTTGTTGTAGATGAGACTGTTTACGACAGTGACCCCCGCTTGACTGTGAGGAGTGTCCCCAGCTGGAATGCTGGGATTAAGTTTCAGTCGGAGCCTGGACTCATTTGGAATGCTTTAGTCAATGAACAGGGAGAACTGAGACTGAGAGGGAGGGGGGCAGGAGAAATTTATTGTCCTGATATCAGCAGTGACAGCACCTTGGAGGAAGATGGGGCTGGTGCTGGTGTTGGGGGGATGGAGGGGTGTCTTTGCCTAAGTGAAAAAAACAGCTGTCAGATTTAAAGTCTTAATTACCAGTGCGTGTGAAAAGTGCTGGATTCCATACTGCAGCCCAAAGAGTAAGCTGGTCTAGAGGTCTCTTAGCACTTAATCTGATTTTATGTTCAGAACTGAGGAATTGGGACATTTCCCATGGCTCATTCTGATAGCTTTCTGGAAGAAGCAAAAGCTGAGACCGATCGTTCAAAACTGTTTTTTTTTTTCCCAATAAAAGTAAACATCATGAGTCTAATGTCAAAACGTGCAAACAATTTCAATTTAAGAGGAAATTCATTAATAACAAAAAGTCATTTGAAAATCATAACAATCCAGATGTTGTTTGTACTTCCAAACGTTAAATTCTTTAAGAAGAAGTTTTTGCAAAAAGTGAAAAAAAGTTGAAAAAGTGAAAAAATTGTAAAAGAGTTCCATAGCTTGAATTCAGAAGATATGACCATGTCCTGTAGAGGTACAGATGCTTGAGATTTCCTCTGGATTTAACCTGCTTGGTTGGAGGAGCAGAAAGCTGGTCTTCTGTGTGAACCAGAGAGCTTTTACTAGGGTGGTGAGGACAAATGCAAGGAAAAGGAAAGTCTCCTGCCTCTTAATTATATGCAGGAGGAAGTAACGAAGAAAAGGTAGACTTTCAGGGCTCCTGAACCTGCTGATGTCATTTGATAAAAGTAGGTAACATAATATCCAAATCCAATTCGGGAAATAATTATTATTTCTATTATTGAAAAGAATTATTATTGATTAATATTGAAAAGATTTACAACTAATCAAAAAACAGAGAACTCATAGAACGCACATGATAATGCAGGTTAACAGACTATTAAAATATATAGTTAAATGCATACAATTTAAACCAAGGGATGTTACATTAAAATTGTACAATGTACCAGTCATGTATTGTACATTACTGCACGTGATTTTGGTTACCATGCTTCATAGAAGATATTGCTACTTTAGAATCAGTCCAAACAACAGCAACCAGATACTTACTTATGCTTCAAAGAAGGTCCTGTATTAACAAGCTGTATTAAAAAAAGAAGACTATGAGGAACCCTGAATGAAGTATGTAAATAATCAAAGGGACAGACAAACAGTCCAACAGGACTTCAGAACCAACAGTGAAAATGAGGACAAAAAGTTAAAAAAGCAGGGGACAGAAGTGAAACGTTTCAGGCACGTTTAAATAAAACTAAGAACGCAATGTACTTTACACAAAGGGTTGTGGTGGTCCTCAACAAGCTACACTGCCAAATGATCAAAGCTGAAGACTTCAATTATTTCAAGAACTGGATTAAATCAGCAATTAGCAACCAAACCCAAAAGCCTTCTCTCATCTGAAAAGTTTTTTGTTACTATACTGTAGATCATTTTCTTTTTTTACCTCCCAAAACACACAAATGTTGGACACAATCCTGCATTTGAAATCTCTTTCAGAAAACTTTGTTTCCACAGGAATTAAAACTACAGCACCAAAGGTTTTGCAGAAAAAAAAGAAACTCTGCTTTTATTCCAAAGTGAAATACAACCTGCTAAAATTTAAGAACTGGGTAAAAAAAACTAGATAAAATATTATTTTATTTCCAAGTTATTTGGACTTGCTATTGTAATACTAGCTTGTATAAAATGCCTCTAAGGGAAAAAGGAGCAAACTTTGTTCCTGGCAGAAAACATAGGAAAGGAATCCAACTGTGTTTGGTTAAAAACAGCTGAACACTCTCTTGCAATGAATATGGCAAACAATACATTCTAAAATGTAGTAACCAGAAAGATATTTTTGCAATAAAAACAACTGCAAATCTAACCTCACTTTTGCTATGATCCCTGAAGTGATATATCCCTGTCATCCAACAACATTACAAGTACAACTCATGGGGAGGGGTGTGCGGATTTTGTTGTCCACAGCATGAAAAGATGAAGATTGTTGTTTAGATCCTATATATGTATGCTTTCTAATTTATATATATATATTAATCCTTTGAAATCGCACATTTCGCAATGAGATACATTCTGTAATCAACCGAATAAACTGAGATATTACACGATGATATTAAATAGTGTTATTTAACAGAAGTTTGGAAGGTGAATCAAATTCTAATTTCCCACTTCCACTAGTCTACATATGAATACTTCCTGGCTGTCCACAGCTCTGCATGCATCTTTTCTAGTTTCTCTCCCCACCTGTGCAGCTGTCTCCCTGGTTCATTCCTCATCAGTGATCTTCAGCCAAATGCCATAATGTCCTCAGTCAGGCAAGCTACCCTTTACATTCATCGTAATTAGAATTTGACAGATGAATTTACAGTATATAGTTGCAAATAGCAGAGCACCGTGGGATTGGGTACAAGGCTACATTACAGTTCTTGGGACCCTGGAGGGGAGTTTGCATGGTTTTCCCTGTGTTCATGTGCATTTTCTCCAGGTTGTCAGGTTTCCTATCTCTAACCAGAGGCTAGGTTTGACTGGCTATCCTAAATTAACACCTTTTCCGTGGCCCTGTGATGGACTGGAATCCCGCCTGCGGTCTTATGCTCTCAGTCCTGTCTTGCACTGTGCTGTGGGTTGCTCCGGTCTCTGTCAGGTAAACATCTCTCTGTTAATGGATGGACGGACGCGAGGGATTATTTTTAAGCACTGACTCTTCCAATGCATTTTTTCAGACTTTTGCAGTCTACTTATTGACAAGCAAGGGTTTGTGTGCAAGGGTGTTGTTAGGGGGGTTAATTTTCTGGTTAAGACCTGATGACGGCCACTTTTCATAGCCCAGTTAATCACTTCTGTCACCATGTTAAGTCCCCGAGGTGTGAAGAGGACACTTTTGAGGGCAGCTTCTGTTTTCTTTTCTGGTGGTACTCTCTTCTGGCTGTTTCACCAGGCTTGCACAGTGACATTCCCTGCTGCCACGAAACAGATGGTGCTGTAAATAGTGCCTATTCATGAGCCTGGGCCGTGCGAGCCTGTTGTGTTTTTCCACATGGCGGCACTGATGTGTTTTACAAACCCCGGCCCTCTGAGGAGCAAGACTGATCCCCTTGGCGATAAACACAAGTAGCATTTTCCAAATTCCTTGATGGAATGCTTTTCACATCAAAATGACATCAATAAATCTTTGTTCCCCCTTTTTTATTTCAGAAGCATACTCTTCAAGGAAAGAAGAGATCTCTTGTAATAACCTAGTAAAAAAATGTGTTTCTGTAGCTGTGAAAATGAAAAACAAATGGTGCTTGTCAGTTCAGAAAAAAATTAACTCATGAATACAGTGTATCTCCTCAAAGCACATTTTAACAGAAACTACCAAAACTATCTTTTATATGTTTAGAAGAGACAAAATAAAGTCTTATTAGTTTTCAAATGGTGTAGACACTACTGCTTAAAATCAAAAAGGGCTGGAAAATTCTACTTTTTTGTATCGGGTACAAAAGATAGTAAGATCAATGTTTTTCAGTTTCACTTCCACATCTTGTTGTACCTACAGTATCTGCAGTGAGAACTTGGGGGCTTCTACTCCAACTTTTAAAGGAGAATACAGAAGCGGTGGATTTCAAATAAATACTTTAAAGACTCCACTGCTTTTCTTACACTTCTTCACTTTCTTGAAGCATTTGAATTACCTGAAATGCTTATTAAAATGCTTTAAAATGTTAAATCAGTATTAAATGCTCTTGTCTCAGCTTATATAAAATATAATTTATTTCAACCATAAATCTCAACTAATACCCCTCAATATCTCTTCAACACCCTCCCCCCATCCAGCTCAGAAGCACACAATTTTATCCCTCAATCTTTCCAAGTCAGAGCAGGTGCTCTCAATAAGAAGAACTATTTTCCAGAGATACGGGTGTTATCAGAGATTCTCTTGGGCACAGAGCCATTACCTAGCTGCTTATCAGGTTGAGCTTAGGGCTGGATCTTTGGAGACAGTATTTTCTTGCACTAGTTGGGTGGAGGGGGCGAATAATAATGAGTTAAAAGATTAGAAGATGTGGGAGTGCGAGTTCTCACTTTTCACTTTTAATAGCTGAATTTCAATTTTTTTTTTCAGTCTTGAGGGTCACATGCTGCTCTCAACAGGCAATACGTTGCAAGCTTCTTATTTCCAGAACACTGTAGGGTGGAAGGAGAAATACAGAATATTCCACTCACCAGCAACTACGTACCCTGCTTGAGTGGCAGGTAAAAATAACTATTCAAAGATTAACCTTGGCTGTACTGTTCTCAGTATCTCTTCTTTACCACTAGTAATAAGATGTTGCTGCCTCAGTCCGTGCTGTGAGTTTGTGTAATGCCACAGTACTGGACAATAATGTTACCATTTATTCTTGAATTTTTAAAAACAATTATTTTTTCATTTCCAAACTGCATTCCTTCTTTTGTTTACAGTGGAGAGGAGGAGTTCACTCAGCTGTCTTTCAGGCTTTGTTGAGTATTTGTGTGGCCATTCAGAAAATGAAACTTTAGTTTGAAACACAATCTCAGGACACTGTGAACTACTGAAACAAACAGCAAAATATCATTTACTTCGTATCAAGTACTTCAATTTTCACTAATTGTGATTATTATGAACTACAGTATGTGTCTAGAGTAGACAGCTAGGGTTACTATATCTTTCCAAATGTTAACAGAAGGAGCAAACCTGAAGGTTCTCTTCAGGTCTATGAGTTGGTTAACAAGAAACAATCATTTTGAATAGCGTTTCCATAGAAAACTAATCTTGAAGGTGACTTATCTACAAAGACAAGTAAAGCAGTCCGTATCTGACAGCGAATTTGCTGAAACCCAAGCAGAACAATGATATGTTTACTTGTGATGAGGGGAACCATTGTGTACAAGAGGTAAGATTACAGGCATGGCTTTGCACAGCCCAATAAACAAAAGGATGAGACCACTGTGCAAGGTGCTCATTTTACCAGTTAACACAAACAGATGCAAATAGACAAAGAATGCAGGATTGAGAGAACCATGAAATGTTGTGATATGAGAACCAGGACATTGTAAAGTGCAAAATGGCATTTACAGCCTTCATCATAACACCCCTCAGCATATGTTGGAAATTCCTATTTTATTTGCATTTCTTAGGGCTAACTATAAAAATGAACACCCTGTATAGTAGTCATTGCCTTGGATTTCCCATTTTTCACATTTGAGAAATTGATCTAAATTGTTACAGGCATTCAAGAGAAAGTTTAGATCTTAATATTGCCTACTTCCACTCTCCTATGTACAGTACAGTATATATACATCTTGCCTTCCGGACTTCTCTTTGCCCAACTCTCTTGCACCTGTCCTGCAGCCCTGTCTGCACCCTTGCAGCAGCTCCCTTGCTCATTCCCCACACAAGTGTGTGTCAGGGGGTTCTTTCAGCCCCTTTGGGTGAGTTACTTCAAATAATCTCTAATACATTTGTCCCTCTATCTCACTGATAAGAATCTAAACACACTCTGATCTAAGGAAAGTTATTTGTGTGGATGGGTTCATCAGTCTACATTCTCAGTTATTGATTCTGCTGTGGTTCTACCGGCTCATACTGACCTACCCTCAAATCTGTGTCTGCTTTCTCAAAGTTGGCCCTACTGCTACAGGTGCATTGTGTTTCCTTTGGCAATAACTATCGTTTCTGGCTGGGAGGGAATGTTTGAATGCTACTTCAACCTACAAATACATGGGAATCATCACAAATGAGAGAAGGCCAGTAAGCCCACTGAGCTTACTTGGTGGCAGGTACTGTTACTATTTGATTTCACCCTCCCAGAATTCTTGAAAAGCATATTCTCAAAAATGAGAATATCCGTCAACCCTAGCAGTTACAGCACATTAGGGTTTGTAAAATCTTGGTCCTAGAGGGTTGATGTATCTGCAGATTTTCTAGGTCTCTTTAAAACACCTCAAGCTATTAACGTGGTCCAATTAAAACAATAATGGTCTGATTAAGGCTATAGAAACCTGTGGGTGCTGTGGGACCAGGATTGGACAGCCCTGTGTTATATAACATCCTTATTGGGGTCTAGGGACTGCACTGGCACACAAAACACAAGCACTTATAATTTTACTTCTCTACTTCATTTCTTAAAAATGTCCCCATCAGAACACTTCCTTATTATAGCATCTATAGCAAGTTGAACCTCAACAGTTTTAAAGGACAAGGACAGAGACGTCTGAGATAGCATTTATTTTTGACACATGATTCAGGGTGATTTTTTAGCATTTTATAGTCTGTGTGAAGGAGCAGACAGTGTCTGCTAAACTGTTCTGGGCTCGAAAAACAGCCTCAGAGGTGAAAAAGGCAAAAGAGGAGGGTGAAACAAATGGGCCATTCATGAAGGCATCACTGTATTGCTTTATGACATTTAACGCTTGCAAAGAAAGTTAAAAAAGTAGTCAGGAACTCCTGGCTCAGGTTGCACTGTAACCCCTGCTCAGCACAGGCACAGGTCTTGAACTTTGCAGTCTTCTTCTGTTCTGTGCTTAAAGATGCAGGGCAACAGAGCCAGGTTTTCATCAAGAGACATCTCGTAAGCACTGAGCTACATCTAAAAAAAAAGGCAAAGCGTAATGTAAATAGAGAAATGTAACCTGGAATTATTTAATCTGCCTAAATAAGTATAGCATCATAACCAAGGATTCTGAAGCATTAATGATTGGTCTCGGCTAATTGTCCTTCAGGCTTTCTGAATGAACCTGGATAGGATATTACCACATTTCTAGATAGCCAAATGGCCTCTCATTCGTAAGCGCTCTTACATGACTTGTGATCAATAAAAACCTTTTGGATCACTTTACAGCGGCATCCATACAACTCTGGAGATAAAATCAACAGGACAAGAGAAAAACGAGCAGGAAAGGAGGTGACTGTGCAACAGTTACTAGTGTGTAGTTTTACCATCTAGAAGGAGAAATGCGTATTTTAGAAACATATACTGTATATAAACGTACATTACAATTTTCAAAAATATCCCTCATCCCCCTCAGATTTACAATAGAACTCTTTTTCACAAATAATTATTACACATATGGTCTGTATTTCAACCAGCATAATGATTGGAGACACTCAGGTGCAGGAGACACTATCCCATGAATGAGATGTGAAACCAAGGTCCTCACTACTTGGCCATTAAAGGTCCCACAGCCCTGTCTGTAAGAGCAGAGGTACAGTATGAACCCTGGTGTCTCTGCTAAATTCAACTTAGAGCTTGCACAACCAGACTTCCCTTTAATTTAATCAGTGAAGCAATTTCTCACTCCTGAAACTGATCTGCTGCATAGTGACGGTGCTACCTTTTTTTTACTTGTTAACCTTATCAAATTTTAAATAGTGTTTCTAAAACACCATACCTTTTTGTTGTAATCCATTCATAAAGCCATTAGCCAAATATAAGCAGACAGTGGCTCTCTGGCCCAATAGTTCACAATCTGACATAAAACATTATCCAGATATATACTGTACAGTAGTAATTTTCTATTTGCCTTTTCCATGTAGCTCTTCCTGGAATGAAGAAAATATTCAGTGGAAGGCACATACTTTGCTTCAGTATTTGGAGATCTAGACATTGTTCCTATTCTACCTTCCAGGCACAAGGTGTTACTGAAATTTCATGGCATCGCCTAAGGTTTTCACGTATAGAACTTTATTTTACCTTCACCTGGAAGTTCACCCCTTATTGAAGAGATGAAATATAATAGTTTCTGTTAACACATACAGTAAAAGCAGTAGTAATGTACATGCATCACTGCATTTTCTTTCTAAAAATCTTTTTAAAGACAATAAATATACACATTATTGTCCAGTCTATAAACTGTTCCGGAGATGGTCCAATCCATTGCTTTACATTATAATGAAAAATTACCAGTGCGCAGAGGCAGTTTTATCAGGGCTGTTAACTACAAATATTTAAGCTCTGCTTGATAATTGCAGCAAGTAAAGCAGTTTCATAAAACAATTCTGGTGCTCTTTGTGATGAACTCAAAGTACAGAAAAATAACTATATATACAGTAGCTAAATACAACAGTGTAGTAATAGATGAATGTGTAAAATAAAGTCATTTCTTTTGTTTGATTATGCCAAACAGGTCGAGGTTCATGGATCTGACTAAAAATCATTATCATGGTAAAAAAATACTACCTGTAGTGCAAATGCTCTTACACTGTTTGTACAGTTAATAAAGCAGCCAAGTGTAGCTTTCATTGCAGTGCAGATGAAACTGGCAAATATCACTTTTGAACATAAACATTTCTGCCATCTAAATTGGGTTTCTTACCTTTTTTGATCTGGGAAAAGTATTATAAGTCTTCCAAATTGCTAAACAATTGTGCCTGGAATGATAAAATATGAAAGCCTAAGCGCACGTCAGCAAACCCACTGCAAGCGTCTCAAATAAAGATCCATAAATGAAGCAAGCTAAACACCATTTAGGAGTGCTGATTATAAATACCACTAGACCCTGAGGTGAAAAGCTTCCCTCTCACTACCTCCTGGACAATTTGTGAGTCCTCAAAGAGACCACTTGTGATCTCTAGCATAAGGAAACAATGAATGCAATAAGGAGTCATAAGCTAGAAAATATTTTGCAAACATATAATAGTGTCATACCTTAACAGTATTAATTAACAATGCATAATGTATTGGGCGAAGCAGTGGCTCTGTGGCTAAGGATCTGCGCCTGTGGCTAGAAGGTTGCTGGTTCAAATCCTGCAGCCAGCAGATGAATTCTATTCAGCTGGGCTCCTGAGCAAGGCCCTTAACCCCAACTGCTCCAGGGGTGCTGTATAAACAGCTGACCCTTTGCCCTGACCCCAAGTTCTCTCCCTGTCTGTGTGTCTCATGGAGAGCAAGCTGGGGTATGTGAAAAGATAATTCCTAATGCAAAAAATTGTAATGGGTTAATAAAGTGATTTTATTTATTTATATAATTAAAAGTAAAGGGGAATTATATATTAAATCTCTGCCTTCCTTTTGTGACACTGTAATTATATTAGAGCTTGGAATATGAGGTGTAATATATAATATGTCAGAGTACATAGACATAAAATATATGTCACTATGAACCTGAAATACCTCTCCTAATTTCTTCCTTTACAAAATGAACAGCTGTAGTATCTGCACACAAGTATTTTTATGAATAGAGTTATTAAGATATCAATCATATTTAATTGAGACTTTGATATATAGTACAAATACATTTAGAAAATGAAGGCCTCTGTCTTAAAACGAATGCTATTTTTTTCAGTTTCTTCAAGGTTGCTGAATTTCCTTTTTAAAAACATGTCTGGATTAAAGACGTTATAAAAATCTGTAATGTAAAAGTCCAGGAACAGCCAAGCCATAGGTGTGGAACAGCGGTGAATGAATTTGGCCTTCATACAATATACAAAGAGGCTAACAAGCAAATGGGTTGACATCTTCCATTGTATACAGCTGACAGTAACCAGATCTGCAGAAGTCAAATCTACAGGCTCAGATCAGAACAGACAGCAGTCCAGATTTAGGTTTTATTCTCTGAAATTGCCCTTTGGCGTTGAAAATCACTTCCTGAACACTATTATGTTTTACTTGGGTAGAATAGATCTAATTCGGAAATTATGATGCTTTAACGTTTGATGACAGATTACTTCTGTGCTCTTTTAACCATTTTTGTTCCAGAATCCGGGAAGTAAGAACCCAAAGCAGGTCCCTGTTGTGCTAAGCAATACCATGGGATCCAGGAATTCATCCTAGCTCAAATGTAACCCATATCTCATTACGTTTCTGACCTGACTTTAGTCACGGCTACCACAATGAGAACTTCATAGAAGGCTGACTAACATTTGATGACTAGCAGATGAAAACTAAAACTGAGAAAGTGCACTGTGTCATTCTCTAGCAAAACGTCAGCACTTGACACTGCAGTTAACCCCTCATCACTGAGATTTCTATTCTGTGTGCCACAAGCAGCTGCTACTGCAAACTTAATTGTTTGTCAATCTGAATATTGATATTAAAGTGAACACTAGTTTCTCTTTTCTTAGTTGTTTCATGATGCGGAACCTCACAAAAGTGGCTGCTTCCAATCATTTCTTTTCAGTGGAAAAGAGCAGTTTCTATGGATTTCTTTTTCTGATTTCCTATACATAAAATGCTGTGAGATCCTTTGGGGTGCTATACGAAATACAGCAGTTAAAGTAAATGAGTCTATGTTCCAGTGACTGGAACAAATTGAAGCTTGGCAGATAATTTCAGATAGCCTAGTGTTACCACCGAATTACTCATTAATTGACCAAACAAATAGGTCTGCAGTTGTGCCCAAGTTTATTTGTGGACCCTAGTGGACTTGACCATCATTGCCATTTGCTATACTGGACATTACAACCTCTCATCATGGTGACACTTTAGATCAACACAGTCCTTGAAACATGCTTCAGGTCTTAATACATGTATGTTGTTTTGTGTTCAAACAACCCTGTTCACTTACACAGGCAAAACAGATTCCTTTGTTGTCGCCAACTCTTTAAAAAACCGGATCTTCTCTGTTAGACAACAGCAGAGAAGCAAAGGCAAACGACACACTTTTCTCCCCCGAGTGAGAGGTTCCAGTAGGCTTGCTGATGGAACACAACAAAACACAGCACATCTTCTCTTTAAAATTACTTTTTTAAATGAATGCTTTTTCGGAAACAATAGAAAACAGTAAAATCCCCATCTTAGTCCTTTTCCTGTAGTTCACATAGGAGGACCTTTTATTTTTAGTTTGAAGCTTTTGACACTAAACAGTAGCTGCCGTCTACTGGAAGACCACAGAATGCCCCTGTTGGCTCTCCTCAGTATTTTAATGGGAAACACAGACACTGTATGTAATTAGTAATTGCAGCTGTGACATGAGTTTTGCTACAAACTCCACAAACAGGTTTTTAAGAGGCATTTTGGTTACTCTGACATGCCATCAAAATGGAATCCTTGGAGCCGCATTTAGCAAAGTCAAGCCCATAATGACTAAATTACACTCAGAGAGCAGTCCTCCGCTGCAGCAATAAGGACACAAAGAAACTCTTTTAAGGGATGGCTTTTGTTCATTTAGAAATTGAAACCAGCACTCTCCCCAAACAATTGGATTGTCCAATTTCCACAACCCTCATATAAATAACAGTGCTCGTGGCCCTGAATGGCTCAAAGACCTTTCCAGAAGCAGATATGTTGTCCTTTTTTCCTGATTTAAGTATTTCATTGATCTGAGTCTGTCATATTATCTCAATGTCTACAAATATGAATAAACTACATCTTTAGCTACCTCTTTCACTCTATATATTACATCATATATATACTACTTTAATATAAATGCTGCATATACAGTAGTACATATTGTATGAATTTCTAAATGTAGTTTTTTAAATTTGCCACACGTTCCTCCTGCCCTTTGATATTTTATAAAATCTGAATATTCTCTAGATTTTGTAGTGCTCTTTGTACTTTGACATAACTAAAATGCTATACTTATATAATAATTAAATGTTATCATTTTGTTAAAAAAATTCTGCATCATGACAAATGAATGTCAGCGTGTTCCTCCACTGGAAAAATTGAATATGACCTCCTATTATTAGTGCCAACTAATGAAAATCTTCTCTGCATTCCTTTTTTTTTAAATCTGACTTTGGAACTTTGCACTATATTTAGCTTTTGCATTTCTTAAATTGATTATTTTCCCATAGGCCAATTCTTCGCCCGACTCTGTAGCTGATGAAAGTTATACAAGACTGAAATATTTGTATTGTGATTCTGGAAAATGTTTATGAGAGAGAAGATTCATTGGAGACCGCTATTGTGGTGGTTAAAAATGTAATACAATTCATCACTCGTTCCCTGAAGACCTGGTAATGAAGGATGTATATTTCAATAAAGCTGGAACCGAACTCGAGTCTTTGTCAGGGTCACTCCACTGGGCCTGTAACTCCTTCCTCCTAGGCCTCTAGCATGAAGACCACCTTGTTGATATGAGCCTCACACTTAATCCATAGGAGGAAACATGACCTTTGAACCCCCAAATGTCCCTGAGAGGGTACCAAAAGTGCAGTTGCTCAAGGGGGGGTTGACCTTCTCTCGCTCTTCATTTGCAGCAGCTAGCTAGCTCTCCTGCTTGCCAGGTTTCAGGTTCAACAGCCCTGCAAGCGATAATGCTGTTGTTTGACAGTGTTTGCTGCTCAAGTTAAAGAAGCATGCAATTCCCTAATCATGTGCAGCAGAAAACTCTGTGAGACAAAAGCCTTCATTGCTCATCTGCAGTCTCGTTTTCAATCAGCCCCATTAATCGGAAGCACCACTTATGTTAGTTACTCTAGGTTTTTTTTTTTAATTTTCAAGCAAACATGAAACTTCGAGAACCTACAAGAAAGGAGCTTCGGAAAAGAAACATGATCAAGAATGCTCTAAAGCCAAGGCTATAAATTGTGCCAGTACAACAGTGAGCTGGCTCCATGCTCAAAGTGTTTCACACAAAATGAGTATTGTCTGATGGTTCTTCTAAAAGAAATACATTGCACAGTTTAGTATTGAACAAAGAAGACTACGAGGGGACATTACACAAGGCAAGGAGCCACTTCTTTACACACAGGGCTGTGGGAGTAGGGAATAAGCTACTCAGCCACGTGGTTGAAGCATTCTTTGGCTTTCTTTAAAAAAATCGATAGATGATATGGGCTGAATCCTCTCGTTTGTATCTTTTCTTATGCTCCTATATTAAAGGAAAGTTAGAAAGCAAGGAGTCTCATTTCATCCTATTAATTTCATGCATGCTGTATATAATTAAGTTATTGTTAATTAATGTGATGGCACTTGTGGATGTTTATACTGTAGCCTTCAGATGAAACAAGATGATAAGACCTGACTGACAGAAAGAACATCTGAATAAAGAGCCCAGTGTGTCTCAGCCTACTATGAATGTCTTTATATGCATCGCTGGCAGGACTCTGTGTATGATCACTCAAAACTGCAGCACCAGGCCAACGAGCATGAAGTATCGTCCCTGTCAAGGTGCTGAAAATCTTGCCCTGATCCAGGGCAAGCTATTTACCAGCTGTGGTATACTTCCAGGGATGTGTTGCCAGAAAGCAACACATACAGTAATCTAAGCACATCCCTGTTATTTTCAATGGGGTTTGGATCATGTTGGCTTTGAGACCAATCCTCAACAGTGATTTGAATGTCTCATTGTAAGGGGATGACTCACCTGGATTGAGCATGGATTATCACAAATTCCAAATTAAACCTATAGATAGAATGTCATCCTCTTTTCTGAGTTATTCTTTTTTCTTAATAAAGTTAGAATTATCTTCATTTAATGAAGAATAGTGAAACATAGATTATTATTCTTTAAATTAGAAAGTACAGTAATACAAACATGTCTAGTGCACATTATCAAAACCATTGACAGGGTCTTTTCTCTTTAAAATGACAAGAAAAAACAAAAACTTGCACAGAAAGGTTTAAAAGTGCAGAAGACATAGGGCGCAAACAGTTCTGTTCAGTATGTTCTCTAGGAGGGCACTTTGAACAATGTAATAAACAGAGCTCCCACATCACTGATGACTTTCAGAAGATCCATCCATCCATTTTCCAACCACTATGTCTAACACAGGGATGCGGGGAAGCCGTAGCCTATCCCAGCAAGCAATGGGCACAAGGCCGGACACAGCATGAACGGGAGGCCAGTCCACCACAGGGCAGACACAGGCACACGCTCCCACTGGGAATGATTTCTCCGAAAGCCTACCAGTATGTCTTTGGACTGCGGGAGGAAACTGGAACACCCAGAGGAAACCCACTCACACACAGGGAGAACACACAAACTCCACACAGATCGCACCCCAGGAACAGAGACCATGGCCCCAGTGCTGCAAGGCAGCCATGCTTACCCCTGCATCACTTTCACAACACAGCAGTCTAAATAACAACCTCATCTTTTCCTGCAGGAACTGCTTCTGTGGGACACGCAGATCTGATTTGCACTGAAAAACAAGTATCACTTGTTTTTCACATGCTGTAAAAATATTGATAAGATATGACTGCAGATGTCATCAGCACACCTCTGTTGGGAAAATGATTTGTGTTTTGACACCTGTAAAAATGACGAGGAATTGGCACCGGAAAAGTCTTCAACGTTTTGGGAAGCAAAATAGTCATGGGAATACCTGCAGCTGTTTTACTTGAACAGCCAACCTATGACACTAGAACAGGCACAGTGCAATGCCACCAACCCAAAAAATGAAAATAAGAAGGTCCGAATAATTTAATTTTTGTGCTTGACATTCGTTTTGGGTTTGCTGTTGTGTTTTACCTTTTACCTTCCCAACCCCATAAAAATCTCATGTGCTACAACATGTCTGTGGAAACAACTGCCAAAGTCCATTACAGGAACTCTGCAACATCTCCAAACTTGCATCAGCACTTAACGTTCCACAAAAGCTTTTACTGCGTGGTTTAGTTTTACAAACGTAGGTTTCAGAAACTCAGTTCTCTGGGCTTTATACACTGTTTCTTTTTGCTTCTGTTTTATATTCTGTGTGTGTTAATGTAATGTAAGAGATTATTGAGAGTTTCTTGAAAAGCAGTCAGAAATTAAATGCTATTATTATAGTGTTTCTTTTTAGGTTTCTCCACTTACAGTATTTCCATTACATCTGCTTCAGTCTGTTTACATTAAAAAGCACTATCTTCCTAAAGTTTGATGAACTCTTAAAAAATAAATTAAGAAAGGCATTGTAAAAACAGCCTTAGTGCAAACTATGGATGGCCTCTCCTGGACTTCATTAGCATGTATATGTTAAATTGACTATGCAGGCCATTTAACATAACTGGAAATCACCACGAAAAGCCTTCCAAGTACAAATCATTAGCAATCTCTCCATTCACCCATGAAAGCAAAGGGCGGAATACAGTAAGTTTATTTTTCATCAGAATAAATAAAATACAGCAAACTATGCTGAGCAGACAGGCCGTGAGCTCAGGTCCTGTTATCCTAGTAGGCAGCTTGGGTGAAAATGGGATTTGTCAAGGAGATGAGGTCAGGGGACACTAATTAATTACTGTACCTCCTTGATCCAACATGTGGTGCATCAACACATTGGAATTTCGTTTGGCCAGTCAAACCTGGGAGCCCTGCAGGGGGGAAACTGGATGTGACATGATGACTTCTCACAACAAACAAACAACAGAAACCATTATTAAATATTTAACATCTGATTCGAAACATGCGGCCAAACGAACACAAGCTTTTTCCCCGAAGGTGTTAACTTGGTGGGAAAGTCTGTGAGTCACTGTTATTCAATGTATCTGTTGAAGGCAACAATACCCACCCTTACTGCATTAACTCAAGACCGCCTGTTTTTCACGAAGCTAATAATGTATGAGATTTATCACTGTTTAAGGTGGAGGAATATCTGTCACATACTTGATTCCAATTCTACATTCTGCTTGCTGCACTGGAGTTTATTAGCTGTTCCATTGCTTTTTCAAAACATTTCTGAAACTGGAGCAAGCAGGAGAGCGAGGCTATATTTTGTGGTTGTCTCTGTGGTTTCCTCTGCAGGAGTGGGTAGACTTATGAATTTTGTTCCTCTTGTTTCTCATGGTGTCCACATTTCACACCCCATCTGAAAGACGCTCTCTCGTTTTGGCTGACCTGCTTAGGAAAGATGTGGCGGTCCACTCCATACCGAGGCTGACATGGGAGTTTGAGCCGAAACTAAAAATAAAACAGGACATTCTTCTCTCATATTACCACAGTCCTTCCCTGGAAGGCAGCAGCTACAGACCAAAGGAATGCTCTCACTTTTTCCAGGATTTTTGTTGAATTTCAGTTTTAAATGAGATCCAACGTCTCGGTGATGAAAAGGGGAAGGTCCTGCATGGCTGTACTTTTTTTTCTTTACAGGCAATTGAGAAGATCTGGCACAAAAGAGGGCCAGGATGCTAGCACAAGCGAGAAATATGACCAATCTGTGTTTTCTTTTAAGTTGTGATCATGAACTGATGGGCTGTGGGGACAGTGACATTACTCATAAATGCCAGCAGGCACATAGAAAATCATCACTCAATGTTCTTTAGGTCCAAGCCAGAAAAATACCTGCCATTCAGTCTTATTAAGCTTCGGTGAAAGCCTGCCAGTCAGATCTAATGTTGTGCTTTTGGTTTATATTTGTTGGTGGCTCAGCCAAAACAACTAACCTCCATACATTTGACCCCAGCTCAAAAAGTGAAAAGCCGATGAATGATCTGTCTTGTCCCCAGTCCAAAGGCATTAAGATTTGAACTGCTAAAATAAGTGTATGAATGATTAATGCGAATGTTTCTTAGATTAGGCTTTAATGTGCTATGTTGCTATTTGGAACATGATTACATTTTTTACTTTCTCCAAAAATTACACACATAAGCTTGATAGCTACTTTCTCCTGAGCCCCCAGTTGTATAAAAAAAGGAAGTCCTTGTTGGTAAGGAGAGAACATCCAGTTCAGAACAGTGTCATTAGATGTCAGTTGACATTCATTCAGTGAATCAGGGTACAAATTAATTGATACAGAAGGATGAATATGTTGCCTGTTTTTGTACAAAATTAAAACTTTAAAAGTAATTTAAAGTTTCGTATTTTTGTATTAATTGACCTGTTGTTGGTGAAGGGAGTGGTATTGTCTGATAAAGTTCTGATAAAGGTTTGAGTACAAACAGTCATCTGAGATAAGTCTCAGACATATCTGCTTTTGAAATGTATGTTTTTTTTAAACAAAAGAACATATCTGCACATTAATTCATCTTTACTGAGACAAAAACAGAAGCTGAATAATACTTAAATCAAGACCCAACTCCTGTGAAATGAAAATTATATATAGCAATTTAGGCTTCTGTACACAGAGATAGAGTCACGTTTCCTAATAAGCACAACCACCAATATTCATCAGTCCATTACAGAGGAATATTATTGGAATAAATCAAAATCAATTAATATGTAAATGACAGAATTACTAAACCAAGAATGTGAAACAAATCATCCAAAACCTGAACACCTGAGTACAGGCCTGAGTGCTTGTGGTTTTATACTGTTTACATTGCGGGTAAACCTTTCAAACGTAACTTAACAAACCCTGGCTCTAGAAATGAGACTTTCAAGGCTATTGATATTTCAACGTTAGATTATAAAGTTGTATTCTTGCTAATAATGAATAACTTACATCAATAAGGCTCAACAAAAGTTTCAAATATGTGTTGTTTTGTATGTGTTTTGTCTATGCATCAAATATGTGAAAGATGGAACAAATCTAGAACTTTTTCAGCAATATAAAACAAGCTACGAATCACAGAACTATGTGACTTTATGTGCCGTATCCAGTAGTGTCCAGTGGGCCAGAGAACTTGCCTTCTCCATGTACAGTAAATCTCAAATGGAAAGTTCAAGGATAAAAGGAGAATAATTGGTCATAACATATCTGCTTTTATTATTACACTGACCCTCTTTGCAGCATAGTTATTATTTTCAAGATATGCTTTCAAGATATTGCTTTTTTTTTTAAATAGCCAGCAAACATAACCTCAGTCAGACCAGTTTTTTCCCGATGGCAGAATCCTGTTTGTTATCAGATCCCCGTTCAGAAAGGTGCGATACAATTCACATGGCCATTCCTCTGAGCTCTCCTCTGTTATCCCAAATCCCTGACAAAACTGTGATGCATGAAGTAGTGGTGTCGCAATCTAGACCTGGAACCGAAGTCCTGAGGACTCCTAGCAGTGAGCCTGGCTTTCTCGGGACCTTGAGCATCAGCCCCAGAGTGGAATTCAAATTGTGTTTCAGCCCACTTTGCAAGTGATTCAGCTTGACACCACAGGGGCAGAACACGCACAAAAAGGCCTTTATTGTTTACACGCCAGGAGCTTGATTTCTGTGGAGCGTTCTCCGAAAATGAGCATTTCGTCGGGGTTTTTTTTTTTTTAATCACCTGAATGCCAGGCCCGAAACCACAGCACGCGATGCCGACTGAAGTGGGGAAAGGCATTTCGGCATCTGCTTTTCCCCCCAAACTGAGAGTTCCAGCGAGCTTAAAGAGGCCTGTATTTAAGACCATGCAGCTGTACGGGCTCATATTTCATCAAGCCACTAATTTCCTTTTTCTCTGACAAACAGCCCTTCAGAAATAATGCAGAGCAGGAATTCTCCACGTTAGCGGAACATTTCCTCTCCTTCTTCCATTAACATTATTATGCTGCTCCAGGGACAAGCTTGCATTTTCAGTGCTGGCAAAGTGGTTTGGGCCTGGGCAGAACAGGAGGAGGACTGGGATTTTTTTTCATTTCTCTCTTTCTAATTTGACGCTGGTACATCTCACGCATGTTGGCTTCAGATTCCAGCACAGAAAACGTAGTAGAGATGCAAGGCCTACCAAATCTGCTGACAGTCCCAAAGCCTGTCTGATCGGTGGTTCCTAATAACTGTTTACGAACCACTTGACTGTAATTGTGGTTGGGTTCACCACAGATCTAAGTGAAGCCAGTTTTCAATGGTTGTGCCTGTAACTGGTTAATGAGAGAGAGTCTCACCCTGTCATTTTTTCCCCTTCTCAACATCTGAGTTTCAACATATTTATACTTTCGCCATTTGACAACATGTCGTTTCTAATAAACACAAGTTACCATTTTATGGCCTCTAACGATTTACAGTTGTTGGAGTTTATGTTGTATTACACCACTTCTGTGCCTCTCTCATATTTATAATGATAGGTGTTAAGGCCACAGGCTTTCACAACAAGAAAGCTTACCAACCAAACAAACGAAAGCTTGGGTACCTTCAGGGCAGAAGAGTTTTGCTTTCCATTGGCCCTGGTTCTTCCCAGTCCTAAATAAAAACATCAGATCAATACAGAAATATGCCTGACTGCATGCTTTATCTTTAAAACGTACTACCTAATAAATAATTTTGAGCTATTATGGTTTATCTTCCACACCTTATGTGAATATTCAATACAACTGCATTATATTATAAAAACAATAAAATGTGTTCATTACCCACTAACAGACCTAAACAGTGACTGATAAATTCTAAAAATGAATTAGCTCTGATTCAAGCGTTTTCATTTCATGTACTGTACTGGAAATGACTATTCCTGAAACTTTTCTTTTCCTGTATTTTGTTGAATACATTTCTGTTACACAGTGTTTTATAGCAAAAATATAATAGCCTACATCATCACACATATTCTATGGAGGAAATAAGGGGCTATTTAATTTTTCTTTTAGGTGATCTCTGTTCAGTTTAATCTCAAAGTTCTTTGGCCTTCTACCTGTCTAAGGGTCCATTTAAATCAGGCACTAGGAACAATTAACATTTGTTTGTAATTTTACTTCTGCTTCCAGTGTAATGGCACCTACATCACAGAAAGCTGCTCTCTTGGCTAATATCCAATACAAAATTACAGAGAACTCTTCGGGTCGTGACTGAAGCATGGTTGAATGGTTGTGAAGGATCGGTCTCTTGGTGATGGAAGACTTTGAATGGAAGGCGGAGAAGGTGTTCCTCCCTTTTTATAAACATCTAAATTCATTTCCAGTAAGATATAAGACAGTTTTAGGATTTAAATTCAGACCACAAGTTGTTTAAACAAGTTGTTTCAAAATGTATTTGTCAAACAATATCAAAGCAGTTAAACTGTACTGAAAATTTTTAAAACAACTAAGGACTCTGTCGGTTCCCAACATTTAACATCCAGCTGCGTCTTTATAAATAGCTGCCAGTAGAGTCGCAATCTACAACTACAACATTTGGTGCTAAATAACACTTACTGTACCAGTAAAACTATATAAAGAGTGTTCCTGGAGGTTCAGTCCTATAAAGCATTAAACTTATACACACAAGGTTACAAGCACACATTTTACAAAGAAGGACGACTGGTGGGACTTCAATATGCTGACAATGTTGCCTGGACTAAGCAAAATGCACTTGGTCTCATTAGTACACCTAGAGAGGAATCAGCTCAGGGCTAGACAAAGCAAAAAAACAATCTATTTTCTGCAAAACACTAGACCCTTACAGAGACCGCAAGGCAAGAAACCACCAAACATGGCTGTGGGATTATACTAGTTTACGACTAGATGATTTTTTACTGTTGTATTTAATGGAGAACGCCGACAGATCACAAAGGATGAGAAATCCTCTTTTAGTGTGTGTTGTGAAAAGAAAACAGGGTTGGCAACTACCCTTTGAGACATAAAGGCATCAGGCTAAGGGATCTGGTACAAGTATTCCAAATCCTCTAAGGACGGACAAAGTCAACCCAGAAGATGTCTTCAGAACGAGCAGTGAAACAGGAGCCAGAGGGCACAGGTGGAAAGTGCATGGAATTGTACTCCCCTCCCCTGCTTTTCCCTCTTCCCAAAGATTTCTTACCATGAATATAATAGATTTTAGGCATACCACACATAGAAATTCAAAAGAACTAAAAATAACAGTATTCCCTATTACTTTTTTCGGACTTAAGAAAAATAGTGGAGCAGTGGCAGAATGAAGGGACACTTTTAACTGCCAACATTCAGAAAGTTACATTTCCCTCAGATCAGGGTTTCGGGGGGTGTCTAGGTGTTCCTTCTGCCTGAGTATTAAACTGGTGTAATTATTTAATTGGATTAAATATTTTACCGAACTTGCTTCAGAGTTGATTTAAAGGGATATATAAATACAGCCACATGCAGCCTTCAAGGATTGGCCTTGAGGAACACAGATGGATATAGCCGTGGGCTTGATGGGAGGTGCATCTCGCTCCTGGTCCCGGAGAGACAGGTTTGAATGGGAAACCAAACGCAATGACTAAACACTTGGAAGCACTCTAAATTCTGATCAATTAAGTCAATAATTGCCTTAACTAAAATATCTGCAGGACCAGCAAGGAAGAGCAAGGTTGTAGGTAGAGTGAACTATGCTGTTGTTGTTGTATCAAGTGTATTTGTGTGGTTGTTTTGAAGAAGTACAGTACACCAACATTATTTCATTGAGCAATTTCTAAATACAATAATGCTCTATTAATCATCACCATACTCCTTGTGCCACAGACCACACCATGACAAGCAGACTGAAAATGGATGAATGGATAGATAATCCTCCATGCCACCATTTAACATTGATTTCTGAATTATTGTTTCCTACAGTCTGTTTCTGCTTAATCTCTCCTTTTTATACAGCTGGAGTTCATGTAATAAGAACAGTAGCAAATCTGTTTTTCTTGACTTTCTGTGAATGAGTTCAGGTTATTTTGATGTAGTAATTAAAATATCTTTGGAACCTTCCATTTATTTATTCTACTCCTATTAGAAATGGTTAATTGTGGTTGGAAGTGTTTGAATTTCAGAAATCCTAGGAGCTGGGCACCAGGAATGGAGGAATACAAATGCAAATTATGTGCCTAAACTAAATTAAGGCAGAAACAGAAGTCCATGGAGAAAGGAAATCTGAGGGTCGCAGGCAGCTTCAATTAGACAATCTGGTTAATTCCTTGATTATATCACAGAAATCTAAACCGTTTACCAAATGGACTCCTCTCATTTGATTGAAACCAGACAAATTGCCTCAACAAAATCCTTGACTCAGGGCATGTTTTCTTAACATAAAGCTTACATCGCTCATGCTACCACAAAAATGACAAAGACTGTTTTCTTACACAGGATTCTTCGGATGAATATTAAAGAAAAACGTAGCATTAGCACAGGCTTGGAGAAGAGAGAAGCCACAAGAAACAGACCTACTACTACTCAGCAGTATTATCAAGCTGGTAAATAAGGTTTTCCTTGGAGGTTTCAGTTGCAGTTTTGAGCAGAGAGCCAGCCTGTAAATGGCTGTCTGTCTGGTGGTTTCTGGAACAAACTTTCCATCACTCCTACTTGAAGCCCATGGGATTTGACACTCAAAACCCTGTCAGCATCACTGAGGGCTCCTATGTAACAATGACCAGACTGTAAAACAGTTTTCAAACATAAACGGTGGGCATGTGCTCTATATTTAGAAGCTGAAGGAGACTCTGTGACTTGGTAGCAGTGTACTAATAATATGATATGCTTTGAAGTGCATTTTGAAATTGTACAGTCCAAAACAAAAGTTTACAGTTTCAGCAAAGCAGACTGTGATGGAATGATACACAGTTTACAGGAAGTAGAAAGGAATATGACAGATATGGACTTAGAGGAGAATGGATAGCAACATTTTCAAGATATTATGCTTGAAGCTGAATCTATCTATCCCATGAGTAAGTAAACCAAAGTCAACCGTGCCCCAAATGGTTTAATATATCAATTAAGAACACATAAACAGGAAGAACACACTTCTGTAAATATAAAATTTAAAATAAGAATTGCAAGAACATGCAAAAAATGATTTTGCCAAAGTGAAAGAGGTGGATATAAATATTGCATTTGGGACTAAAATGAAAACTTTATTCAGTACTGCAACATGAAAGGAGCAATAAAGGATGAAGTAAAAAGGTTCAGAAATACCATTGAAAACCTTTCAGATGATGACCGAGAAACGGTCATTACCAAAGCAAAACAATCGATACCATGCCTCAGGCTGAGGAAGGACAAAGTTCTGCCAATACTAGCATAGAAGAGGCACAAGTGTTAAAGACACCAGAAACATCAATTTATTGTACTTAAGGAAACAAGAGATGTTATTCATAGGTTGTTAACAAACCCTTTGCAAATTTACTCAAGACAGTGGAAAATTGCTAACATAGCACCCTTCCAAATAAGTAAGTAATAAGTAATAATAGACCATTAAGCCTTCCTTCTATTGCATGTAAGGTTATTGAAACAATATTTAGTACTAAACTATCATCTGGATGGCAATTGAATCCTAGTGGATAGTCCATATGGATACAGGGAAGACAGGTCATGCTTAGCTACCATATAAGAATACTGAAAAAAAAGATCAGTAATGAATACAAGCAGATCATACAACATGATGTATTTAATGTAGACTGTCAGAAGTATTTTGATACTGTCCCTTGTTAAATGTAATTTCTAGAATAGCCTGCATTAGGCATATTTAGATGGTGACTGGTTAATGATTAGAAAACAGAAAGTACAGATAAGGGCTGGGTCCTTCAATAGTGGTGATGTAATTAGTAGAGTGCCTCAGGAATCTGTATTAAGACAAATTCTGCTCTTAAGTTATATTTCAGTAGTCCAGTCAATATCAAAACAGGCTGACACATACGAGAGAAAAGGTTACCTACAGTAATACTTCAGAACTAATTCATTTGGCTGGGGCAATGTCAGCACCGCCAAAACCAATAAATACCCCAAATATCAAAAATCAATAAATACTCAAAGAGGAGGATTAGCAAACGCTATAGAAGTGGCAAGGAAATTCAAAAAGATAATGTAAAATTCAAGACTTGATATTGAATGTAGATATAATGAAACATCTAAGCAGACAGCCTGCAGCATTAGTATTATTTATTTGATCAACTGACAGCCTCACCTAAGGTGAAACAAACTATTAACACGTGATGGGAAGTACTGGACTTGTACTGTAGAAACTTGCTACTGTAGAAGACAACCATAAGAAGTCAATGACACAAAGATGTTAATTGGATTTACAGCCCCTGGAGCACAGATAAAACATTTTTCCAACATCAATTTGAAAACAATTTAGTCATTGTATTTATCATATTTAGAACTTTACTAAGATAAAAAACTCATGTCTTTGATGTGTGAAACGTTCCTTATGAAAAGTTGCCCAGACTAAGCCAATCACTTTCAGAGAAAATCTCATTTTATACAATTTCTATTGCTTTGGGTATTTTGTTTTGCAACGAATCTATTCTAATTGAACGCACTGGGGGAAAAAAAAACAGAAGTACAAAATTTGTGATGCAAAGCAACAACACAAATATGAATATGAACCAGAAAAAAACAGGTTTGTTCCACAGCTCAAGAAATATGTAAATCATCAGTGTTATATGGCCCTTTTCTAGTATTTACATCTGCGTGGATGTCATCACTTGTAATTAAGGGTTCAAATAAAGCCTTCGAATTAGCTTTCCAGATCTCAGCTGGAAAAAAGAGTGCTAAATCAAGCCTGTTCCTGGTATACATCCATGCTTTCTTCTGGGTGGGCAAATGGAGCTCCTCTTGGATGGAGCAGAAAGACAAGATGGCTGTCCCTGCAGACTGCTGTTTTACTGCACACATCTGGCTTTCATATCAGGCCTAATTAATCCCTAGTGGCTATGGGGTACTGGCAGGCTGGGAGGGCAGACTGTGATTACAGCTCCAGCCAGGCATGGTGACAGGGCAGGCCAAAGAAGCCCGAGCCTTGATTTATAACAACCCCTTTATCTGCATGAAGGAAGAATTGGCTAAAGGGGTGATTGTATAAAATTAGCATCCTAATGTCGTCAATCTGATAAGAAAACAGAATTCAACCTGTCGAAAACTGAAAAAGTGCTTCATGTGTTTGGCTGTTTTGGAATGGATTGCAGAAGCCTCGCTATTTCAGACCAGGGAAGACACATATGTCCGATCACTTCTGTTCCAGAGCTTTCTAAACCTGAGCCAGATATACGATGAGCAACAGGGAGGTAGATGCCATTAGAAAGCTGGACAGGCCTTGAGTCTTGCTGGCCATTTGTCAGAGTTTTCAATTCCCCTTTTATGGCTCCACGAGCAGATATCTTAAATCTATTCAACCTGGTAGACCAGAAAAATCCTCCCGCAATTTTACTCCAAGGATCAGCTATTAGGAAGTGCAATGGAGCAGAAAAAGACATGCCAGATGTTCTGTTTTCTTAATCTCTGCAATGGTGTTTCTTGTAGTTTCCTGGGTTGTGGCGTTCAGTGAGCTACCAGATTAATCCAACAAGTAAGAAGGACCTCTCCTTTGCAATTTTTTATGTTTTTTTTTTCATTGGCATAAAAACACTGAGCACTGTATCTTCCTAATTGCAAGTATTACACATTCTGTTTCAGGCATAGAACAGATTTTACATCTACAACAGAGAATCCACAAACAATTTAAGCACACTCATGACACATTAGAGCTGAACCTACTTACAGTACCAGCATTGCCAAATCATGCACTTGGGGAACTAGAAACTGCTCCAGTAATTAATAAACTATAACATCCAAGAAGGAATAAGGAGGAGATACTTAAAATTACAACATTATATAGTTACGGTATGAAGTTACTTTCACTGGCTTTTTTGAGTTAATTTGATCAGGTTATGCGAATCAGATGCTCAAAGGCTAACTCTGAAAAGGACCATGAATCTAAGGCTGAGGGCCAAATAATACAAAAATATGGTTTTTCAGTCAATTTACTACCAGTTCAAAATTCGTAGTCTTTTAAAGATGCAAACCTGCCAAGACAGCTTGTTTAAATAAAGCACACTTTCAAGTTTTATTTCCAATGCTGTTGGTAACCCTAGCTTGGTGCTGTTCTCATGGCAACCAGTCAGACAGTGGGGCTGACAGCTGAGAACTGCATGAAGGCTAAGGGGTCTCTACTGTATATCTCCATATCAAGTGCTCTCATGCGGTGAACAGAGAATCAGTTTCGTCAGCATAACAAGAAAATATGTGAACCTTGAAGTGCTACAGGCGAACCTAAGGGCAGCAGTAAGTGGTGAGACAGACAGGTGAACCACAGACGTACAGTACGTTTAGTATGTTTAATGTCAAGTAAAGAAAGTAAAAATCAACAGTCATTTGCTGACTTTCATCAGCCTATGTACACACATTAACTGACATCAACAGTCAAAGCACATATTCTGGAAGATATGTGCTCTATTTTATGTAGCACCTGTTTTTTAAGCTGTTTTTATGCAGTTTTTGGAGGTTTTGAACAATGAAATGGTAAAAACTATAGCATGCTATTTGCTCGCTCATATCTAGCTATGTGAGTTCTCCTTATAGGGACATATTCAGCTGGAATGCTACGTATTCTGGAAGCAAACAGCATGCTATAGCAAATTTAAACTAGGGAGAAGTGTGTTTAAAACTGCCAACAGGAGGAACGTCAGTACACAAAGAGTAGTGGGAATTTTTTTAGAAAACTCCTCTGCCACGCTGTTAAAGCTGATACCTTGCTTACTTTCAAGAACTAGCTGGGTATATTCAAACCGAATGACATGATATATTTGGGCTGAGCAGCCTTATCTCATTTTTACAACCATTTTTGTGTTCTCATCCATCTTTCATTTTTGTAAGATTTCATTGTGTACCCTATTTTAATGTGTGGGGCAATATCCTCCTTCACCTTCCCTTTTTTCTGTTGTTCACACTGTGGATGGACGAAAAGGAAGGAGACAGAATTTTAAATCACACCCCCCAGGATGTTATCACCAATGTATTTTGCTCTTCCTGGATGCCATTACATTAAACTAATGAAAATACTGTAATTTGTATATATTTTAATAAACAAAATGAGGTAACCATGAATCATCTCATTTCAGTGCAGCTTTGGGGACTTCCTCTAGGATCACTCTTCTCCTATAGTAAACAGCATCAAAATCCATTATCAGTGTAGACTGGCTTAGGGCTCTACAGAGTCTCACACCATGAGATTTTTTTTTTTACTTTTACTCTGCAGACACTGCTGTGAGAAGAGAGGAAGCAGATGTACTGTCTTAGGTTTGTGTACAGATGTTAAAGAACTTAACACCTATTGAGAAGAGCCTTAATCCATCAGCTGGTTTTGGCAGGGAAAAAAATCCTCAGCACTCAAAAAATACTATCCCACTGGTAAACTCTGCTTTCTTATGTTTAGTCAGAATCTTTGAAAAATGGGAAAGCTTCACAATGCTGATTAAAAAAAAACGCACGCAGGCAGCCATACTGCCTTGTGGCTTAGGTAACATACGTGAGCACGGTCTTAAAAAATAATGTGACAAATAAAATGCATTTCAAACTCGAAACAGGCAAGCAAACCTTAAAAGGGTTCGGAGGTTTTAAATTCCCCTGTCTCCTTTTCCAGTGAGTAAGTGCTGCCTAATTTCACTTTGTTGTGATCATTTTTTTCTGATGTAGAAAGTCTTACCGTTTAATCTGTGTGCATTTCAGACATGCGAAGGCCTTTGTTACAAGTGGTTTAAAGTAACAGGAAACCTGGTCTGTGTCATAAATCAACATTTTCTGACTAGGCGTATTGTGCTGAATATAACAGATTACATTGAATATCATGCCTGTGTACAGCTGCCCGGCAAATAATTTTCTCAGGCTGGCTGTAGAATAATACAAGTGTAAGAAAGGGTTAGCATAAATTATATCTAATTAGAAGGTGGAATGTGTTTATATTGGAAAGTAGAACATACATGATGGGGGGGGGGAGTTCTTTGGTTCTTATTTCTTGAAGCAGAAACAAGCGAAAAATCTCACATTGGGCTAGTTCATTCCTCTAGCACTGTGGTTCTCAAACTGTGGTACGTGTACCACTGCTGGTACTCGGAGCGCCCCCAGGTGGTACGCCAGATGACCCTGGAAATTTGTTGTGTTCACTGAAACATTGGGACGGGTTTTCATATTTTCTATTTTAATAAAATGAGTTTATGTCTCAAATATGCAGCCTACATACTATGATACAGCGCGCTAATACTTGAGTGGACACAAGATCTATGTAATTCTATACCATTGTATAGGAATGCGTGGTACGAACGTGAGTGACCTATTATCTCTAGCAAATAGGGAGGCAGGAGAATGTGCTTGATTTTGGAACAATGCCAATCTTGTGAGCGCATCTTGTGTTTAGTTCCCAAGCGCATGAAATAAAAACTTATTTTAACTTCTGAGACGGACTCTTGAAATAGAAACGGGGGGAAATGCAAGCCTGCGGATTGCTTAAGCAGGTAAGCCCCACACTATTTGTGAAGAAATGTGTTTACCGTTGGCAAAAGAGCTGACACGTATTATGTGTGGAAAAAAGCTGCTAAACAGCTCGATCTGCTGCCCCCTTCGAATGACACAGTCACTCGTAGAATTATTGATATGGCAGATGATGTCAAAAGTACGATGATAGAGCAAGTTAAGATGAGCAGATGCTTTTCACTGCAATTAGATGAGTCTGTAGATGTCGTTAATTTGGCCAATTTGCTCGTTTACTTTACATCCGCGTTTGAGGGCACGTCCCATGAGGACTTTCTGTTCCGTAAGCTGCTACCTACAAAAACTACAGGAGAGCACATATTCCAGCTTCTGAATTAATTTATCGAAGAGAATGGCATCGACTGGGAAAAATGCGTCGGAGTTTGTACAGACGGTGCTAGAGCGACGACAAGCCTACACAGCGGTGTAGTTGCACGAATTAGCGAAGTTGCTCCAGACAGATATGAAGTGGACGCACTGCAGCATCCACCGCGAGGCCTTGGCAGCCAAGACAATGTCTGAGGATTTACAATCTGTTAGACTCTGCTTCCAAAGTTGTGAATTGTATCAAGCCCCGATCAATGAATTCACATGTGCTTTACTCGACTAAACAGGCTCACTGAAACGGTAACTGCTCAGTGCTATTTTTATTATATGTGTGAGTGTGTGCGAGTGTGCTCATGTTGGTCATTGAGGTTTTCTGTGGTTCTTATTAGAGGATGACTTGTAGGTGGTACTTGGATGCTTTGGTTTGATCAGGGGTGGTGCCTGGTCCAGAAAGTTTGAGAACCACTGCTATTATAAAGAATGAACCAAAAGGCTGGAGCCTATCCTGCCTTTTCAAATAAAACCATTTGTATGTACAGTAACGATGGCAAGAAAGAGCAATGCACAATTCCAATTACTGTATAAACAAGTATAATACTCCTAGGGATTAATTGTATACATAGAAGAACAATATTTAAAAAAAAATATTTACTGCTAAGCTTAGCGATTTGAAAACAATATGTGGAGTTAAACGTCTTTAATTTTGTTTACATACTGTATATATTTGCTGAACTCATCGCTCTGATGTGTGTGTATATAAAGAATCTTACATAATATAAAGAGTGACCGTGACAAATAGAAGAACTTAAATAAGTACAACCAAAGCCCAATAATAATAATAATAATAATAATAATAATAATAATTCCTTACACTTATATAGCGCTTTTCTGGACACTCTACTCAAATTATCAAATTATCGCTATCTTTTGTATTTTCACAACATACAATTTATATATATATACGTTGCAGCTGTAAGTATTGTAATCTCGTCTAAATTTCTAGAACAATCATTCATCTTATCAAGCAATAGCTGGGATTTCGAGAGCATTAATCAAATAAGTCAACATACAGAGTGTTAATTGATTCCACTGTTCTACAGATGTAGTGGTGCTTGTATAAGTGTATAAAGAGATAGAAGGCATCAAAACTTACAGTATGTCTGTGCCTACAGTACATTTATTTGTGACATATCTGGATATTTTGTCATCTTGAGCATGCTCAAACAGATGATTGCGGTGGTAGATGCATTTCAGAATGTTCTACCTCAGAACAAACTCTGCTTCAAAGGTCAGATAGATCTTAGCATCAGCCAGGAGCAGTAACCTGGTCATATTTCAAGGGCAAAAAGTGGCCGCACCTTTTATTTCAAAATACGGACCAATCAATTCCATTCCAATGGAAACACGCTGGTTGAAACCTTGCTGAAATAAGGTGTGATGGGATGTATGGGAGATTAGCTAGCACATGTTCGGTTTCCTCTCGTATGTTTGTGCATATACAGTAACTCACTGGCAGGCTGACAATTCCCTGGAGTACCGTCACTCTGCACCAAAACAGGGCAGACATTCCAGTTTAGTCTGGTGACGTTTATTTACTTAGATATCTCTTGGTGTTTACTTGTTCTTTTTAAAGGTGATTTTGTTTTAAAGGGTGGGAACGGGAATCATTGCTGGGGGCAGGGCAATTGCAACAGCACCACCTACTGGTCCACTAGCTCCAAGAACATGCCTTTTACTTGACCTGTCCCATGCAGGTCCTGGCCAGGCCTAGGTTCTGGTAGGTCTGGTAAGATCATGCTTCAAAATGAGATACAGCTTCTGTGGATGTCCACACAGTCCACCTCAGAAGGATGTCAAGTCCTTTCTCTCGCATTGAAGGGGGAAAAAAAAGGGCAGGCATTTCTTAGCTTGCTCTAAGACCATGCAGACGTGATTTATATCTAAAATATTTATAAGTACGCCACAGGAAATTCAGCTGATTCCATGCCTTGATATGAATACATTCACATTGGCGAAAGAGGAATTAATGACTCACATCTTTTCATATTGGGTCTGGAAACCTGGCTACCAACACGTGTTAAGCTAAATGGCCCACCAAACCAGTGTGGCTCATCTAAAAATAATCTCTAAGCTTCATATCATCTTTCTCTAGTGTAGTCTTTAAAGCCTTTACCATCCGAGCCCTTGGTGAGGCGGATTATGAGGGATAAGGAGCCAAGACCTACCAGTCATACTAATGTGCTCTGGCTGTATTGGATTCCCTTGTAAGATCAAGACTTAGAGATACAATTGCACTTGTGCCAACAGTTGAACTCTTACAGTAGGTGGTCTGACCCTACTTTTCTCTTGTATAAAAAAATACAGTACTTCTCATATATTGCTATTGTATTGCAATGTTCCGTTTTGCACAGATTCATATTCCACACATGAACACGGGAAGGAGCACTTTTTTCTATCTGTGTTTTTTCGTGTGTGTGGTCTACGTGAATACTGTAAGCCGATGGAAAGTTTGGTTTGAAGCAGAGCTTTATACGAATGAACCCAGCCCAAACAAATGAATTTGCAGGAGATGCGTTTCTGAGCTGGACCTCAACGTCTTAGCATCCAAACAACTGTCAAAACAGATCATTATATCCCACCCCCCTCCAAAACTGGCCAATTAACCTGTCCCTGGGAATCTCTCTAACAATGTCAAGAATGTTCATGCATCTCAGTAACTGGGACAGAGGTGCTGCGGACCTTTCAGTCCTTTCAGTCCCATACTGTACTTTGTTGACGTTTCCCACTTGTCCTTGTGATCACTTCCAATAAAACTAGTTGAAACATTAAAAACAAAAATTGAAGTCATCTGCCCCCACCATTTTTCTTACATTTCCTAATGTGCATATCATGTGAGATTCGATGCAGTTTGGCTTTTGTGTGAGCTGCACCACCCCTAATATCCACTGAAAAAGGTTTTTCAAGGTGGGGAAGCAAAACTAGCATTCCAAAATATCTTCAAGGCCAGGGTTATTCAGATCTTGCTGAGGCATCATCCCTGACTTGATATTTTTCATGTGCCATTTTTAATGGCACAGTCATGCAGGATACCAAAGAAATCATGGAGAACACACAGATGTGGATATATTGAATTAACCGATAACCGGCAGTGCTGTATCTCTATCTTCACTTCTTTAAATGAACTAATGTCAGACACTAAAAATATTGATACGCAGAAAAAAAAGTCATGCAATAATCAGTATTAAAAATTGTGGGTTTTTGCTGCTGGGAAACAGCGTGAAAACTCTCCACTTTATTCCCACAGGTGAAATAACAATATGATTGTAAAAGTGACAGTATGCTAACGGCACTATGCATTGGAACTTGGCACATTGGGAAAAAAGAAAAGGAAAATATCACTATCACTTATTCACAATGAAGTTTCATCGTAATCTAGTGAAGAATAAACTGTCAATTTAATTTTATCTGTCCATTTCTAAAGTTCCACTGACGTTTTACTTTTGTATTACCACTTATTGTAAAAAGTCACTGATAAAGGTTTACTTTTAAGGTCCTTTTAATAAAAAATAAAACAAATTTCATGATTCCTGAAATCATAATTCAGTGCAATAATTATTTTTATTTTATCACAAACTGAATGGGGACACAGAAAGGCACATTTAAAGGTATTGTTGAAGTTTTATCATGGTCTTTCATCCTCACAGTGGAGACTGAAACTTGTGTAGTTTGGTATTGAGTTCCACATTTTATTTGTATGAAACCTTTTTTTAAAAATTGAATGATTTTTTTTCTATCTATACTCCCTTTAAAGATGATTTAAGTACTATCCAGGGCTCTGAGGGCACATGAGTGGTCACAGTTTATTTTCTTTAAAGCAAGGGTCTGTTTATCAGTTAAAAGAAATATATCCTCAGCACAAATATAAAACACACATGGAATATGAAAATGCATGCAAGGTCAGCATGGACACATTCTAATAGTTTTTTTTTGTATTCATAATGATTATTTAATATTAATAATGTGTATTAAATTATATCAATATTAAATTGACCTAACATTATTATATGGTATTAATATTTTATCAGTGATATTAATCTTTCCATTATTTGTTATTTTAAGACTAGTAAGAATCCAGCAGTAGGCATTCATTCATCCACTTTCTAATGGCTTCTACAATTCAGTCTCAGGAAAGTCAAAGCCACCAGTCGATCTCATTGCAGATAGGCACAGACACACAAACAGACATACACACACTGACAACTAGAGGCCAGTTAGCCTTCCAGCATGTCTTTGGACTGTGGGAGGAAACACGTACAAGCTAAGCTCCTCGCAGATAGCACCCCAGATGAGGAATTAAACTATTAAATATGTGACACAGCGATGCTAACCACTTCACCCCTGTGCCACAGGTGATACAGTACATTCAACCAGTCACTTAAACTCTGTGTGAGATTCTCTGTGAAATCCTGAGTACTCTGCTCACTGCTGAACACATGCTCTCTTCCCCAAAATCATAAATAAGCATGTTCAAGCATGTTTGTTTAACATGTAACAACATTCTATTTATATGTTAAATCTATTAACATGACATTTTGAAGATATAACAATGGCTTTGATTTGGGGAAAAAACATTGTGATGATACAGCATTAATTAAAGTTTACCAAGTGCAGGGCATTTTATTTTTCTAAAAGATGCATTTTGCATTTGTTTCAGAGCTGTTGTAGTCAGAGACAGCCTTTCCCTATAGAGCTGGATAACACAGGATCAAGTAGAACTGTGGAGCTAAAAGTAGAAATGTATGAACTGAAGAAAGGGCTCAAGTAGCAAGGCTACGCTGATAAATGATGTGCAAGACCTAGAGCGAGTAAGATATTTCCCATTCTTCTTCGCTCTAATCCCTGACTGACCAACGTCTTGTTATCTCCAAACATATAACAGTGTCCTCTTCTAAAACTAGACTCAAGATGATGTTAACAGTTGTTTAATGGAAGCTCAACATGCCCTTAGATTTCAGGGGCAACTTAACACATAGATTGAGTATGTGTGCTGCATGAGACACTTTAGCTCTTGGCACTTCTAAGTTAACCATATCACTAGGTGTGTTTTTTTTTATAAATGTAGAGTTGAATTCACAAAACCTCCAGCGAGGCCTTAGCTACAATCCTTTAAGAACTATTATAAAAAGCCTGGGGAGAAGATGGGCTTGGCATTGTATTCTCTTAACTTAAGAACATAAGAAAGGTTACAAATGAGAGGAGCCTATTTGACACTGATCCAAAAACCAGCCATTTCTTGAGAGAAGCCAGGGTATCTCGCTTCAGCAAACTGGCTGGGTACTTGTTCCAGACTCCCACAATTTCTTTTTTTTGCAAGATGGTGACCAAAATTGCACACAGCATTCTGAATGTGGTCTTACCAGTGCATTATGCAATTTTAACATAGCATTCCTGAATTTACATTCTGCGCTTTTAACAACATGCCCTAACACTGTTTGCCTTTTTTATTGCTTCCCCACATTGTCTAGAAGAAACCTCCTGCCAAAAATACGATCCGCTCCATGTTGCAGCAGTGACTGTATTATTGTCTGTGGCGTTTCTTTAATTTAATTCTGCTGGGCGATTGCTTTTGACAGTTAAATAAAAGTTAGATTTTAATGCTGCGTTTTCGGCTAGCATATCATATGGTGTTTGGTTTATTGAGCCATCTGTGGAGAATCTGCTGCTGTAAAGCTTTTGTATCATTTTCCTAATGAAAATTGTCCAAAACCTAGGATGATTCCCATGGATGTTTTTACCATCAAATGGACTTTTTCATTATGAATCTGCTAAGTGCAATTTTTAATACCAAGCACTTCTAAAAGGGAAACTCTATGAAGGACTCCTGAGTTTACTTTGGCTAGTATTGTGTTTAGTCTCGAAATGTTTTTACACTCCTGTACAGTCCTTTTATTTTTCTTAAAGGTACTTTTAATTCAATATTTAATGGTTACAATGCTGTGCAAACGATTCAGCAGAGAGGTGCCTGGTGTCTGAAGAGTAATAATCGCCCTTATGGCACCTCTGGGGTTAATCTGGGTATGTGTGAGGTGGAGGAGGGAGCTCTTTGAGGACTCACTCAGACTTTGCAACCTCAGACTTTTATCATCTCAACTCTGACATGGAGGTCTCGCATTTCGCATTTAATTACTTGTTCGCCAATCACACCTTGGAGAGATAGATGTGTTTCTGTGTTTTCCCCCTCTGCAGCTGTGAAGTGTTTATTTACTTTTTGTCAGCGAAGGAATGGCAGTAATTTGGAAGGTTTGGGGCTACTCCGGGTGACTGTTGGTCAGTTTAAACATTTCCATATTGCGGCATTGCAAATTACAAATTAGACCACCAGAGGCCCTCTGTGCTTTTTGTGATAGAACAGCTTCTGATATGTGTATTGAACAGGTGCTATGAATCGTGGCTTCATTTTCAGCATTTAATGGATAATAAAGGCAAAGCTCATTAGGTCTGTAAGGCTCTAACTCATCTCTATCTCAATTTTTTTTTTTCCATTTCAGCACATACAGCACATTTCCTTAATAACTCGGCAGCACTACAGAATTACATAAAGGCTATGTTCCAAAATTCTGTTTCATATCACTATAGCTCTTCAAGTACAATACAGATATTAGAAATATTTCAGTAATCTTTTGAAAGGAACCAAATGACGTGTTTATAATACGGAATACGGTGCTCTATATTCAATAGAAATCTTTCATTTGTCTATAAGGACAGCAAGGCAGAGGAACATTTTTGCCTCATATTTGATAGATTCTGTGTGTGATTAAGTCATTATTCACTCATTTAACAGCATGTGGGGAGAATTATAGCCTTCAGAAAAAAAAACACTGCTGACACTGAAAAGAACTAGTGCATTGATCTCCTTTTAAACCTAGATAAAGGAATGAGAAATGCCCAATATCAAAAATGATCAGCAATGAGTGGAGATGCTTATTTTATCCATCTAAATCCATACCCCGAAGGTCTGCACAGCATCATTCTGATTCAGTTAACCCTTTAAAAAAGTAGACCTCCTGATGAAGATCTGACAGAAAACAAAACCATTCCCCACCCCATCCCAGGAAGCAGAAATCTGAATTTAACAGCACGGTTCAGTCTCCATTTATGTGAAAAACAATATGTGGAGCAGAGGGACAAGCGATCTTGACTCAGTGTCTTGTGCAGCACGCTTGTGTTCCTCCTCTATATGTGTTGATCACCCCAGCACAGCTGCAATCGGGGGGGGGGCTCTGTCCAAATGTTGTCTTAAAGTACAACATCCAAGCCGCCATCTATCTCCCTGTCAGGTTTTTTTGGGGAATGAGTCGCAGCTTGTGTGGCAGCAGGGCTGGTCCTACCCGGACCGACCTGCGATCCTGTGAAGGTGGGACAGCTGTAGACCATTAAGAGGTGTGGAAAACCGGGGGTTCTGCCCTTCCTGCATCCCAGAGGAATTCTGGGCTCTTGCAGCCTGTCTTCAAACACACCCCGGTGCAGACTGACCTGCCCTGACCCCGTTTCAGTGCCACCCCTCCCTTCAAGATTTTATTAGCCATCAACATCTCAACCCTGCCGGTCTCTCCCGGCACAGAAGATGCCATTTAAGTGGGACAGGACCAGATTTCGGCAAATGCCAATGTGTCAAGGCGGAGACAAGTCATTAAGAGGAACATCTGTTGTTATGTGCCCGACATTACGAGGCACTGATTGTATTTTTACATGAAAAACATCCTCTATTCACACACGGCTGAGAGGTGCATCGTTGCTCAAGGATTAAATTTCCTTTGAACTTGATTTAAAACCAGGTCTAGAACATGAAACTACGGGTCTCCAGGCTTTATGAAATCATAATCGGTTTTGTCATGGAATTAACCGCATGTCATACTTGTTGAAAAACAAGAACAGTAATGAAAAAATGTTCTTTTAACTTTACGCTAGCAATTACTGTACTGTATTTGACTGTATGTGACTCTAGCAGATAGCCTCGACTGTAAGATGTTCTTTGTAGAGCCTACTGAGTCACAACCTATTGGAGACTAATGTTTTTTCAAATTGAATAAATGAAATACAAGTTGTCACTAACCAAGTACATGATAGGGACAATTCAGTAATAATCATAAGAACATCTGGCAATTATTAAGCTCCTCCTCTAGCTATTATTATTATGTTTGTAAAAATATTGGCTAGCACTTTATGGCAATTTAGCGCAAATTACATGTACAAATTCTCCATCAATGTTCATGTGTTCATACCTTATAGAAACTCCCCTACTAATCATTAACAGAAGTCAAATTGCTCTTGATGAAGCTGCAGCATGAAATCACTGAAAGATTAGCGTTAGGTTTACAGGAATTGTTTTCATTGTCTATAGCACAAGAAGAGACCATTCTGGTCAAACATGGGTGGCCTGTTTGAAAAGAATTGACACCAAAATTACAGTCACACACTGGGCTGTGGTCTCAGCCATAACTATCGGAGCAGCTCACTCCGCAGGGACCTGGAGTTTGTTTTTGCCACAACTGGTTTGCGTTTGTTTTCAATACCTTCATGGCAAACTGCTGACCAATCACCACTACCGAACCCAGGGCATTTACTGGTTTGGCTTGGTTATCACTGACAAAGGGAAAGCATTTACTGCTGAAGCAAGAATTTACCGCAAGATTACCAAGCCTGGTGGTATATTGTATTCATGGAGCCAGCAGGGATGGTAAGCTGTTTCCTTCTTGCCACACACAATGGCTCACTGGGCCAGCACTCATCCTGGTTTCTAGGCACGAAGCAATCGGAGAGCATGTGACTCCCCTATGATGGGACACCAGGATGTCACTGTGGTCCTTTGAAGGGCCAACCCCCAGCAATACCAGACCCTCGTTTAAACAGCTGGGTGGACCAGAACATCATGGTGAAGCTCCTCGCAGTTGCAACAGCAGTGCCTGCAGTTGGAGCTCGAACCCACAACCCAGAAATGAGTCCAGAGGCTTACCCACTGTGCTATATCGCCCAATGCAGTGGCATGTACTGTAAGTGGCTCAAATATAACTGCTAAGCAAGTCCAAATGAGGGAAAAACTGACTTCCAATGGTCTTAACTCCAATGGTCTTAATTGACCTAATACCAGTGCTAAAAAAAGCATAATAAGCTTAAGTACGCAATGGTTATGATGTGGAAAGACACTGAAATGCTGTTGAATCTGCACTTGAAGGCTTTAATTGGTTCTCCTATTAGCTCAGATGAATAATGAATCAGTCAGTCAGTATGCCCTGGTCATACTTACAACAAAAGCAAAACAGAAAAAGGATATAGGCAAGAGGTGATCTCCCTAGGTCAGGGATTAGGCATATGAACAAATCACTTCTGAAAAGCTAGTGTTAGCTCATGCTGTGCCATCCTTCAACAGAAAAAAAGAACCAGAGCTCTTTTGTTGTCCTACGTTAATACACAAAGCAGTTGAAAAGGATTTAATTTAAATATATCTCATGCAGACACTTCATACATTGTGGGTATAAGTTCACACAAATCTGTTATTAAAATGCTTAGAGTTCTGAAATCATTCATCTCTAAAGAAAAAAACCCCGAATGAAAACAATTTCCCAACAATTATAAACAAAGAATTGTTTTTGGTAGGGCACAGAATGTGTTATATGTAGCACAGATGTTCTTTAATACATAGTGTACATCATTTTGTCAACTTCATGAGAATCTAGACTAACTGACTTAGTACTGTATCTTCATTCTGAGACATTGCACTTGAAACCTGCTGCTTCACGTTACTAAACTTGTTCTAAATTATATAGTGAGTAACGCCACCTAATGGCCAGTCAGAGCTGTAGATAAGGCTTAGAGTTAGTAAATGAAGAGGAGTAGCAGCATTTGATTTTTCAAATAGAAACTAGGAGTAGCTGAATATATCTAAAGAACTTTCCTGGACTAAATACCTAATTGGATTATAACGCCAATATATTTTGTCTCTTCAAATGGGATGTGAGTTATTTGATTACATTTTCAGCACCCCTGGAGTGTGTGAGAACATTTATCAGTTTCTCCATTTAATGGTGATATCAATGGACTTTTTGTCACAAAGGCATTAGGAAGGATAGAGGTTTAGTTGACTGACTATAATCAGATATTCCAGTTATTCCAGACAAATGGATACATCCTTCAAAAAAATGTGCAGCAATGTGAATATTAAAAATTGAATAATGATTACATATAATTATTAAATTATGGGAACATGCAGCATATATTTAATGACGTATGAAGACAATGAATTAAATAATAGCTACAAAGAAGTGTTTAGTAATTTTAAAATTAAAATATACTGTATACATGCTAAGAAGAATTAGATGACCTAAAATGCAATCAAGTTTTAACCCACCACAAATGCTGATTCAGATGAAAACAGCTCACTAGTTTCTGAACAATAGCCACCTTAGCCAGAGTCTGGGAACAGTACATAAGGAAACCTCACACTCCGAGTGAGTCTGATTACAGGAAACAGCTCTGCGGATTCCAGGATCTACCTTCACGATTTGCTCACAGAACAATAAAGGAAACAAGGCATAAGAGTTTAATTCACTGCTTTTCCTCTTTGAGCTCCATACAGGAAATGCACACTGAATCAGACACAAGAAAATGAAAGAATCTTTCATTGTTTTTTTCCAGTAATGACATATTAATTGAAGTCACCTGGCATTTCAGGGTGAATCTCTCCATGCGGTGTATTTTATCCACTTGGAAATCAACACAACATGTTAAGAAACTTTAACGTGAATCCAGTTTTCTGTTAACTCAATATCTTGTGAATAACACCTTATTTTTGTTTATCTTAATCATTCTGATATTTTTATGTCAGTAATATGGTGCACACATGCTATAGAGGGATTTTTGAAAACAGAATCAATGATTTTCTGCAAGTATTTTATTGCCGATAGAACAGTACAATGAATATTGATTTACATCTATCCTATTTTCACTCTTTTGTTGCTCCTTAAAACAGTTAATGAAGTCTCTTGCCATTTTTTGTGAATGACAGACATGAGAGATATTATAGACTCTAAAAAATGATTTTTGGATTGTGCTTCTCTGTATCTGCTCTACTGAGCAAAATCTCTTTAACAGCAGTGTACCCAAGAAATGTGATTTAATTTTTATATGATGTTTAGTTTGTTGTTTTGTATTGTGTTAAGACTGTAAAAGAAATCCATGTATTTTCTCCCTTCCCCCCGATAAAGCATGATTATTTAAAGACACCAACTCTGTAATCCAGATAGCTCCCACACCCTCTGCTACATGCTGAAAGTGTCAAAAGAAATATGACATTCAGGGACTTGTAGATGTGGTTCCTTGGATTTGCTATGGTTTTCATATTAAAATAACTCCTAGCTCTCCCGGGCCCTGGCTAGACTCCTTGAAATTAATAATGGAGTTAGCTGCATAAACACTTTATGTAAGATTAACACTGGTATCACAACCTCATACAGAGATGTGCTGCTGGTGGGATATTTCTATCTGTTTGATATATGCTTATCATAACATTTCTCCTTGTACGCCTTTGATGCCAAAATGACAAGCAAGAAGTCTTCCAATCCTTGTCACACCCTTGTTCCTTGCCACTCCAAACACATCACTGTCTCGCGCCCGCAGCCTCCTGGAGCTGTAAATATTGGAGTGCGAGATGCATCGTTAATATTTTCCAAGGCAAGGGAAATCTGAACAAGTGAATTCACACTGTCACCAAGTTCAAAGGAATAATTTCTGAAATCTACCCGGAGTTTATAGTTAATGGTCTGTTGTGAAAGCTGCTGTCTGGTTCACATTAAACCATATATTTCAGGAAAACAAACCTTTGCTAAGTAAACTCTTAGCTCTGCAAGGACTTCTGGGATACTCGATGACCTCCACAACCTTCAGTATTTTTACGCAGACTTTTCTTCAGTTGTATTATAAAACCGGAGTTTATTTTTGGAAGTTTTAATTTTAAACATCATGGTTTTTGGTATGCTTTACTATGGTTTTTAAAGTCATGCAACTGAGTTATGAGTATGGTGTAGAAAAAGTGCAAAACGTTAAATATTTAGACTGTAGAGTAATAATTGTAGGTAATGTTCATTTTTTATTCTCCTTTCTGACAAATATGTTTTAAGTGAGATGTATTTCTGTCAAAACTACCAGGGTAAAATGGAATTATTTTTATTTAGATCATTAGTGCAAGCAGAAGAGTTTTGTTTTACTAATATCTAGTTATACTTTTATAATAATAGTTTATAGCATTTGGATAACAAATAATACTCCTAAAAATAATTATTTCATTGTTTTTTTAATAATTTTTTGATTATACTCTTTAGATATACATATTTTTAAACTAAATTCCGACAGAATTAACTAATCAGGTAATATACTGTATATATGGCTTCTCCAATTAAAAAGTTAATATCACATAATATTAAACAATGGTTCTAAATTCTTGCAGAATTTTACCAACTGACATCTATTTGATAAAGCTTTTAAAATTTAAAGAATATCAAATTGTGTGAATTTGCATTTTAGCTTATTTAAACTGCATGCCAGGCAAAATCTAATGTTTTCCTACTTATTTATTTTTCAATATACATCCTAAATCAACAGACATCACCAGACCTCACCAGAGATCAATTTCAATAGACATCTGGTCTATTTAAAGCACAATCTACTATTCATAGAAATCATTATATTTTCGGATTTATGTGCAAACAAAATAAATCCAATAATATTGAAACCTTTTCCCATTCATACACAATCCAAATGAGTTCAGAACACCAGAGGTGACAGCATGTATTTATATTATTATGTAACAATTATAGGTTGCTGAAATTATTATTAAATTATAAAAACTGCAGGAACAATATTGAATATAGGAATATTAGAAGAAACAAAACTTTCAACAATTAACAAAGCAAATAAATAAACTGACTTAAATTGAAATAATTAACAAAAACATGGTGCTATTACCATGATTTGTGTTTATTGGAAAAGGGAGGAATGCACTTCATCATTCGCTATGCGCTTTGTTTCTTTAAAAATGCAATTCCAATGTTATTCAAACAAACAATTCTCTCAAAAAATACTTCTGAAATTATTTGGCCTTTCATTTTCCCTTGGCTTTCTCTTGGTGACCTTTTCAAGTTCAAGACAAGAAAAGACACCAGTAATGACCCATTGTTTTTCAATAAATGTTTTCCATTGAGACTCCTAAAATAGTTTAATTGCAAGAGACACCGAACAGGAGACCAGTTATACCACTGTTAAAGAATGGTGACTGAATCATTAAATGTGTTCTGTTGAGTATGTGAGACAAAGTCTGCAATTTAAGTAAACTGGTTTTAGGACATTAATTGCTTCTACATTGTATGGCATTCTAAAAAATATGGTTTACCCTGTAAATATGTTTTTTGGATATTATTGTCATTTAGTCTTTAGCATTCACCAATTACAAAGACCCAGTAGGTACCAATATTTTATTAAAAATTAATCAATAAAATTCAATTTTTTCCTGTTAGAGGAAAATAACATTTTTTTTAAATAATGTATTTTTCTATTTCTTTGATAAAAGAGAAATTTAAAATAGAATTGGTACACATACATTTTATTTTTATTTGTGTTAAGGAATTAAATAAGGAATGAAGGAGGACCACAAGTGCTGTTAATTATCTGTGCTAAACTTTTCTTAAAACATTGTACGCATTTGTCCAACTACCAACTGGAAAATTAGTGTTCAGCACACAGGTTAAAATGTCAAACAGTGCAGCAGTGTTTAAGAGCTTAATAGTTTGATTATCACAATGAGTAAACCCAGGATTAGCCTAGAACCCAAGTGCTGATAAGCACTGTTGAAAGTCCAGTGTCAACTTGTTAAATGTGTTAAACCTTTAATTCTCCACAATGTTCTCCTTTTCATAACAAAAGTGGGCAGTTGTCCACAGAACTACACTCACCTCCTGTCAATGAGTTGAGTAGCAAGCAAGCAGACGGTTTCTGGCTATTGTCAGCAGTGGGGATAGCTGTTAATTCATTGTTTGTACCAGGGGGAGCATTTCTTGCCCTTGAAGCAATAAACAAATTAGGGTCTTTAAGATAGGAGTTGTAAAACAGTTAAGAGTAATTATATGGCCGTATGAACAATATTGGTAATAAAAAGGGCACATTGAGATAATTATTTGAACATACTGATAACAATTACCTGAAACAAAAGCAGTACATCATGTTTTTTTGCATCTGACTTTTTTATTGTAAATAAGCAAAGAGAAAACTTAAAGGCTGTCATATTTTTTTCCTGATATGTTATGTGATAAAGTATTTCTCTGAAAGACGATATGAATAGACCATTTCCACAAAACATTAAAGGAAAACGTTCAAGATGGGAAGTTTACACGGTTATACAGTGAGCTCAAGAAAACAAAATGTCTTACACTTACTCTTATCACCTCAGTAGAATCAAATAAACCTGACGCAGTTCTTGTGTTCTTAAATTCTACTTTTAATGCACCTTTTCTACTTCCACCTTGTGATCTGCTATTCAAATGTTGTTTTCAAACGATTACATTTAGGAAGAACAGGCGATTATAGCTTACATGAAAATGATAAATAAATTCTCTAGTCCTCCACAAGCCATTTCTGTTTTAGTAAAATATCAACATTTTTTTTAATTCACATTAAAAAAAAAAACAAATCCAATTTAAGTGGAAAACCTCTTGTGTTTTCTATCACTGAATAAATACGATCTGAAAGAGACCAAATATTACAGCATTTATTTTTTAACTGATTACACGCAGGAATAGGAAACCAACCCAAACCTTTTTAAGCGTGCTGTATCATTGAGGGTTAGATGTGTAAGAGTACAGGGTTGGCCCAGGTATTTCTTGGGATATCCAGAAAGGGGGCAGTCTAATTACCAGTAGCTCTGCATGAAGCAATTCCCAGACCCTGCGCTGCGCTTGCTGGTAATTTCATTTCTATTGCAAACCGATTCTGCTAAGCATACCTACCAATTATCTCTGTACACTTTGCCAGTAATTACGTTGCTACAGTAAAAAGATACAGCTGTGTAAACCCGGGACGCAGCTGGTCCATCCCTTCTGCCAGGACCGGCGTTTTGTTAGAATCCGAGAAGGTCCTGAACGCGAGGGTGTCTTCACTGGCGCGTGACCCGGCTCGGCGGCTAGCAGCACGCGGGATGCGGCGCCCCGTCTTTTGAAGAAAGAGGTTTTATAGCAAGCCCTATACAACAGCCGAGCAATATTTACAGTCCGTTTAGGAAAAAAAAAAACACATCTGCATTTCAAAAGATTCAATCGCGGTTGTAAAACTTCCAACGTTTTAAATCCTTCTTTGGCAGAAGCTATGAAAAATGACCAGTTAAATGTAACGCTCTTCCGCTGGTTTTGCAGGCGAGGAAGGTTCTTGATTTACACTTATTTTTATTCTAACAGGGGCATTCTACAGGCGATAAGCTTAAAAGGATATGTGAATGGTCAGAAGTATAAAGTAACAATCTCTTCACAAAGATTTAACCTCGTCAAGGGCGATTAGTACTATAAGAACTTTAGATTGATTTTGTCCCTTGTGTTGATTTGTCTATTTTATTATTATTATTATTATTATTATTATTATTATTATTATTATTATTATTATTATAGAAGCGTTTCTTTTATTATACAACAGTTTAGGTGCAAAGTGGTGCCTAGTTTTATGCTATGAACGCGTTTTTCTCCATTCTTTGAATCGGCTTTTTTAGGGCTCGTTTACAGACAGACATGGGGAGGTGTGACCAGCCTCACGAAACACCGAACATCTGTAAACGCATGACCAGACATGTGCTTTCAGAAGGATGGCGACGCGGTTTGTACGCCGGCTGTCCTGCGCAATCACGGCCTGGCTCTGCCAGGGGGCACAGCCTTACACTTGAGTCCCCCCAAAGCGTCTGGCCAGCTGTGCCAGGCAGGAAGGAAGCAGGGGGCAAAGGGGTTTGCAGCACCTCGCTACGCAACACGACACAGCATCACAATGAAAACGCACTGGCCACTTCCACAGGCCTGCTACAGAAAACAATCTAATCCACGTGGGCACGGAGGGCCTAATGTTCATCGTCAGACGCTTCTGGGCCACCCATGCAGATGATCGCAAACTGCTTTCAGTCCAGAATTCAGCTGCTTGACAATAATCTTGAGCTGCTTTAATTCTGCTAGCCTAAAAATAGAGAAAATGGCACTCTACAACACAAAAAAATAGACAAAAATTGTAGAGGATGGCATAAACCTAGTGGACTAATTTGATTTTATATTATGTGAGGGATGTATTACAGTACCCCTTTAATGTGTAGGTATGAATTTAATATTAGCTGTGTCTTTGGTTAAAGAGACATTTCTGCTGAAAGAACTGACAGCAGAAAATGTCTTCGTTGCGACCAATTAGTTCTTCAATGCGTGGCTTTGCTGAGGCGGGTGGTTTAGCTGCTGATCGATTTTGTAACCTTTTGTTGTGATGGTCCTGGAAGAAATGGGAAGAAAACCAGATCAGAATGATTAAAATAAAATCCCTCGCTGTGCAGCAGTTTCTCACCGTTCCTGGGACACTCTCGCATGTCCAGTTGGTCTGCAATTTAGTACGGGCGACAAATTGCCTTCCCCTAACACATGAGGGAGCATTAGTGCTGGTACGTTAAACAGGGCACAGCAGGTTTAATAGAAGCCAGCATGAATCCTGGTTATAAGGTGTTTCACTTCCTTTATGCTGAAATTTATGACAAGAAAAGACAAGTGTGAATCCTGAATGGACACTAATTAGTTTAACCTTTGGGAGCCTAAGAGGCATTTTAACACCTTTATCCACATTAGAGTTGGAGGTATGCTAAATATGCCACTAACATTATCCAGCCCATATGGCAGCTAAAATCCATTAACGAGTCCATCTAGAACGAGGCGCTCTTTATAGCTTTCCTGCAGTCTGACACACCCTAGCTTTCAACCGAGTTCCTGGAAATGCAATCTGTTGGACTGTTCATATGTCACTGTGCATCTACTACGAATCAACATCATTATTGGAAAATTATTAACGGTGCAAAACAAGAACCAAGTCCAAAAAACGTTACATTACTCACTCGTTTCATCCGCGCGGATAAACCGGACTCCCTACATAACCCGAGAACAACACAGACGCGTTCCAGGCAGTCCTGAAATATTCCATTTTAAAGCTCTTTCGAGCGTGCAGACCTGCTCAGCTTTACTCCAACACTTTATATGATTCAAAGGAGGGGACTTAGGATAGGTTTGGATAAAATTAAAACTTGCAAATGTACAACGCATCAGTGCGGTTATATGTCTGAAGGACTTAAATGAATCGTGTTATGTGGTTATTTCTTCTGGAATTACAATGAAGTTGGCTCATTTCTCATTTTTTACAACCATACCCAACTCTTTTTAACAGTGGCATGTACTGTAACACTACAAAATGAACTGTTTCTTTCAATATGTATAAAAGTCTGCAACCAAAAAAATAATGGAGTGGTAAAGTAACCAATACACTAAAGAGACAATACGTACATTGTAGAAATTAGGTAAATTATTTTAAAATTAACCCTGAAAAAATATTTTTCGTTTCCTTACTTTCAGGGCTATTATCCAGTGTGAAATACCAATTAATGAAGACCATTATTAATTACCCGTTATCCGTAAAATACAACACATACCTCTGAATTCTAGGTTCTAATTAAACCAATGTAAATTCTCAAATGTTTTTCAAGGATGAGTTTCAGAGCACTGCTAAAGATCTTGATACACGATACTTCACTTGTTCACAACAGGATTATGTGAAATGTTTTTTTAAAAACAAATTCGCACACTACATTACTGCTGCCAGAAACCAGCAGAATTTACAAACCAAGTACTACTCTAGTACTATGCATAAATCTACTTTATATACCACCAAATAAATATGCCACTAAATAATATTGTAATACACTTAAACAATAATGAACATTGTCAAAATAATAGCTTGTTGATCATTTTCCCATAATATAAGGTTCTTACTTTTATTGTTGCAAATACTGAAACGTTTTCTTCCATCGATCAAACAAACTGTATAACAAATTAAAAAGAATGATTTCTTTACTGCTATAGTATCAGTGAATTGGTCATGGAATGTCCATTCCCAGTGTCAGATCGATGTACAAACGTCAGATTTAGTTAGGGGTTGCTGTTTTAGTAACAGGAGTTTTTTTAGAGTACGAAATGTAAAATTTAAAGAGTAAAAATATCAGAAGGCAAGATTCAGAAAGCATCCGCTTGCGAATGCAGAGTTTTTCTGCGTTGAAGTGAAAACCATTTGACTTTGTGCCTCTCCTAATCACGTCATTAATTGAAGTAAAATTCTTTTTAAAATAATAACTGGCTCTCAACTCAAACACTAGAAAACAAACGCAAGATGCATGTACATTTGATGCGTCAGCGAAACGGACTACAGAAAGCAATTTACGAGAATTAAATAAGAAATCGAAAAAAAGGGAAATCGATGTTTTACCCCAGATTTTCCTTGGCTATTCATAAGCTGTTTTTATTTACACATATGCATAATTTTCACTTGTACTTCCAACGAAATAATTTCTAAAAATGTTGCTCTTTTAAATAATGTATTAAAATCAATCTCAAACATCAATAGCTTTAAAAATATGTATAATTCTTAAGGGATATATACAATGTACCTTGGTCTAAAACTATGTAGTTCCGGGAGAAATAACGCCACCAAGAAGAAATTACTACTGTGTGTTACAGCAAGATGAAGCAGGAAAGTCGAATAGACTATTTAGGGGCATTTTCCTCGGAAATAGGTACTGTCGTACCAAGACAAGATGTGTGATATCTCAGCACGGAGTGAGCTTATACTTCCTTACAAAAATAGTTCTTAAGACTTAAGATTTTATTTAACCAATCATAACTTCAACCGCCTATTTCATATCCATGAAAACAATTAGAATTTAACGGGGGCGAAAACGGCAAAATAAACGTCTCTCCCTTCCAAGGGTTATTTTTCAAGCTTTTTAATACGCTCTGCATTGTTCTTTGCGCTGTATTTGAGTAACAGCGATTTCAGATATTAAAATCAAGAGCCCAAATGAGGACTGCATGCAAGTAAAGGCGTAGGGTTCAATTGGCAAATCATAAACGGATTCATTTTCAGTGCGATTGCTGTGCGTGTTGCGCTGTAAACAAACTGTCATAAAGCGAGATGCTGTTGGCAGAAAAAAAAACTTCTTCGCTGGGAATTTTGCTCTGATCTGATGTAATAAACAAATAAGCTCCATTTCTTAACCGAATTCCATTTTCCTCAAAAGTACCCCATGGCATAAAATATGTGCTTCTTTTGCCAATTGGGAAAACTACAACCCCAAAGTACTCCCACGTGAGAAAAAATTTCAGAATGTAACAACGAGAGGAGACCATTCAGAACCTCCAGCTTTTTCATGAAAGATGCCAGGATGTCAGTGTTGACAACATGGCAAAGTAGCGTGTTCCAGGCTCCCACAACACTTTGTCTTGTGTTTTTAGATTGAAAGGCACATCCTGTTCCATTTGTGTTCTCTTGTGTGTTACATACAGTACAACGTTATCATTAGTAAGTGGGTTATTTTGTAAAACATGCAGTTATTCATGTATCAAGACCCTGCCTCCTATGACTGATGGCTACTGACAGCGTGCTGCCTGAAGTCACAGGATATACTGAGGAAAGGACATTCTGAGATGTGAATGTCCATCACCTTATTTAGCCCTTCTCAGCACGTTTAGTCAAATACCTGCAGCTTTTCAAGTCTTCTCAAACACACATTCCTGCTCTAAAAGAAGGGTAGAAAACAAGGTTCTTTATAGTGGAGCAGGGACAGCCTTGCTGTGGCCTGACCCGCGAGCTGGAGGCCTGCAATGAACCATCAAAGCCTTTTCAGATCTGGAAACAGCTGTGGGGAAGATACTCTCACCATCCCGACGCCTCCAGAGCAGGAGGGCATGGGCAGTTGTACTCTGTCGCAAGCCCTGTTTTTCGGACCACCTTCTGAGATTTGCCCGGGAGGAAAGGCCATTTTAAGAGAGGGGGGGGAAACAGGGCCCTGACAAGGAAAGATATGTCTTAAAAGTTGGCCATTGCAAGCGAGCAAATGCCTCAAGGATTACATAGCAAGTGAATCAAAGCCTCCAGGAGCTGGAGGAATTAAGAAAGAAAGGCCCCTATTGTTCTGAGACGTCTTCCGTTTTTGCTTTGATTGGCAGAGCAGAAGTCTCGAGGTGACAGACTCAAAGTAAATACTGTCTAACTGAAAAGCCGGGTGCACTGGATCCTTTTAATATTTTTTCTTATTTATTTTGCTTGTTTACGTTCCTCCCGTAACAGACCTTCCCTTCTTTATCTTAAATCCGATGCACGATTTGGAGAACTAAGATTTATCAGGTGTGGAATCAAACTGATGGTCTTCTCTTTTAATGATACTTGCCAATACTAAAAAAAATAAAAAAATAAATTCCTGTAGTTAATGGCACAGTCTTGTAGTTAACACATGTCTATTTTCATTTAAATCCCCATTTTGGGGGAATAAGACTGTGTATGCACCGAATCTTACATTAATAAAAAACCTTCTGTTTTTTTTTGGTTTTGAACAAATCTATCTTGTAGGGAAATGTTGTAATTACACGAGCTTAAACTCCATTGCCATACGGATGTCATATCCTTTTAACACAAGTGTGTGGATTTTTTTACACAGCACATACTTCTGATCTAATGCAGAAAAGTGAAACGGGAGAATAGAAGCTTTCTTTTGGCTTTTTAAAGCCAGCTGTTGCACTCCAGTCCAGAAACATTAGAGGGTCTCCTTGTTTTATTGCCAACCCCCTATTTTATTTTGTTTTATTGATCTAATTAGTGGTTCAAGTGGACACAGTAAACATCTTTTTATGGTCTTTTAGAGTTGGGAATTGAGACAGCAATTGATTCAAGGTGCATTACATGTGAAAACTTTATTTAGGATTGGAGAATAAACGTTTAAATTATTCCCATTAATCAAAATAATGAGACAAATTACATAATGAAGAGAACTGATTGAATTAATGCCAGTAGACACTGTGCCCCTCCAGAAGTTTAGTTAAACACCCCCTTTTCGAAGCTATTTTCAGATTTATGAAAAGTGCTTACTTCTAAAAGTCGAAATAGCTAATTGACAACTAGAAACCATGAAATTATTATAAATACGTTGTCATAAAGCAAACTTTGATGAACACAGTATGTAGGCAATTTATATGAAACAAACTACATTCTGGAAGAGATAAAAATATTCACTTATACCACATGGAAAACAGGTGAGTTTAAGATGCCAAAGGTCTGAGATTAATGGAACCAAGTTTACTGTAAATATGTTAAGCAGTCTACTTTGGTTAAGTGCGAACAGAAACACAACACAAGTGGGAACTATATTGAGGTGCATTTAAAACCAAGAACAGGAGGCACTTCTTTACACAAAGAGTTGTGAGAGTGTGGAACAAACGACCCAGCCATGCAGTTGAGGCCGATACCCTGATTTAGAAATGACAGGATGAGATCCTGGGATCATTTAACATGTAACTACCCAACAGGCCCTCCTCTTGACTGTAACCTTTCTGATGTTTAAAACCAGCGGAAGGCTAAGTTTGAGGCTCCTAAGGAAAGGTATAGAACCCACTGTGTTTTTAGAAGATGAAGAAGAAAAAAAGAAAATTACATGTGACCTCTTGTGGGTGGCCGGGAGATTTTTTTTTTACAATACGACCTTTGCCCTGGCAGATGACAAAAGAAGTTTGGAGCTAGAGCACTAATAGAAGTACAGCCAGCTTCCTCCCGAAAACAGCATCTCCAGGGAAAGGCTGATACAGTGAAAAAATGCTTACAATTTCATATAAAGAAAAAGGCAGAGTGCCAGAATAAATACATCTGCAGAGCTCTGTTTAATACATGGATTTCTGGAGTCTGGGAGTCCTTCGCTCTTGTGGCTGCCTACCCCACAGCCAAACTCAGCCTCTCCTGGAAATGGACTTAAACTGCACCCTGAAAGCAAGCTTATATTCCAGGGGTATCTTTATCCCGAGCGCAAAATTAAATTAGCCATCAGTGCAAAATGACCTCTAGATTTTTAGAGTCTGTAATGGAGACAAGCCTTTTTCTTTTTTCCCTCGAGTGAGAACTAAAAATATATTAAATGCTAAAGGAACATAACTTCCAAAAGATGAAAAAATATGAAAGCTCTGGAATGTCTTGATGCATTATTGCAGTTATTATACAGTAATGATAAGTACAACAGGATCGGAAGACAGTTTTAAAAGTGAAGATACTTTCTATTTGGTATTTTGTGTGTGTGTTACAAGATGCCTCGGTACAGTATAATTTGAAAAAACAGCATTGCACTGCCTCTAGAGTACTTTTATACAATGTCTTAAAAATATGAATTAATAGCTATTTTATACTATAAAGGACATACTACAGTGTTCTGATGATGACTGAAAGGTAAAAACTAAACTACATTTAACCAGTTTCAGCGCCTTTAATAAGCTCCTAAACTAGTTATTAAGAAAAGACCAATGCCTTAAGAACGGTTAAACCAGTAAAATATTACCTAAACTAATTAGAATAATACTATTATAATATTCTAATTTCTTTTAAATGTTTTCTCTTATTGCTGGGGCACTACAAAATGCTTCATTGCTTTAAAAAATGTTTTTCTTATGATTGACTTTTAATGGGGGATTTTAATGATAGTAAATAGCTTTTATATTTCAGGTGGCATTCAGTGTGTAATATGTTTTCCTATCATTATTGTTTGGATTCATATAGCACTTATTGTCCCAAAGGATCCCAAACTCACGTCATCCATCAGCAAAGTGCAGCACCCAGATAGATGACTTGAGGCAACCGTCCTGCAGCAGAAAGCCCTCTTCAGGGCAGAGCAGCTAAAGAAGTGAGAGACCGATTCATCAAATGAATCAAGGAGGAAATTTAGGAAGGCCAGTTTGAGCAAGCCCAGAGTGAAATTAGACAGAACAGTGGTATTAGCACCCCATGTCTTAAGAACCATGCCCCGGGATCTTTAATGACCAAGTATCCAGGACCTCCGTTTAATGTCTCAGCTGAAGGATGACACCTTCCAAAGCACACCATCCATGTTGACTATACAGCAGCTTTGGCTTTGGAAATTATGGTCTAGAAGAAAGAAAGAGCACCTACTTGTCTACAAAGATGATTTGTCGCACCGACCTGGTTTTCTCTAAAGAGTTCTCATTCCAGTCCTGATCAGGCCCAGGCTTGCTAAGTTGGTGACCACATCAGGCTACACTGTGACAACACTCCAGCTTTTCAAGTTCTTATTTTTTTAAGAACATACAATTATTAGAGACATGTGTTGTATATTTCAAAGATAAACTGAAAAAACTGTTTTCAATTTCAAACACCACCACTGAGCTAACATTAACAGTCAGAGCTAATTAATATTCATATGTCTCATAACTCATAACAGTTTCTTCCTACTCTCATGAGTACTGTATACCTCAAAGCTTCTCTGTCAAAAGAAATTGAATAAGTCCTCTTCCCTGAGCAGTTGTCATGTGAAGGAGCACTCGTGTTGAGTTAAAACTGTTGGGAGTGCGTGCGCGCTTGTGACTGTGTCTGTCTGCCCTGTGATGGACTGCTGTCTCATCCAGGGTGGACCTTGCCTTGTGCCTGTTGCTCAGGCTCCCAGTGATCCTGTATTAGATAAAGCAGTAAGGAAATGGATGGATGGAAGACCATAAACTATGGTATTCTTTTTCTTATGCTGACCGCGGAAATAAAAAAAAAGAAAAAAGATTTGAAGTAATGCATTTAAAGGATGTAACTCAAGCCATAACTGGAAGAAAAAATACTAGGTTGCCTTACTTAGAGGAGTGGGTGCAGGGATTCCACTCATGGCACTGATGTACATGATGAGTCACAGTGGAAACAAGGGGTTTGTTATAGTCTGTCCAGAAACCACTCACATTAACCTTAGAATGTGGCCATAGCCGCTCTGTCCGCCACTAAAATATATGGGCAATGAAGTTCAAAATGCATTTATTCTTTGATACTTTCGTTTTTTAAAAAAAAAGTAGAATAACAATTTTTTTGTTCAATTCGAAGTCTGGTGCAACTGATGCAATTGCATATGAAGCCTCTCAGCACAGGCTGTCCATGCTGCGATTAATCTGGAAGAAATTTAGTGTGGTAAGAGTGTCCTCTGTTGGTAAGGGGCAGTATTGCCCGCAGATTAAAGTGCTCATGATGGACTTGCAAGGGGGTCCAACCCCTCTGTAATGCGGTGACATGATTTTTGCTACCGGAGACTCAAAATAAAACTCCCTCAATATCTGATGTGCTGCCAATTGTTAAGACCCTAGCTAGTGAAAATACACTTGCAGTAGTATTGAATTCAAATGTGAAACAACTACCCCTCTGTGCTGTGAATATTGTGTCACTTTATGCCCGAGAGAAACTGGACAGCACATGCATTATGTTCAGACAAAATTGTGTGGTCAGCATTGACTGACAGAGTTCTTTCATATTGCTTTGGTGTTGGGAAAAGTTGATGCCTTTTCTACCGGCTGCTGTTCCAGCACAGGAAAGACTGAAACACCAGTTCACAGAATTAAAAACAACATAGTAAAAAAGTGTGAATTTCAGATCCCCTTCGATTGACACATTCTCACTTGACACAGGGACAGCAGGAAAAAAACCCTGGAGGTTCAAGTGTTGGGAAATCAAGGGCAGCTTTAAACTGTCAAAATGTATACAACGATTGGCCTCCATTTCATGTGTAAAGAAAGGTGATTGTGGACTGCTCTATCAGGACAGGATAAAAAGGTAAAGAGTGCCTTGTTAACAGGCCAGAGCCTGATGTAATAACTGAAGGTATCGTTGTTTTGTCATATCTGTCATAACAGAATATCTCAACGGCAGTATGACAGGTTTATATAGCCTGCACAAGGTCTGTGAAAAAGAGTAAACGGGAGATCTGGGATGAAACCTAAGCTCCTTATGGAATTAATTATGGCACATTTGACAGAATTTCATGGATCACTAAAATGATAAAAAAAATATATTGTTCACGTACCAGACATCAAAACCATTTGATTGATTTATGTTTAAATTCCCCTCTTGAACATGTTGTCAATTACAAAGTAAAACAGTTAAAAAGTATGATCAGGAACTCTTATGGTGCTTTTAAAATAGGCAACTTTCATTATAAGACAGATGAATAACACTCAAGTTCAAAGAACTTACACCCCTTTTGAAAATGATCCTCAAGACAATGCTGTAAGGAACCAAGAAAAGGATCCGTAAAATGCAATAATTGATTTTACAGTACATTAAGGTCCCGCTCGAAACTGATTTATCTTATCAGCAAGTATTGTTAAATTACTGAAGTGCTCATCAGAATATGCAGCATGGCAAATATGGATTCTCAGACAATTCAATTATCTATCTACAATGGGATCTTATGATAGTGGTTAATAAGTGGGCATACTGTAAGTCCCCTGATTCACAACACTGTCTGCATGCCTTTAAAAACACTTGAACTCTGAAGAACGTTTCTTATAAGAATGATCTGTTTTCCTATCTGGCAATTCACCAAAATCGAAAAATTACTGCAAATCCTAAGCATCTCACACATAAGGAAGTCCATATATCCCATTTCTGTATTTAGAAAGCTATTATACACGTAGATTTCCACAGGTTAAAACTGAAATCCATGTGCTAGTTAAAATAAATTAAACTTAAAGATACAATCTTGCTTTGTGTGTTTGAGTGTCTCGCAAAGTGAACAGTCTGTGTTCTGCCAAAAGGCCTTTTGTTGAACAAGGCCACAGGAGCTAAACTGAATGTTTCATTGAACTCAAAGCACTGTGAAATTAATTCTCCAGTATTACATTTTGGCAAGGTTATCTGACTTCTGTTAGGTGGTCTCAGGCTCTCAGAGCTGTCCTAATTTGGAGTGTCATGCCAGACACCATCACAACCGGGTCTGTTATTTTTGTAATGGGTTATACAAGAATAATGGGCCACTGAAGAGACTGTGAACGAAACCTGCAGCCTACTTTCTACAGTTACTATGAGACTGACTTTACAAACAGGCACCAACATCTCTCATCCCTTAGTTAAGTGACTCAAAGGAGTTATAATGTGGGTATTTGGGAAGTGGTCATCCAAGGTAACAAAGGACACAGCTCATGCCAAAGTGTGAAGGAGCCTGTGGGGATATACTTAGCAATTCAAATCAAGGATGTGGATTTTATGACTGGTGGGGCATACAAATAACATAACTATATTAGAGACTGCACTCCTTTGTGCATGTGATGTCAGTCAATTTAAGAGCATAAGAAAAGACACAAACAAGAGAAGGCCTTTTGCCCCATAATTTTGTTTTCATTATCAGACTTATTAAAACACATTGAAATGACAGAATAATTGAAATACCCCTTAAACCGGTATGTGCCTCCCTTTAGAATCCAAGCACTAAAGGTTGAGAATGCCTTGTTTAGCCAGAAAACCAGGATGAGCATCCACACTAAAGCACAAATAGTGCTGTGGTAGTCTTAATGAGCACCACTGGTCAGAACCATCAAAGTTCTGCCTACAGCATAGTCTTCAGTCAGTCCTCCCAGAAAATGGCTTTCAAATTCCTGCTTCAGAGAGAGGAGAGCAACCTACTGGTCTGGCAAACAACCATTTCTAGCAGCTGCCTGGTTTCCTTGGAGGTCTTCCATACAGAATAATGAGCAGGCCTACCCTTTCTGAGCTGCAGGGATCTGACAAGACCAGACCTCAGAGTAGTGCAGCTTCATCACTCCAGTCATCTACTGTAGGTTAAAAAAGAGGCAATTCATTCTCATTGCATCGGTCTTAAGGTTTACTCTTATTAGATCATTTGTCCTTCTTGATAGGTTCTACAAGTACATCTATAAGCCGGTGCTTTGGGGCCTATTCATTGCTTAATGTTTGCAAGTTGAGAGTCTCCATCAGCCTAGCCAAAGGATTACAGTGAATAAAGCCTGTGTCTTATATGTCTGTTCAGAGTTGATTAGCAGGCAGTTCACTGCTTACTTTAAACTTGAAGTCTCTTTTGTTTCTCTCTAGCCCAGGTTGTCGAGATCACTCTAGTAATGGAGGATCGTGTGACCCTGACAAATTTTGCAGCCCATATCATATAGCTATGTACGGGGCCTGCAAGCCACAATTTGAGACTAATCATTTTGCTCCAACTACAGTTTTTGATGATGGGGAGTTGTTTAAAAATAGAGAAACTAACCTCTGTCAAAGAAAGACTTTTTTCCTGACTGAGTGGCAGACCATTTCTTTGAGTAATGATACAGGAAGCCAATTAAAATGATATTAATTCAATTGGCTTCCTGGAAAAAAAGGAAACTAACTGAGGAAAAATATAAAGCAAATACAATATTTTCTGCGGCTGGCAGCTCATTTCTTAGATCAAAGAAGAAATCTAATTTGTAACATGAATAAACCAAGGTGCTGAAAAATCCCAGTGGCATAAAAATTACAACATCTAAATAATGTAATTAGAATCCAGCTGAAGTAGAAGAGAGTTCTGAGAATTTTACAGTTAATTTGCACCTCAGTGGAAAAAGAAAATTTTGTTTATTTGCTTTTAAATTTCAGAAACCTGATGCTAAACAATATTCTTTTTATACTCCATTACCATGGAATCAGATCTTAAAGGGAAGTATGGTTGATTTAATGAAAGCATCAATATTTTCTATGCAGATTTACACATCTTAATCTGGTTTCAGTTCAGCATTAGTCAGACTTCTGTTAATCATATTGTACAGTATGCACTGTATAAAAGTACTTAGGTAATACAAAATATTATAAAGTAAATGTCCTTCACATTGGTGCAGTGGGGACATATTATTCTTGATTTCCATTTACATATTGTCAGAGGAACCCAGGACATAAAATCAGATACAAAATAAATACTGTACAGTGTATATAATGCATGCCTTTAACATAAGCTGTGTTGCCCTGTCTGGGGCATAAACGCCTACCACCCCTGAACAGGAAATTGTCCAGTAAAGAAAACAATCAGAAACTTCCTTTGGTGAACAGCTAGGCAATTAAGAGGGATGGTTCAGAGTGAATCTTGGAATCATTTTTGCTCAGAATACAATGTCTTTTGGAAACTGAATGATAGCACTAATATATTGGAAAGGCAGACTAGTTTTCAAAAGTGCCAATACTTTTGAAAAAATGCTATTACATTCTGGTCCATAAGACAACATATTAAGCAATAATTAATGCTGCTTATTTTCCTAACTGAACAAAAAGTCAGTGATGTTGGTCTATGCCATTTAAAATCAAAATTGTGATGCTCTGGAAATCATACCAAAAAGCACCCATACCGTACATTTTCAGATTTTATCAACCATGTGGCTCAACAGTTAAAGACCTCTTGTCCCACTGCCCTGCAGTTTCACACCTGCTGTGCATCGTGATCCAGCTACAAGAAACCCATGTGAGTTTGCTGAGCACACGTGAGCTTGCTGTGCTAACAGTGATAGCTGCATCACTCCTCCATCCAGTGCTTGAACACTGCTGTTTGCACAGTGGGGTTGAAGTGCAAGACCCAGAAGATAACAATTGCATACTGGTTACATTTCCACTGTTTGTACATGGGCTGCAGCGCTGATCTGAGCCCATTAACTGCAGGCAACTCCAACAATGGTGGGGCAGAAAAGAGAAAAAGAATTGGCCCAACAGGATTTCAGTGCATTGGTCAGTTTCATTTGCATCCATTAATTTCCAGTTACATTTTCCATTACATACAAAGATCCAGTCCCAGGAAAGTTTCAACAGCTCTTCCTGGTTAAACCTCCAAAGCTATCAGACACATTGAGTCTGCTGCTGCTACTGTATGTGAAAACCCCAACCAAGCCATCTGCTTCACCTGGTTCAGCGATCCTGATCACCTTCTGCGCAAATGGAAGCCTGCCATCACAGACAAATTGTCTGATGGGTGCGTGTTCATTCGTTGAGCTTCTGAGAAAAATCTGTTGCTCACTCACTGATCTTCCTCACTGAAGCCTGTAATACTAAACAGAACACTGCTTGGCATTTGCTAAGAAACCGCATGAACTGAAATATTTTAACAACCCAGCCAGACTCAGAATCAGACTCAAGACTGCTGATATCCAGGAATCCTTTTTTTTCCAGCTCCCATTGGCTGAAAAGTGAGGTTCAATGCAAGCACACTGTGCTGGCACAAATATGAAGCTTTTGTGATGCTACTGGACACGAATCAGTTTCTTATATTAATTTAACATGTTTTGCCTACACAAAGATTCAGTAGGTTTTCCTATCTGCTACAACACATTTACTATGAAGGAATAACGCATTTCACTTCAAAATGACAACATGGCATTAATATACTACTCAGACAGGAGCCAGTTTGACTAAAAAGCACCACAGTATTTTTGGTGAAGGAAAGGTAGAGTACAAAAAGTCCAGTGTAATCTAATGATGACCAAGCCTGCATTTACTGAAGAACATAAGTTTCTTTTGTGAGACCCCGGCTCATGTTAAGTTATGAAGCTGTACTAGATTCCACATCATGCTTTGGCAATTTATCTCACTGAAGTTACCCAAAACACCCAACACGATTCTTCACTCCTCCACACGCACTACACAGTTTAACTTCCAAGACACATTCACACTGGAAAACGTTTTGCATGCAGTGTAGTTTTGTACACGTTAATGCCAAGGAGTTTTTACAGTTTGTGTTCCTGCAAAGCTCAGTCCATTCCACTTCAAAACCTGCAGGAGCAACACACAACAGATGGGCTTTTTTTATCTTCAAGATCCCCATTAATATCTCTTTTCTGCAATGATGATGTGAGTGGGTGCTGCAGCCTCTTAGGAAGTCACATTCCTATTAATGTTGAAACCTTTTTTGGCTTTGATTGACAATGGTATTCGTGACCCATTGTTGGCAGGACAAAAGCAGAAAGCACTGAGCACCTGGGCCCACCTTCTACCAATGAAGCATTCCAAACTGAGTGACACTACCTCTCGAATTAGCTGCCAGCGGGTCACTGAAGAAAGGGGGGTTTGTGCTAAGAGCTGACCAGTAAAGAATAGCCTTCATCCTCTGCTTAATTACAGAGCTGACAGGTCAGGTCTTAATCAAGTAGGTTCAGGAGTCAGGGGGTTTCTCTTCTCAGCTAATGAATGAGTAAGTGAACCAAATGAGCCCTTCAGCATGATGGAGCACAGGGGGATGGCAGATGGGTTCCTCTGTGTTCCGCTAGACACTGGCCGCTTGATTTCGCAGGAAAAGAAACATTCAAGGTTACGAGAATAATTCAGGAAAGAATGCAAAGAGCAAACATTTTAAAAGTGCCAAGTGAACCTTTTTGCTGAGACTGATTACAACCATTTGCTGGTTCTGGGTGGCTGTGGTGGTCTGTGGGCATATGGTATTCTTAGTATCGCATTCTGGTGTTTGTATCCCCCTAGTGGTCATTACGTAAATACATTTCACACAGCTCGCAGGTCCAGTTTTTCAGTGTTGATATTAAGCCAAAGGTTTTTGCTCTCTTCTAAAATAACTTTAAACAATCTTAAGAAGATTCTCCATTAGAGCACACTTTCTAGGCAATTAATCACTCATTTTTCTTTCCATTCCTTTGCATGTCTCATCAGAATTGTACATGAAAAACACACATTTTAGCCAGTAGGTCATTTGTCTTCGGGAAACCACAAGGGTTTCAGGTTTAACTTTGGAGAGATGTGGAGTCCCAACTACCAGACTTCCATTTGCTGGTGTATTTACTTCTTTTTTCATTGACTTGTCTTAAGAAGCTGGAATTGAACATGTGAATGTTATCTAGAATAGTGAAGATAGTAGCCTATTGTATACTGTTTGCAAGCATCCATGATGATTGCAAACTAGTAAAAGAAGTTGAACAGTAAGACAACTGACAGAAAACATGCCTTTACATTGGCAGTGAGACTCACAGAGAACAAGATGGAGAAAACATGAATGTATGAGATTCATTGAGCCCCTAAAGTTGCAAATGCAATTTTATATTTGCTGCCACTGAATTGCTACAAAAATCAGTTCAAGGCAGATGGACACCACCTTGCAATGCTAGCACGTTTGCTAAAAACAACATAACAAAAGAACTACAAGTAAGGACCACGTAATAAAACACACCAAAAACAATAAATCTGAGAAATTTCTAAGTGGACGTGACAGTGTCAAGGAAGGAAACAGGTGAAATAAAGGGAAATCCCTTTGTCCTAGCCAGGAAGAAAGGAAGTCCAAGACAGTGTGGGGTCTCCAGGACAGGAGTAATGTGATCACTTGCACAAGACCTGGTCATGATTCTACCTGCTGAATTCTGAACATACTGTAGTTTGTTCAATGTGGATTCTGGCAGGGCATTACAGTAATAAATTCAAGATGAGAAAACAAAAGTGTTGATCAGCTTTTCAGAAACGGTTAGAGACAACAATGTTCGTCTAGGACATAGTCCTTCATATATAAGCACTGGCTACATGTCAATCGTATTAATTTTTTACAAGGCCCATTAAAGAGTGCTGGCCAAGAAAAAAAGATCCTTGAGTCCTAAAGAAAAGGAGAATTTTCCCATGTTATGAATCCCGTGGGATCTTTACCATAGAATTGCCCCCACCTGAAAGGGCCTTTTTTGCAAGGGGCATCCCACAGCATACTGAAGACATGCTTACATTTAATGCTGGTATAAGTGACGTGCAAGAAACGTGTAGATAAGAAAACATGCATAAGATTAAATAAATTCTCACAAAAACTCAAATCAAACACTGCCGCTCACTCGGTCTCCCTGTAGCACAAACACAAAGCTCAGTCATGCTGGTGTCAGACTATTGATTTGCAGTGAGGCGTGCTGGGAGAGAAAGCTTGTTCTGTCAGGGGAACCCCGACCCCCCCCCCCCCCCCAACAGACACACACGCACACACATACATCCTCCCTGGTGAAGAATGTGCAGGAAATGCCAAGGAGCTAAAGACTAAATTTGTCTGGGCAGACTGAGACAGCTGATACAAAAGGGCTAAGAGCCTGCCTCTGCTGCCTGTAACACATCCCCATCCGGCTCCACGAGCTCGGCGATCAGGTTCATGGCAGACTTGTCACGGCTGTGTCTCTCAATAGACAGAAGACAGGTCTCAAAGCACATTTACTCCCAACAAAGAAACAATAACCTGAAATACACTTTCAGTTTTTTGGAAAGAAGCTTATGTGAAACTCTGGTTTTCATAATTTAGAGACACAAACTACACTTACAATAAGTATTGAAAAATTATTAATAGTAACAGAAAAATACCATTTTCCATTATTATGACTGGCAGCTTTGCCCATGATGATTTATCTTACAGGCCATAATAAAAATGTACTACTGCGAATCAAACAGTATAAAAACATAGGAAAATGTAAATATGATATCTAGATCAGTACTGAGAAGAATGGTCAAACCAATCCAAAACTTGAAGGAATTAAAATGTGGGTCTACTCAGCAGGCAACTTCCCAGCAAGCTAAGGGTACAAGGCAGAATACACCTTGGACAGGACATGAGTCAATCCCAGGGCAGACACACACACTCACAACAGGGCCAGTTTTCACAGTAGCCAATTAATCTACCAGTATAACTTTGGACTGTGCAAGGAAACTGGAGCATCTGGAGGAAACCCACACAAATCCAAAGAGAATATATCAGTTCCACACAGATAGCACCCCAGGCTGTGCCACCCCTGTATGATTCAGTGAGAGAAGAAGATAAATCAACTGTATAATGTGGGATCACGGTATAAAACACACAGTCAAGGAAGTGTTAAAAAAAACATTTTGTCACACAATATCAATATCAGGTAGCAGCACAGCTTGTGAGGTGAACAGATAGTGACAAGCTTCGTTCCGGCATGTGCTTTTGTTTTTATATCTGGTATCTGGAAAGCGCTGGCACTGTGGATATTGTTTTTGCAAATGAAACAAGTCAGATAAAACTCAGTGCTTGGAAGAAATCATGAGGGATCCCAGATGAATCATGATGCTAAGGCGATTCCTTGGGGATCTGAATCTTGTTATCAATCATTTAGCACAGGAAGATCACTGTGGGATGATGCCCTTCCTGGGTTTGTTGAAAAAAGAAAGAAAAGGTTGACACAGCAGTTTGTCGAGGTGTTTAATTACACTATATGCTGTATTGTATCTTTGCCAAAAACAATTTTGAAATCAAAACACGAGGCAGTGAAGAGAAGGTTATCCTGGACAAACTGATAAGATTATATTTGCTCGTGTTGTTTCAAGAGGAACTCATCCCACCTGTTTCCAAAACTAAGGCCCTTTGAGCTCCTGAACTGTAGGATTTGCTTACACAACTTCAAAAGGCTCTGGATTGAAGTACTCTGTGAAACCCTACAGATCCAGAAAGAAAGCAAAGGTCTTTCGGAGATATCAATAGAACGTTTACACCCTCTTTATTTTTATAAAAGCCAGGAATGCTTTATTTTTAATTTTTGGGTTCCACTATAAAAATTCAGCCACCCAACAGAGGCCAAATCCTGCTGTCTTCGTGTAATGTATCCTTGCTGTTTGAACTGATTCAGGGTGAGTAGAAATGTCATAACAAAGAAAAATCCACAAAACAGAGAGGAGGGAAGAATTGTGACAAGAGTTGAGGGAAGAGATTTTCACTGGGGGGTGGGAGCTGTAGTTTTGGAGAGTAAGCAGACATCAAACAGCCCAGTGAGATGAAAAAGGGACTAGCTGCCAGTGGGAAACTTCATACTGAGCCTAAACGTAGGAAAGAGATGAGAGTGAATAACTCATTCATTGCAGTATTTTCTTTCTCGTTTGGATCTCCAATCATAGCATCTATTCTGATGTGAGGACCTTCAAACGGTTTCCAAAATTTGAAAAGTTTATGTTGAATGCATGATTACAGTCTTTGCAAGCACGTTCATTTTCCTTTGTTAAATGAACCAAAGAACAATGCAACACCCAGAGGTATCAGGCAGATTGAGAGGTTCTGCTGTGAGAATGGCTAGAAGTCTTTCTTTGTGGTAGCAGTGGTCTGTAGTTGGTGTGCATAGCCTCACAGTCAAGGCCTTCAAGAGGTAGCACGGTATCACCCCGCAGTGACACACAAGTCCTTCAGGTCTCACTGGACACTGGTCACCCAGTCAAGATCCAGATAGTCCCTCGTGTGTCAGAATGAACTGGGTTCATCGACCGGTCCATTCTGAGATTTCTAGAATTGCACAGACCACTGGCATGTTGGATGATGAGTCAACAACATGAAGATTGTAATCAGATCCAACTCACGACTACACATATAATCATATACAGTTGGTTACGATAACTTTCTTGAAATCTGTGCTATTTTCATCCATACCGCATCACGGCTCCTGCTGGTGTTCTTCAGTGCGACTGCTTTGGTTCAGGGTTTAGGAGCAGAACAGCTCTTAAAGAGATCAAAGAGCGCCACCTGCAGGGGAAATTGAGGTGATTTTAAGATCCAGGTTCTGTGCTTGGCTGAGGAGCCAAGTAGGGCGAAGTTACCCAATGACAGAATGCAGCTAGGTCTGAATTCCCCCTGAACGAGTGGCCCCAAATGTAACTGTGCCGTGGTACAACCATTTGGATATGTTCATGCTTAGCAATACCCAGTTCAAAAGAACCAAAAAACCGAGAAGTGCACTATCTGTGATTTCAAAAAAGGCCTGTTAGTTTATCCGAAAGGCTACTAAAAAGACAAAGCATCATCTCTGTAACAAAAATGCCTAAACATTTTTTTAATAATATTTTTTTTGCATTTGTCTTAAAGACCTCCTTTGTTTTTATCTTCAGTTAAATTAAACTGCTTAATTTTAATTAATGTCATTTTAATTTTGTTCACTAAAGATTATTTCATATAGTTGAAAAACATTTTGAGATGCCGCAATTCATGGAATGTCGCTTTATAAAACAGAAATTGATTATTTGATATATACATTTCTCAGGGATTAAGTTCTGTAGATAATACATGGAAATATACTGACATACACTATGTGACACAAACCTGATGATTTTGTTAAAACACTGGGCTATAGCTCAAAACCTTAATACCATTTTTAACGTAATAATGTTCTAATTTAATATCAAGCATTTCTTTATTGAAGCACTGGTGACTACAGTATGTCTGTTTGGCTTTTGCTTTATTGTGTGAGGTCATCATTGGCAGCAGCTTATAAAAGAAGCTGTTTGGAGTGGCACTGATCATTGCACTGGCGCTAATTTCCCCAACAAACTAACCTTAACTAAGAAAACAATCCATTTTGCAATAAAACCATTAACTGCTGCATGTGATCAACTTCCTGAAAGAGAGTGAAAAGAAAACAGGTAGCTGAAGTCTCATTTAACCCTCCAGTGGTTTGATAGTTCACCTCTCATTGCAGGACGGTAGTCTTGTAAAACAGTGCAGGAAAAGGCCAAAAGCTGTTAGATTGGAATGTGCTGGATGATCAAGCCACGTGCAGCACTGACATATAGAAAAGTGCTGAAGAAATGGAGAGCCTAATCTCCTTAAAAGGTGCAAAAAAACCCAGCCCCCAAATAAAACAAAAATAGATCAAAGAAGAAAACACAGGTGTTGTGATGCTTCTACCATATGCTAGAGGAGGTCGGGGGATATCAAAACTGACAGGCAGTTCCACAATGCCATTAGAACTCAAAGCTCCCTGATGCCTTATGATAATGTCTGATTGTGGGGAGGGCTGTTATCAGTGCTCACTTCAGCAGTGGCCAGATTGATGCCCTGTGGTCAGTTCACAACTGTTCTACTGTGCTTTGATGGAGGGGGAGGTTGGATACTTTCAGTGGGATCCATCAACTTCCAATTTAACTCAACAAAAAGCAGCTCCCACAGGTTACCTAGTGCAAAAAATGTGATAGACATTCTTTACAAATAAATAATATTTAAATATTCTTTTTGTCTTTCATGTGACAATTTAATAATGTTTCCTGCCTCTTGATTTTTTAATTTGACAAAAAATAATTTCATATTCAAATTTTCCTGTATGTTTTTAAGAGACACTTTATAATGTGTGTAAGAACTTTAATTCCATGCCATAAAAACAAAGGAGAAACACAACTTCTCCTACAGCAGTTTTTCTATTTGCTTGATCAATAACGATCTTGTTACCATGAAGATTAGAACTTCAATAAATAATGTCTTTAAAAACAATTGGGAGAAAAAAAGGAAAGCAATCAATATGTAAGACACATAGTGGGATAGAGATCTGGCAAAGTGGTCTGTGGCTTTAAAGATTCCCACCAGCATGAGGACAGCAAATCAGATAAGGGGAAAAACAACTGGCAGACAAATGTTAAATGTTAAAGAGGACATTTCACAACTTTGTTGAAAAGTAATTGCTCTCTAATGCCTTTAATGTGTTGAGTACTTTCAGGGCCATTTGCATTTCAAAGAAGCTGTTAAGAAAGAGCACTGTTAGTCCTCACTAAACTATTCCAAAAGCCTTTAAGACCTGCCTCTCTCTGAAAAAGATTGTGGGGTTCCTAACTGGTCTCATTTTCTGATAGAAAACTGAGCCTTGTTAATCACTGTTGAAGAAAAAATAACACTTTTTGGTTTATAGGAAAAATAAGATTGCCAACTTGGAAACTAATTATTACTATTATTATTAATAAAAATAATTAATGTTGTTACCAGGAGAATCAAGGAACACAGTGGAAACAATAATGAAATCCTTTCACCTCTATGTAGTGATAATCTTACTGTGCTAAACCAAATGGTGAGAGTTTCATCAAGTAAAAAAAGTATTTGCTCCATATATTTTAAGATTCATAAGTCTGTTTCAGAAATGTTATCTTGGCAGGACTAAGAGAAGTATTGTAATTGTGTTAAGAGAACAGAAAATACTTAAGATGATAACAGGCAAGACGCAATGAAGGCTTGCTGGAATCGTACAGATATCTGCTAAAACTAAAGAATATCTATCAGCCCAGCCGCTATCAGAGCTGTTTAATACTGCTCAGAGCAACTGGGGGCCTATCTCAGAAGCACAGGGCCTACCCTGGGTCTCCACCACAGACCAGCTTGTGACAGGACTAATTTAGAAACATCATCTAGCCCTGTGTTTCAGAGGAGAGCAGAAAGCGGAGCATCTGGGAAAATCCCATGCATATTGGGGAAAACATCCGAACTCTGATAAACTACTAGAACAATAAGGAACATCCCTACCAGAAAATAGTTCAATAATCTATGTTGCATCTGTCTAAAACCACAAACAATAGCACTGATACCCTCTAAAGCAGTGGTTCCCTTAATATTCTCGCATGCCTAATCCAAATCATTGAAGTAGACCTGTTTGTAAAACCTAGAATATACTTTTAAAAATACTAAGTTTGATGAAACAAAGTAGCTTTGTTTGTGTGTCCGTGCTTGGTCTGTGGTTTTGATAATTCACCTTCTGAAAAAGTCTTGCACCCCCAGAAAGGGAATCTCGAACCCTGGGAGGTGTGTGCACCCCAGCCTATGAACCCCTGCTCACTGAGGTCAAAGAGCAGGTGGACATGGAAAGCTCACATGTGCTTTACCCATAATATTCTTTTCAGTAGTTTTTAAATTACACACACTGTATCGGGCTATTTATTTCTGGCTCAGTTTGCAGATACATTTTTTAAAAATAAAAATGACTTGTTTCACTAAGAGGTGTAGAAAAACTTTTCCATGGCTCAAACCCAGAAGTATTATCAGAGAGGGTATGGGATGAAGGCACCGTGCAAGCCATTTTTCCCCCCATTAAAATGAATTTTAAATCAACAAGAAACCAATTAAAATATGGAGACGTTTGTAACAATTTGAAGTTTCACTCACACCCAACGTTTACAAAAAAAAACTCCACTTTTAATGTGTCCATGTACAAAGCAAACAAACGTGGAGCTGTCCAAGTGGTGCAGAGAAATGAAGGTTGCAATGGCATGTTTGTTAAAGACAAAATATATCTCTTCAACCACAAACCCACCAAAACAATAGAGCTGTAATTACAACATAAAAATGCCCCATCAGCACGAAGCCTCTGCAGCAGCCCACAGACAGTGGTGATAAATGATGTGTGCGAATCTTATCACAGTTTAATGATGGTACACTGTGTGCTTCCCCCCGGCATTGTCTCCTCTGACTCCACAACAGGAAGTTGCCTGCTGAGTAGACCCACATTTTAATGTTCCATAAAACTCAGGAAAATATAGGAACTCATCACCTCCCCCCCTTCAACCCCTTTCCCACCCCACCCCACGAGCTCCTAAGTAAAACTATCTCTGGCAGTGGGAAACCTGTCACCACAGATTATCCATGTGGTGTTTGGCACCAAACCCCCCCAGGGATGAACATGAAGATCCTGTCTTTTCCAACTCACTGTTTTAACTGGCAAGGCTTTGTCCTATAGCCCTAACTCTCAAGCTCTTCACCCTACCTGACAAATACATAGATTTGTGTTAATAAACATATAGTATCAAACTATCAGGCACTAAAATGACCATCAACATTAGTTCCAATGCTAACAGGTGCATTTGCAATGGTAATGTAAAATAATGATCATGATAATGCAAAAAAAGAAATTGTGTATCATCATTTTTAAAGTATTTTAAACAAAGATCCCATTGAAAATCACAGAAAAACTGAACAAAAATATACATCACAGAACCCATTAAAATTTCCCTGCGATACCCTCCAAAACTGTGATCATGTGTCCTGCTTTCTGGGAGCATGAACACAATCCTGGCAACATCAGTGCACTTACAGGTGTGTGGAAAGGCAGCTGTGAGGTGTTCTGCCACTCTTCCTGCACAGCTGCAGCTAGCTGGCGAAGGCAGACGCAGATGCGTCCTCTCTGGGTGATGGCACTGATGAGCTGGTCCCATAGCTCTGGTCCGAAGAAAAGCTGGCACAACCTGGACATTGCTCTCCTGAAGTTACGCCACTGTGATTGTGCAACTGTGTGGACCTGCACACTGTCCTGCTGGGAAAACCGACACTTTAGGATCAGTTTGGACAAACAGAAAACCTGTTGGCTCAAAGTCTTCGTCAATGCATTCCTGAGCAACATCTCGATCTGCACCAATGGTGTTCTTGTACTAAAGGAGACTCCATCCCAGTTTCACTGCCTTAACATTCTACCACTCTCTTAGCATGGAGACACAAAGCTTAGGTCTTGATTAATTCACGTTACAGTTCTTTGAACAAAGAAGAGGGTATTCCGACCATAGTTGGTATGGTAAAGCCTGAACATGCTACAGCAGTAAAGGAAACAAGCAGAGCGAACGATAATGCATACTTTGGTATTTATCAAAACCCTCCTGAAAATCATTGTAAATGATTATTTTTCTCATTAAAAGCAGCAGCCACTAAAGTAAGCACACATTTAGATTGAAAGATGGTTTTTGGAGAGAAATCAGAGAGTATAGACAAGGCATGGTGTAGATTACCACAGAGATCTCTAATGACCACTGCTTTTACTCACTGTGTACCTAGAACCTAGATTCTGGTATAGTTAACTATTCAAGTTCATAGAGGATACTACCTATTATAAGTAGGCTATTATAAGTATAGCATTAGAAATTCAAAATGACCTCCAAGTACATTTGAGCAGTTTTAACCCAAATGAAACACCAAACACTGAGTACATGGTGTTCTTATGAAATTAAGATTATTTGAGCACAGCATTTAGCTGCTAGTACCAAATCAACAAATCTATATGCTTTCTGGTTAAAATAAAAATGGTATTATACGCTATATGTAGCCTGTTGAGCTAGTCAAATAAAACCCGAGACTTTTCAATGTGCTTCAGGAAATGCATTTGCACTTCTAAGATTTAAAGTTACAATCGATCGCATTCCACCTAATTTTAAAACTAGTTCTAAGTAAGGCATTCTACTCCTCAAACTGGTAATTACTGTTCTAGAGCTCACACAGCAGTTCTTGGAAAAGAAGAAAGGCTCAAGTCTAAAAGAGTCCACAATGTCAGGCAGTTACCGGATGGCATACTGACCAACTTTAATTACATAGCCCTCAAAACATATTTATATTTTCTTAGAGTGCTGATTCAAATGCCACAAGAAGTGATTGTCATTGTGCGATGTTGCTCCGTCCTGGAACAACCACAGTTTTCTTGCACACACACGCTCCACAAAAGTTTGTTCCCTCATGTGGACACACTACTCATTTTTATACAATCTTTAAATTTCATATTAGCCTGACTGTGCAGATTTAGGAGAAGAAAATGGAGGCAGGAATTCAGAGCGCAGGACTGTGTGCACACCAATGTCATGTGATCAGAAATGGAAGCTGGAAGGACAGTGTCTCTCCAGGATAAAAAGCAAACTGGGTTTCCAAGGGGGTGTAAAAACACGTCTCGAGGGTCGAACGGAAATGACCGCGCACTGAGAGGTAGAGACACAAACCCAAACATGGAGGCGAAGCAAGCGATCCTGCAGCAAGAAGGTTAGCTGTCAGAACAGTACAAATGTACATGTGACACCAGAACATGTGCATCCTGTGGATTCCACACAAGGTAATTTGTGTCTTTTGGCCCTGACTAACGCAAACCATCATTTGCAATCAGGGAAACCCTGAAGAACTCACTCACTGATTTCTTCCCTTAGAGCAGATGCCAGTTCAAGATTAGAACGCTCCCAGAAGCATTTCACTGTGACAACAGGTTCTCCACACCAGCCAAGTTTGAAATAGCAAGACAAGGTGTCTGAATATTCTTGCAATAAATTTGCTAAGCCTAATTTCAATACGGGCAGACTGGCCAGTATCCTTTTTGGAAACCATAATACTTTAAAACTCCTACAAAAGGGCTAAGATAGACTAAAGTACATTTGAGTTATTATTTGTAAGTTAGGTTAAATGCAAGTGTGGCGAGACTGAATACTAAAAATGAAACAGGTCAATTTTTGGCAACCTAGATCTCAGTCTGAATGAACAGTGCACTTGGGATTGACCACATCCTTCTCGGCAACTAAACTTAAACTACCATGTGCCATTCGTTCTTTTCTTGATTGCTGACTAGCTTTTTCAGGATCCTGTATAATCATCTCCTGCTCTCAAAGTGCCTCTGGCAGCAAAGGAAGAGGGAATCCATAGCCAAAAAGTAGCATTTTAGTTCTTGACACCTTGATTGTACAAACACACCAAATGATCAAGTAAGTCTTGAAGGTGTGGAGATGTCCTAACCAGTCATTCTAAAAGCGCTGTGAGCTTTTTCCAGATACACTGGTCTTCAAAAGGTGAAGGCTTCCTGGTGTCTAACTGAACTAATCACTTGTTCCAGGAGTACCTGTAAGGACTTGGTAGAAGTAATTCTTGCACTGATATATTTTCTAAAACATTTTTTGCAGGCGCAAGAGACCACAACCCAAAAAGGAAGACAAACGATACTTAAACGTTAAAAAATATCTTTATTTGAAACATTGTCCATGGGCTTTTCACAAACTGGGTCGGCAGTTTAGACACAAAAATACATATTTTTCCTCCTTTAGAATCACTTTAACTCAACCATGCGGCATACGTAATTACACTACTATGAAATATTTTACATTTGCAACAACACCGTATTAACACACTCCACTTTTTTCACAGTTTTATTGCCTGTAACTAAGTCTCTATGGAGGTTTTCTACTGCACCCACTGATTTCCATGGGCTGCCACAAGACTCCAAGTACAAAAACCAATATCCACATATTGGACACACATTTCAAAAGAAAAAAAAATATATAAATGAAATACTTTACTTTCATCATATCACCCACCATTACCTGATGTGAATAGGTATAGCACATGTGCGAGTTAACATAAATGCTTATTTAAATACAACAAAACATGACCCGAATATACTCAAAAATAAAGTGCCACGTTCACAAATATAATACTTCATCTACATAATTCAACCATCTGCCAGTACATGGAGAATGTTAACACATAGGAAAGGCAGTTACAGACATATATACAATTTTACCACTTAAATACATGTTTGAAAGATCAAACATGTCTCTCTGAAGGGAAATGAAATGTGCTTTTCATCTGTAGAAATCTGTACTTTCTAATGAGAAACTAACAACAGTATCTGAATTAGTACAAATTTTTAAAATAGCCTTTTTGGGAGTTACTTGACAGTTCATTATCTATGCTTTTTCCTCCCAAGCATGAACCTTAGGTCCTGCCAGAGAATCAGATGAGCTGATCAGACCTTTTCCACAAGCTGAACTAATCCTTCACCTATGTTGGACCAGAGAAATTCTGTGGTACTGTACCGATCGCCTAGGTGTACCAAGCCGACACTCAACATTCGACAAAGAATGCTTCGTTTTGAGGGACACAAAAAAGGGCCACAGGTGAGTCTCAGAAAAGTGATATAATGTACTAATAACACAAGCTAAAACAGGAGCAACCATTACAAACCCCTGCCTGCGGACAGATCAAGAATTCTTAAACACACATTTTGTAATGGAACACTATCGCCCCTCTTATGAACTCTGGTGCAAATAGATAAATGTAACAGATCTCATTCTGGAGCCTTTTATATTACCATAGTCCTGGAGGACACTTAATAGCACTAAATCGTTCCCCAAACAGAGGGCCCGCTTCTTGGCCTAGTACTGTTAAAAGGGCCATGTGTGCAAATTCGAGACAGGAACACAATCCCATCAGGGACACTAGCTTCACACACCACACAAGCTACCTCCTGGTCTGATTCTCCACACAGCATACAGCACTGCCCATCTGAAAAGCATTTAAATCTCTTAGGATTTCTCTTAAGGAGGCTACTGAGCAAGAGAGGAAAAAGCTGATTAGATCAGTGTTTTTAAGCAGAACCAAGTTCATTAATCACACAGCCAAAATATGCATCTAATACAGAGAAGTTTAGAGATTTCTTATTAGATCCATTCTGGTGTTAAAAAAAAGCTGTTGATAATGTATCTGAAAAGGGATGAATAGTTTATATGGATTTATATAGTGTAATATTTTAAAAATAAAAATGCCACTAGAACACAAGACACAAATGTAGTCTCCCATTTATGGACATAATGGGGCAGGCCTGTATAAAGTCTGACAAAAAATGAAATACAGGAACTATATTTAATATTTCTTTTCTTCAGTAGAAAAAAATGTTGGTCATGACTTGCCCTAGAAATTAGGACTGTAGTGACCAATCTTACTATTGCAGAAAGACATTTTTAAATGTCTCTCACAATAATTCCTCTACAGAGCATGATATATTAATTCCAACCTTTGACTGAGTTCATATCCTTATGCAGACTGAATATTTAAGAAACGAAACATACAAAACAGTTTTTTTTTCTTCATCTTAAAATCTCACTTGGCATCAACTCATTTTTTAGATATAAAAACCTTTCACTTAGAATCTGAGGGCACGTCAATGAATGGACATTAAAACCCATTTCAATAATAAAGGAGCTGCACTGCTAAACCGAAACATGCAGATTAAAGAGAAACAAAACAGCTGCATCTCCCACTCCTTAATATCGGCTGAGGCTGAGGTGATTTTCTCATATCTAGCTTTGGAAATATCACATACTCAAAGTATGAAGAGAGCTGCTAAACAAAACAATGAGAACCTACAGAAAATTCCCCACAAGAGGAAAAAGTCCAAAGCCAACTGTTTGAGGGAGGAAATGAAAATGACAGTGCACCATTGCCACCTGGTGGCTGTGACTGCACACTCAGATTCTTCTGTAGCTCAATGTACTTCCTTGTTTTTGTCATTTGAACATTTCATTAAAGTCTCTCTGGCAGTTTCTCACATATGATAAAAGGTGCAGATCCCATGATAAATGGAAATCCTGTTGCTCCATCACAAATGGAGTGATGTTGCTAGGAGCAATCCATCCGAACAGGACCAGAGAGCACCTCTAAAGAATTTTTACGTCACCACATTCTTTGCTATGGTAAATCAACCCCTTGTCCATTGCTTGCAACAGATGATACATCACTGATACATCAAAAAATGGCTTGCGATAAACGTGCCTTTTAGGATGTCTGAGATAAGACACAGTAACTGTCCTGCCCACAGGGTGAGCACTTCAGTTTGAGCTATGGTCTTAAACAAAACAAGATGACTCCACAAATCTAGTCAAATTAATGATCAAGTGCCACATTCTCAAAGCAACTAATCAGAAAGGCTGTGTTAAATGTAATAAGTCATTTCAGCATCTCAGACAGTGTCATAACAACGAACAGCTCCTACATGCATTCTTTGTAGTCTACATTACTTCAAAGTTAATGCAATGTGAAACCGACATTGCCATAGGCCTCCTGTCTGTCACAAACCAATGCAGAGGAACATCTTGAGCAAACTTTGAGCAGATTATCAAGTATCTGTTTAGGCAGAGATCAATGCAGCATCCCATAAATCTGACCCTGAAGTAACTCTATGGGATATGATTAGAAGTCATATTTTCTACTGACATTCCATTTTTATCATTAAATCTACCACTATACTATACCAATACTGTTAGTATTACTGTGGCAGGAATTCTAACCTACCTGCTAATAGAGCATGCTTTAATAACTATTAACCTTTGACCTACACTGACATACAGAGCATTAATTGGCAACTCCACTTCTCAAATTCTTCAGCTCTTGAAGCTTTAAACCCTGGTCTTTGTGAACACCCATCTCTGCTGGCTTTCCCTCTAACTGTGTTGGTCATCACTGGTGCTAACTGACGCCCTTAATTGATCTGATTGTTTAGACTTTTGGTTATCAGTTTCTGTATTCGGACATACAACGTACTTCTAGTTAACTGTTCCACCAACCTTAGCATAAAAAAAAACTTTATGCTGCCCCTCCTCAGCTTTTGAAATGCTTGCTTCCATATTGCTGTCAAAACAGTTCTGAACAGGTGACCGATTCACGATGAGCAGCTGGGAATGGTAAGAGATGAGACATGATCACAGGTGTCTTCCCCTTCTTTACCAGAAGGGTTGGTATGATTACCACACATCTAAATAAGGGCAATTCTCAAACTCGGAAATCAGTACAGGGCTGATACCAGTTACAATCCCCTTCAACATTTTAAAAGCCAAAAGCAATTAGAACCAAACAGTCAGAGAGTAAAAATAAATAAAAACATCTATGGTTTCTTAGGAGCAGGAGTGGGAATCACTGTTTAAGAGGTATCAATCAACACCTAAATCATCTGTTTTCAAGATCTTCATTAATTTTTTAATTAATTAAACGCGAGGCATTAAGTCATTAAGAGTCGAGATGGAAAGAACAGTACAAGTGCAGGACATACAGTACTGTATAGACTGGAGTTGCAATCCTCAGCTATATGCTACACTGAACACAATTACTGCCTGCTTCAGGGGTTTTCAGCCTTGCTGCTGGAGAAACCCAATCCACCAGGTTTCTATGAAAACTCTCAACCTTCAGTCCCTAGTGATCTGGGACAATTTTACTATGCTCTATTGAACAGTTAATTTGTGAAGTAGATCAAAGATAATTTGGAACAAAATACAGAATACCCTTCTGCTGTAAAAGATTTCCCTTACCTGAAGAAATTACTTGCTTAATTCATCAGCATCTTATAAAGGGTATGTTTCAAGTTTTTTTCCCCCAAAAACACAAGGAGCACTGAACAAATAAAATTAGGTTTTTGCTAGATCCTGGTTTTCCCAAGTTCTAGATTTTTTTTCCTGGGATGATGTGGTAACAATGGAGGTATTCTGATTTTAAAGAGCATCACAGAAACTGAGAATGCATCAGGGCAGAAATGAAGCAAGGCAAAAATGGAAATACAGAAGTTCCCTTTTATAGATCTAAAACAGTCTCTTCATTGGTAGAGTCACTTCCTGCACTATTCACAAGACCCTACATCACAGTTGTGTCTGCTTAATAACTATACGAGTTACTATGACATTTTCTTCATTATCTCCATTTTGAAAATAGAAAACTAAACAGATTTCACCAGGCAAGACAGAGATGTCAGCTGGTTACTTCATCCTGTACATTTCTGAAACGAAGCCGACATGCTGCTCGGCGCCTCGTTAGCCTGGGGTGATGACACAGCTTGTTGTATACACTGCACAGGTGACTGGGTAACACACTGCATGCAGGAGGGAAGGCATGCGTGCAGTTTCCACGGTTGCATGTTGGGAGCTAACTTACAACAGTGGGGAAATGGTGCACACAGGCAAGGGATCTGTACGGATTTTTCAGAATGAACACTTTGCAGGATCTATAGCTGCAATATTTGCTAGGCATGCACGAGGGACATCACTAGCCTCCGAATTCCCTTCCACAAGTTCAGCATTCTACTCCACTGCCATCTGTTCAATGTGATCGCTGAGCAGCTTGTATTGTTCTGAAAGGGAGAACACACAACATTTCTTAAAAAGGGTTATATAATTGACAGACTGCCCGTTTATAGTTTATCCAGACTGAATTCTCACCAAGTTTTTTTAAGACTGTCAATTAGCCTGCCGCCGAGGCTGAATTTCATTCATTGTAAGGGTTGCATGTACCATTACGATTCACACAGGAAGGCAGAGGATCAAACACTAGTACTTTAAATGTTATCCCCATCCTTTTCCTACCCCGGAGGCAGGCAACTTAAAAAACACAGGATTTGCATAGAGAGTGGGAAGAGCAGTCAGGTGTACCCAGACCCCACGTTCACTGAATAAAATGAACGATTCGTGCGTGGAGTTCACAGCCGGTTTCTCACCAGCTTCAGAAATAAGACCGACACAAAAAGCTTTTCAGATTTGACCATAGTTTTTCTGGGACTAAGGCTGGTGTGTATTTGAAGAGATCTCATTAATCCTTTGGTTGTAGTTTGTGCTTGTTTTTAAAACTGCCAGTTATTTTATTATATTCTACACTCAGCTGGATCACCAATAGTTTAAGACAGGAGTTTAAGACAGTGGCCCCTGTATGCGAAGATAAGGATGCACAGACACCAGGGCCAATTTTCTTAGAAGCCAATTAACCTCACTTAATTATACAGTATGTACAGCATCTGGAACATGGAAGGAATCTGGAGCACCCAGAGGAAACCCATATAAACACGAGGAGAACATAAAAACTCCACACAGTTCACACCCCAGGAATTGAGCCCAGAGCACAAGGCACCTCATGCTGCCCCCTTCTGTTAATGTTATTTGCAGTACTCAGATGTACTTAACCAGACAATGCACATAACCGAATAAAACATAATGCTTTCATTTACTGTTAAATATAACATATAAATAAATGGAAATTAATACATAAAGAATCAAATAGGTGACATAAATATAATTGGTATTCAACAGAATATTGATCTTGAGGAGATATTTCATCATATAAAAGTTATCAAATTAAACTAAAGCTGGGTTTAGGTTTAAGGTGAACAGCCATTTTACTTGGCCCACAATTTCTTATTGAAGCTTTAATATTAAAAATTATTTTGAAAGAATATAAATGGAAATTATGGGGAAGTGCTTTTAAAAATGAGAAAAGGTTTCATTACACAAAGAGTTGCAAACATACTGAACAAGCAACACATTCATGTTATTAAAGTCTATACTGTGGTTTCTTTCTAAAAATGTCTGCGAAAGTTCCTTAGACCAAGCCAAATGGGCTGATGGCCTGCTCTCATTTGTGAACTTATGGCTACACAACTAAAACACTACTGAATTCACTACACTAACTTTCTAACCTTTTAACCTCATCATGTGTTAAAGAGTCATTATTAGCTTTTTGAATTATGGCAGTTTAATGTGGCTTTGAACCCTTTTTTTGTTGATCCAGATAGAGCAAATGAACCACGATATATCTACCTTCATTCAGATTGCCAATAACAGCCTGTTTCTTCAGAAAGTCATTGCACAGCTTCTTGCTCAGTCCAAAGGCCAGCATGTTATGGGTAAATGTTCTATAAGCAAACAAAGAGATGTATTAGGATTCAAGCCTTCTTTAGATGCCATGTGAAACATCCAGTAAATAGGCATCAGTAAAAGAACAGGACAAATCTAGCAAATTGGCAAGTGGTGGTCTCCAGCAATTCCTTACCTAGAAACAGAAATAAATGAACTCACCCCAGTTGCCCAAATGTGATATTTTCATTAAACCGCAGGCTGTCATCTTTCTCCTCCTGGGTCATGTGACACCACTTCTCCCTGAAAGTTTTTTTTTTAAAAGAACAGGTTACAGGTTTTACCATGTTACAACACTTCCTTACAGAAACCCCTTCTCACTATAATGATTTCATTCTTTCTCACGAATTAACATTGCCCAGCAGGTATTTCTGGGGGTCAGCATGCCATAAAGGTAGCATGATCAAACAGCATGAATCAAACACCATTCAATTCAATTACAGACCAAGACCCAAGGCGCCATTTCTTCTTTCTAGATTTAAAAAAATGTTTTATAAATGCTGTTGAACTTTAAACCCAAAATCATATTTCACTAAACCTACACAAAGCCACATATCCAATAATTAGATGCCCTTGTACATTCTACTGACATCCAATGGGATTTAAATACCACTAATCCTGCAATTTTCAACCCATTTGCAAGCTGGAGCAAAGCATACATTTGAAGTTGCCCCAAAGCATTTCAAAAGTAATACTAAACCACAACTAAAAATGCAAAAGCAGACCTGTCTAATTCAGACAAGCAGACAAGTCGGGTAAATTTAGACACTCTCAATGATTAATGGGGAGTGGGTGTCTGATCTGACATCAGCAGAGTGACACACAGGTCCACTGACATCTACGTACACCAAGTGGAACGCTGAAGCTGTAATTGCCCGTGAAAGAGAACGGGCTTTATATTAGAGTCATTCTGTTCATTAGGGCACTTTGTTCCTTTCCTTTTCTGCTCCAAAGTAACAAAGTTCACTTTTCATTAAAATAAATGTTTCTTTTGAATTATGATAGATGAGGATACAGATCCACTAAGCAATGCTCTTTCAGGACTTCTTACAGGTGAAGGCTGACTAAGAAAATGAATCACAATTTCAAAAAGCAAAAAAAAAAAAACAAGTCAAAGCTGTGACAAAAAAGTGCAAAAAGAACACAGACAAAACAAAAACAAAGAAAATACAGTATGTATATGAATGTGGCTTTCAGATGGATACATTTTCTTCAATTAGAGCTGTCATAACCATGGAAGAGCAATTCTGCATTAAGAAGGGTGAGCACACCAGAGAGCAGCAGGAAATGTCTTGTTTTCCCGCATACTTGTGTGCATGAGAAAGCACTAAATTAACCTAGTTAAAACATATTACTTTGAACACTAAGAGACATCCAGATTAAAGAATGTGATTATTAATGATGTTGTGCAAGCCTATAGTGACAATAATAATTGTTAAGTGTACCTATGAATGCAAAAATAAAAAAGACATATAAAGAAATCATTTAAAGAGATAAACAGATCTCCAACAAGCAGAATGTCCTTGGAGATCTGAAATGGCAAGCGTGACAGAAAATGAAGTCTCTGAATGTATACGGGGTTCATCCTTATCTGTTCTCTTACAGGAAGGCTTCCTACAGGCTCAAGTGGCAGGTTGGCCTTCTCTAGCTTTATCTACAATCCTATGAAAAAAATCATCCCAACAGTGCAAAGAATCTGTTTTACAACTGATCACATGACCCCATTGTCTCCCCCCCACAGGGTCTGTTTCTAAGACAGTCGATATGACTGCATGGGCAGGCAGAAGCATAAAACCCACAGCTTTGCCACTGACACTACAAGTGCAAGCGAACTGTTTGAATTAATTTTTTTTTTTACATTTGTGTCAATAAGTAAACACTGGTTCAGTTTTTTAAAGATTGAATTTTATACGGTTATATACCAACAAAACAAGGAAAAGGATTCTGAGAAGTACTAGCAAAGCGAAAAGCAAGACACTACTACAATGTGCAGAGAGAATGAGACAGACACACCTCTCTTCTTTATCCTCCCCAGCAGTTCTCCTGCAGAGGCAGCAGGGCACAGGGAAACAAAGGGTTAAAGATGCATGCAAAGTGTGATGCAGAAACTAGAAGAAGAAGAAGCTGATGACAAACAGAGCATGTAAGAACAGCATTGTCACACTGTATATTAGGTGAGCGTCCCCTATTACCAGCACATAGAGGGTGCAGAAACCAAGAGATTCGAGCCTGAGGTGTCCAGTTAGTCAAGCCAAGCTTTAATACAATGAGGATTATTGTTGTAGTTGAAAGAGGATATGGCCCTCCACAGTTTATATACACTTTTCTCTACACCCCCCCACCCTCTCCTGTCTTTGAGGTACCTTCTCAAGAAACTCAAGGACTCAGAGAGCAATTAAAACATTCCTTCCTTATCAGGGAGTTTGGTACAGAGAGGGAGAAGCATCTGTGCTACAGCAAGCGTGAAGGTTAGAGTTCAGCAAGTAAATTCAGCAGTTGTTCACAGCTCCTACCACTATATGGGTACAGAGTAACATACACATTCTGCTAGCAGACTCCATCAAGGGTAAGCTGTATGAGTAGTGCACTGGAATTGCAGTACAAAGGATAGTAAAATAAATATCTTGCGTTTTACATTTCTTTTATAGAGAGGAAATGGTGGCTTCTGAAATGTGTAACACTACTTTGCTGCCATGTGCAACCAATTATATGCCATATTAGGTCAGTATTTCTGTATTTCTTTTCAAATGTGACAACATGCATTTCTATTTCAAGAACAAGATGGACCTCATCTCACTCTAGTCTACCAGCGCTTTATGGAGTGCCCTTGTCTTTGCTACAGGGGTCGTAGCCTGACATGCCCCTGTCGTATGTGCAGTTTGCTCCCGCTGGGATTTGTTTTCAAATGTCCTCCCAGTATGGGGATTCCCGATCTCCACAAACAGCATCACTGTAATCTTACACACTACAAGATCTGTTACAGCCCCACGGTGCCATGTGTCCTCTTCCAAAACAAAACTACAGGATCTGTTCTCTCTGTTTTTGTATTATTTGTTATCTAACTGATATCACACCACATGTGACACGAAGTTACACTGAATACAAAAGCCAAAGCACCTATTTTATTTTTCAAAGTGCACTTCTGGAAGTGGTTCAAGGGCACATTGTAACCCTCGATACTGAGAACTGTCACTTGCAAGAGGATTCGTTGGAACCAGTGACAGATGACAAACATTTCCTGCCCAGAAACACGACAGGAAATTAAATTTTGGTAGAAAAATAACAGGTATGTTACTCATACAATTCTAGTGACGTGCGACAGTGTTACCTATTTAAACAGCTAAGGTCTGTCAATTTACTCATAGTTTGTTTTTCAGTTACAGACATTCTCATGTGCCAGAAACACAGATACTATTTAATGTCTTGGCAAATATTACTGAACTAAATTACGATTAACATCTGTGAGTCAGTCACACAGGGGCCTGCCTGATTTTAGGAGTCATTAAATTAGTAAACCGATGTTAATTAAAAAAGCTTTTTATGGCAAGTGCCCCTAACCTTGAACACAGAAGTATCAGCGATGTTTTAGGAGGAGACATTCCATCACTTCTGTAATTTTGTAGCAGTTTAGAAAGGTAAAAGTTGATAAAGACTTTAAAAAACAAACATTACTTTCCCTCTTTAATTGTTATGCTATATGACATAACCCAAAGCAATCAGAATGCTGTCAGATGCTTTATACCTATTCTGTATTAATATTAGCCTACATCTCCCACTTGGAATATGGTTGTCTATTGTAATATGTCTGAAGGCTTCTAGATACTTCAGTACTGGATTATTCAGTCCAGCCCCTGAAAGCCCCTGTCTAGCAGGTATTACACTATATGTAAAAATTAAAAAAATAATTTCCCATTTGCCCTTAACACCTTAATAGCAATCAGTTGTAGGTGATATGGTAAATGAAGTTTAGAAATCCTCAATACAAATCTAGGCCAGAGGACTTCAATCAAACACATTATTTGTTAAATTAATTAATAATTAATGAGCGATCTCAGTCTTCAGAAAGAGATGATATGGGGGGAATGTAAGACAGGATTGGGGCTCTCCAGGGCTGGGGGTGGAGACCAAGGTTTTAGTACAACAGGTGATTTTCACCAACTCCAATGACCACAAACCTCATTCACCTACCTGGTGCATAAAATGCACCTTAACAGTACTACTGCATTTCCTCATTCCATGGGACAGGAGGAGGGGACCAGGGACGAACCAGCTCGTGTCCCTTTTTGCCAGTGCTCTCCCCGATAGTCCGATATGCCACTTACCTTGTGGTGGGTGATCTCTTCCTCCTCTCGCAGTGCACTGCGTCGAAAAACGCCGCATTCCAGAACCGCAGGGTATGCCTGAGACCAACAGGACAGAAAGGCTTTCCTTCACTTGCACACAATGAATAAAACCACATTCACATGGCCTCATAGCATGCAAAATGCCTTGGATTAAACAGAAATGCCACAATCCAATTCAAACACAAGGGTGCAGCAAAAACCCATATAAAACCAAATATTAAATTAGTTTACAAATGAGCTTGGTTGCTATAGCAAATTGATGCTAGCTGTTCCCTGAAAGAATCTAGAATCTAATTTTCTGGGCAGCTTGTTCCAGACTCCTTCAACTGTTCTTGTAAAGAAATGCTTCCTGTTCTCAGTTTTAAATGCCTTTCCCTTCAATCTTCAGTCGTGTCTTCTGGTTTGTTTTCTCCTCTTAGTTTTGGAGAAGTCCCAAAAGTAGGACAGGTCTACAGTACACATATCTAACAATAAGGTAAAAGAGTGTTCAGAGATGAGGTGTTTATAAAGTTAGATGGCATATTCAAGTATCTGTTGAGCAATCCAATATGGAAAATATACAAAATGAAGATCATGAGGACCAGCAGCCCCTCGGACAGTGGCAATACACACTGGAGGATGCTATATTTCATCCAGCAGTCCCATGAACAATAATAGCAGACACCAGACAGTGCAATACTGGGTTAAAGGGACCACTACACGCGTGTAAGACCACGATGACTTGCATGTGGAAATGAGTGACGTGCTCTCGTTTTCAGTTGTACCTTACACACCGATTTTCTATGTACAGTAGGAGGCATTTCTGTAAATGACTTCATCGTAGTACCATAAGCCCTGTATAGTACACAGTTGTTTTAATGGAAAGTGCCCGGCTCTTCAATGGCAGAAAACAGGGTTGAAAATAACCGGGTGCAGGAAAATGTTGGTCGACTTGTCTGAATAACCCAAATGACTTTGAAAGCGCTGTACTATACGTGGCTGCGCTAATGGTATATCATGCAATTAAAAGACAGTCAGACTATGCATATAAAGGTTGAAATAATTTTCTTGTGCTTGTTCCCGTCTTAATTAAATGCCTTTACACTAATAAGAGCAGAGAAAAAGCAGCGTCAGTAAGAACTGTTAGGCCTGAGAGAGCAATGTTGCACCTACCAGATGGGCTGTTGTTTTAAATGGGTGTACAGGTAGATCTTCTCCCCCTTCTTTTCTTCAGGAGACTCAAAGACCACTATGGAGATGAGTCATAAAAACATTACTGTCACTCTAACGATGAAGGACAGCTGAATTGAATAAGTAATAGGACAGTCTTTACGCCAGTTTACAAGCAAGTCATGAATTCAGTCTATTTTGACTTAGCCCTTCTTCAATTCATGTTTCCATGAATATTTCAAAGCATCTGTTTTTTGAAAAATGCTGCGAGTGTCTAAAAATCAGGTTTGAAAGAGTGCTTGTGGCCAACCTCTCCGAGATTCCACAAGGGCAACAGAGGAGGGCAGGTTGATCAGTTTAAGTGACGAACACTCTTGGTCTCTCTCTCCAAGGTCTTTCCAGTGTTAGTGGGTTAACTTCCCCGGCAGGCAGCTTCCTTTGTCCTGCTTTAGTGCAGCAGCAGCTTCTCCCATCTCTCAGGGGCTGAACAAGGCGGGGGGCTGAACGATCGTGTTCCTTGGCCAAAACGGGTACTTCGTGGTTTTGAAATGTGCCAAAAACCCCATTAGACTTTCTGCCACCCACACAGACAGTGGGCACTAGTCCCGATGAACTGAATACCAAAAAATCAACATGGTAGGTTAAAGAAGTAACACTTGTTTCTACTTTTTGACAATTCAATTTTTCTATTCCTATTGTGTAGGAGGGCTGTAGCGCAAGCAGTTTATTGCCTCCTCCTGAATTTCCCTCACTGGCTGCATGGCTTTCTGAGGACCTGACCTGCTTGCCGCGTCCTTTGTGTGTTTGTCTTATTCCGATTTGTTACTGGGATCTTGGCATCTGTCTGTCTCATCGCCTCCAGTGCCTTCCGCTTGGCAGCCCTTGGCCACAAGCTCAGCTGACGCTCGAACCCACAAAGACAAAAGACGAAATTCTCACATACCCATCTTTTTCGGCTTCCCATGAGTTTTAGCCTCTGCATCTCTGTGAAAGAAAATGTTAAGAAAAAAAAGCGTAAGTTGGGGGGAAAAAAAGAGTAGGCAGCCAAGAATACAGGTTTCTCGAGATGGAAATGTGCATCTGCCACAGAGACAGATTTTCTTGCTGTCGTCATCCTTTTTTTTGCATTGCCCTTGTCAGCATTCTTCCAACAAGAATTCTTTTTGCCCTGTATAAAACACAAGCATTACAACTGCACAGTCAATGCAAAATGACTTCCGCGCATTTGAAATAAAATCAACTTTATTGGGGGAAAAAACCTTTGAACAAAAATCTCAATATAGTATGTTGCAAGCAAGAATTAATAATCATGCACCTATCAACAATCATTATACCTAAGATAAATAATACCAATTAGAGGCTGCAAAAACATTAACAGAGATTAATTCTGCATTTGAGAGAGTTAAATACACAATAATCCAATGCAGATCTACTATCACAAATCCATTCTTTACTATTGCAAAAATGTTTATTTTTGGATCTCGTGAAAAGTAAGGAACTGGAGGATTTTACATAACGTACACAGAAAAGGACAAAGCATGCCACCCCCCCACTGAGCTTAATAAAGTTAACTCCCCCCCTCCTACTGGCTGATGAAAAAAATATTTTCAAAAAGATGTGCTAGTTACATGCTGAGCGGATGGCAACACAATCAGTGCTGAGGATATATACTGGCATAATGAGGGGAGAGAAAATCATTATTCATAGTGGAAGCAAGACTGTCCCTCTGCTCCCCTGGTGTCAGACAATGATGAGAGAACTTCAGGTAGCCCACATGACTGAAGCCAGCAAGTACTTTGATGAGGTACCTTCCTTTTCCAAACTTGAATTAAAGTGAAATGCAGGAACTACGTTTTTGTTTTTTTCATTTTAATCTGTATAAATTGCAACTGTAGCTGGTCTCGGATAAGGTGCCCAGCAGCTCGGATGAGGGAAGGCCCTTTGCTATCAAATATAAATATAAAAGGCACAAAGCCCTGCTAGGCTATATTCAATTCAATTCAATTCAAGGTGCTTTATTAGCATGACCGATGGGTACAATCAGTGTTGCCAAAGCAAATAAAAATAATAAAATTAATATAGAACAAAACAAAAAATAGAAGTAAAATAAAATCTACAGACATGTTACAGACATTTACAACAAAGACATATTATATAATATTGACATACTGTAGGCAGCTGGAGCATTATTGGGAGACGGACTCACTGTTCCTCAGGCTGTGACAGGAGATCACATACTGGGCTGCCAGATCAACTGAGTTCCCTCCTCCCTCTCCCAGTAGGATTGGGACCTGTTGTGGTTTTGGCAGGTGTGGGAACTCTGGGATTAGATTTCTGAATTTCGGGAAGAATGTTTCTCTAATCCCAGAGTATCTGTCACAGTGCAGTAGGAAGTGCTATAACAGACTCCCATTGTAGCTGTTGGACCATTGTCACAGTCCCCCTAACTAAAACAGCATTATAATACAATGGCAAGTGTGAACTCTTCTGGGAATAATGCCTCTAGCAAGAGAGATCTAATTGTACTTTAGAAATCAGTAAGCTTGCTTATACACTTTTTTTGCTCGTTGGGCTTACAAACCAACTGGACTAAAAACTGCTGCCAGTGTTATACCAAGTCTTTCCCTAGAAAGCTCCAGAAGTCAATGCAAAGCGCTCTCCTTTGAGACGCACTAGATTTATCCTGGATCTGTGCGGCACCGGCCTGCTAATTCGTGTGGCAACACTTCGCGCTGGTCACTCCACTTACTCATTCTTCTTGAGGACGGGCCCCCTCAGTTTGCTCTCCAGCCCCCCGAAGAAGCCTTTGACATTCTCCGTCTTGGCAGAGGTGTTCTTGAGTAACCGCTCGGCGATGTCCTTCTTCCCGGCGAGCCACGTGTTGGCCGACTTCAGGTAGGAGTCTATCCCCGCTGCAGGTTTCTCCAGCAGCTCGGTGGGGGAGAGCTGTACCTTCCCTGGAAGAAGGAACAACGGAGCTGTCAACCGCACACTTCCAGGGTGGAAGAGGGAAACGGACATCGGCTCATTTTCAAGGTTCTAGTGGAAGTGCTTACCTGTGATGTGGACTGTATGAAATAATTCATGGAATATGTTAACATGTTAACTGAGCAGCACACTGCCTGTATCAGCTACCAAAAGGCCTCAGGTTCTGTTAAAGTGAGATAAGAACTGACTTTGCAAAAACAGCAGTAATTGGTTTTACTCCTAATGAAATTAGGAGCAGACATGTTCAGCTTCAAATGAACCACATGAAGCTGTACTGTATAAAAGTGCAGGGAGACCTTAGCTGTCTTGTCTGCCTTGTGGGTCAGTCTTCACACTGCTTTCTGTGTTCATTGAGGCCGTCTCCTGATCTTGTGCTGAAGAACCTCCCACAACAAGGGGGCTTTGTTCAACCCACAGACCATAAATTCAAAAATACCAAGCCAAAACAAATTTGCTAGCTCTTAAGTAACTGAGGTAATTAAAACTGGATTCATTCAAGATGCATTGGAATCAGGAAACACCTTTCAGAACACATGGATCCTTAAGTAAAGGAGTTTATTTCATATAACCGAACATTCTCAGAATTCTTCATTTTTTGTTCACATTACATTGAACCATAACTAAGTGTTCACCATCAGAAATTAAAAGCAACAGAAGCAATGTCATGCTGCATGTTAACGGTTGCTTCAAAATGTACCAATCTGGTAATCAACAACAGAAAAGAAAGATGATTCAACCAATGATTCATATTAGAATGACTGGCATGTATAAAGAATCAAACATGTTTTATTTATTTCCAGCCCTCCAATGGGATTTGCTTGATTGCCACTTTGCAAAGCATCTTTTAAATTGCCTCTGCATGTCATATTAAAAAGACATTTAAGTACGTATTCTAATATGCTCTAACATTTGACAAGGACTTTCAAAAGTTGTTCAGTGTATTTGGACCCTGTAATATCAAATACTCTGATCTTACAATAAAGCAGAGACACTGCTCATAACAGGGAAAACCTCAAAGCACTCAGCAGCTGTCTCAGGAGTCTGCAGCTTCAGAGGAAATGTCTTTTAGCAAACAGCCTCCACAAGCACAAGAGGACAAATCTCTGACCTGAAAATATTTACCGTTCTCTGACAGTAATTTGAATCTGTCAAAATTTTTAATTTTTTTAAAATCTCTTAACAAAAAGGGGGAAAAGCTATGTTAAACCTGATCAGCTAAAAATTAACTCAAGTTGCAGCTTCCTCCAAACTCAACTCTTGGCGTCTTACCTATGTAGTAGTAAGTGAAGCACATGGTCATGAGATTTTTGGCAGGAGGGTAATCATCCATCTGATAGCACCTGCAACAGAACACATGTTTGAATTCGTGCTTATCACAGCCTCCCTGAAAACAAGGGGAGGAGACATTTCTCTCTGCCCTTGATAGGTCTTCAGCTGTCACTGTTAACACCAGCTAACGGTCAACTGACATCCCAACATGTGCCTTAAACTGATTGGCAAGCCTTTGCAGTTATGAGCTACGATAACAAAATGTCTCAAGTGCTTTAACAGTGGCAGGCCCGGGATTGTTTAAAACAGGAAATTCTCCAGGGGACAAACAGTAGAAAAGGCTTGAAAAAGAACACTACAAGGAGACCCAATTCAAGTATCCAAGATCCTCAATGAATCCCAGTGACTTTCTGGATCAACAGTGAAACAAACCAGGGGACACAAATGGAAACTAATAGCGCATTTCAAACCAAGGAGGCAACTTTTACCAGGTCATGTTGTTGAGAACAATAACCTGGAATGACCAATCACATGCATCCAATTAGCTACAAGCAACCACAGAAGCAAGATGGGCCACATGGCTCTCTATCATTTGTAATCTTTATGATTATTTACTCATTCTTTTGGAGAGCAGTTTAGTACATCAGACTTACAGCTATTTATTTTTAATCTGTTTAATTGATTACAACCTGTATTACATAGTTAAAAAAACTTACTTTTATGCAATTGATTTAATTATTCTAATAGCAAGGCATACTGCACGTTCACAAAAGGTCATGTGCCTTAAAGCAGACACAATCACAATCCAAAAGTCTCCTAGTCATTTACAGGTGGAAACTTGTGTGAGCATCATGGTGGTCCTGATCTGCCATTTTATAACTAAGCGAGTTAGAGAATACAGAATTACACCTAAGGAGAAGTTCTCAGTTTAGCTGCAATCTCAAGTCCCTAAAAGGTCAAAATTGTGTTTTTTAAAATAGTTTTTACACGGTCAGGGGTTTGGTGCAGCACAGAATCACAGGTGAATTCCTTAAATCCTAGGTTCCCTAGAACCGTTAGCGGCCTATTCGAATCAGCTTGCAATTCAACAGGAACACTAACCACTCTACAAGAAAAACAGCGCCCTGACAGCTGCTTCCTGACACAACTGCTTTCTCACGGAGTGTGGATTGCAGATATTTTTCCTTACAATTAAAACTGATAGGAGGCTTTCGCAGCCAAACAGATGTCTCCACATCTTGCATCCTGTTGTTTCAAGTCAAAAACTGCATTCATGGAACAAACGGGAATAGAATAAAATCCTCTCACATTACACAAGTCTTGTGGTGTGTTCAGCTAACGTTTGACTAATAATCATTCCAGCACTACAGCTTTAGAAGTGGAGGTGCTGGAATCAAGTGGTACTATATGCTAATTTCTATTTTAATTACATCCTGTTCCACGGCATTTGAACTGCCGAGATGATGTACAACAAACATGACAGGCACAAGACGATTTCTATCGATTCCATCTTGATGACATTCAGGGGCTTCTATTTTAAGCAGACCCAGGGACAAAATGCAAGTTAATGCCTGTAATTAATGAACAGCAGGCTGAAGTGTGTGAGTCACACTGCTGCTGCTGCAAAAAGAAGACCAGGCAATATACTTCTATTGAACACTGGAGCTAAGTATGAAAGATATCCACCTAACGATGTAGCACAATTATCATCCATTTATGCATATCTAACCACTCTATCCAATACAGGGTGGTGGGGGAGCAGGAGCATATCCCAGCAAGCAATGGGCACAAGGCAGGATACACCCTGGATGGGACACCAGTCCGTCGTAGAGCACGCTCAAACTCACACCAGGGCCAATTTTCTCAGAAGCTTATTAAACCACCAGTACAACGCGTCTTGGGATTGTGGGAGGAAACTGGAGCACCCAGAGAGAAACTATGTGAACACAGGGAGAACACAGACTCCACAAAGATAGCACCTCAGGAATTGAACCCAGGGCCACAGTGCTGTGAGGCAGCAATGTTAACTACTAGGTTAGTTTACCTAATTACTGCTGAGTAATTAAGCGAATAAGCTACAATGCTGCCCATGGAAAATTATCATACATGTTCTTTTTCAAGCCAAGATATTTTATGGCATTTTTTAAACACTAATAATTCCTTACACTTACATAGCGCAGTTCTGGACTTTGTACTCAAAGCGCTTTACAGTTAACAGAGACTTTACCATGACTGGTTAAGGCCAGGGAAACATATGGCGAGGACACTGGGGTTACACCCCTACTCTTTCAGAGTAAACCACTGGATTTTTAATGATCACAGAGAGACAGGTTTTACATTTCATCCCAAGGACGGCGCCTTTTTTTGATTAAGTGAACTGGTGACACAGAACCAGCTGGAAAATAAGGTAAATGCAGTTTCATTTTCCATTATACAGAATCTTTCTGCCTGTACCCATACTTTGTTTTGAAAGAGCCAACCTGATTTGAGTGCCCAACCCCCTTCCTCATAGGATGGACAGTTTAAAGAAGCCGACTAACCTATGTAACAAGTTTTTCTGTGGTGCTGTACAGAGGGAGAATATGTGTCCCGTGTTCTTTATTGCCATGTTGCCGAACCACAGGCTTCGTCCCCCTTTCCTGCACACAGTAGCCGACAGGACTATCCCCTGGCAAGCAGCTGTTTCCTAATGACCTCTGCAATAAGCCTTTACAATGTTCCTGCAGTTTAAGAATGTCCATTCGTTGGATTACATATATATTTTATCCTCCCTTATACTTTTCATGCTTTCAGCCCAGGGCCCTCTTAAGTGCAGAGCCAGGCCTTATGTTGAGCTCTAAAGATAGTTTTAGTTCAAGTTGGATGTCTTTAGATCTGTCAAAACAATGGCAGGAGCGCAGACCCACCATGATCATGGCGAAATAATGTGGCTCCCCCGTGACACCTGGGCAGCAAGCAGCAAGCGGATGTTGGAAATGCTGTGCTGCGACTGTTGTCATGAGAAACGTGGTGTAATGGCAGTACTGGAAAATGGAATCAGATCAAGTCTGTTGGGCAAGATGGAATGTGCACTAGCCTCTATTCCATATCCTTCCAATAACACAGGGGTGTGCTGTGGTTTACCCGTGTTCATAGAGAAATCCCATCTGTTCCCTTAGTGCAAATATATTATTCTAATGACTTTTCTTATCGTTGCTCTGCTAATTATCCATCCCTATGTTTATTTTTTATTTTTTTACAAGATGAACATCAAGTGCACCTTACATACACTTCTCAGATTTTCTCAATAAAATTACACTTTGAGCCCTGTAGGGCTTTTTTGTTTTTTTGGGTGAAAGCTGACTCAGACCCCTAAAAGAGAACTTGCAGAAACAACCTCATAATTGTTATTTGCTTTGCTGCCTGAGCTTTCTGAAAGGCTGTTAGTTTTCCCTTCGAAACCCTTTTCCCAGTTACTGGAATAGGAGCGCGAGTGGCCCAGCTGCATTTTCCTTACTGTTGAGGGGGGGGGGGGGGAGTTTGGAACTTACTCGAAGAGAACGACTGCGAAAGACTGCACGAGCCTGTAGAAGGTTTGCTCCGAGACGCATTTTGAATGGCAGCGCTGCAAAAAGGAAAAAAAAATGTTCTACAGCCCCATCTACATTGTTTATATGCATAAATAACATCTTCTTAATAATCCACAGTATTCACAAACCAGAGTGAGGCACTAAGGCATTCATTAGCTGAACAGCAAGAACAATACATACAGTAAGAGAGTGTAATGATTCATGATGTAAGACTTCTTACCCCTGACTGTCTTTACTTCCCATCTCCTGACCTGTGGAGAACAATACTGCGCAGTATATCAGGAGACTGAATTTCAGCACAAAGCTGACACACTCAGTATGCCATGTATCCATACCCTAGGGCTCTCTGGCCGAATGAAACGCCATTTCAGAAAATGCTCAGTATGCTGAACAACAGGACAGAGCAGAACAGAGGTCTGCCTTTACAGACACGTGGGTTACAGGTCTGGTTCTTCTGTAACAAGATGCCGCCGCATTTTCTAAGCGTATGCATCCCCTTGCAAAATTTAATTTTGTTAGCAACAGAGGTCTCTCACACTTGCTCCATTTCCCCAGCTTTGTACAGGAAATGTTATCCGATGTCAGCAGCAGTCCTTATATGTTTTGGCTTCAATTTCTATGTTTCATTTGTTATACCTTAATATTCATTACTGTAAAAGATACCCTCCAATCTCAATTTCTCTACATTGGCTATCCCCAGGCTCAAATATATTTACTCTGAAATGAGCTACAGTACATCCCATCAGCCAGCAATGAAGTAGCTGAAACTGGCATGGCCCATAATGAGACATCGGTACCCAACACATTAACAGAAGCTAGCTCAACAGAGTGACAATATGTGCACACATCACAAAGCGCAGATTGGAGAATGCACAAGCACAGCAGAATGGCAGTGCAGTGCAGATCAAGTTGCCTAATGCAGAAAGCATTATACCATGGACACATGGTACTGTTGGAAAAGAGGACAATTCTCCTCTTTAGGGGTGCTTATGGGGGTCACTTTGCACATCATCTGTTACAGTAGAAATTTGAAACCAGGGTGTGAAAACAGTGAATCTCCCTGGAAGTTGCAGACTGCAATTTGCAGTACGGTGGCCACATTTCCCTGCTTTTACTACAGCTTAATTTCAAGAGGAACGGACTCTTACCTGAGCGCTGACGTATTTGGAGAACCACTCTCTGCCTTTCCCATTGTCCCCGCTGCACAGCTCCCCAAAGCGTGCCTTCTCTTCCTGTTCAAACTCATCCCTGGGAAGACAAGGATGCATCTCAAAGCGTCAGGCACTATCCGATTATTTCGGTGAAATGATGATTTGCTTAAATGTTTTAAAAAAACCACAAAACTTAAAAACAAATTAAACTGAAGATAACAAACTACCCATGCTTAGTTGATGTTAGAATTGTTAGGTTTTTTAAAGCACAAACAATTGTGGCAAGTTTTCAAATGCTCAAGAATAATGTAGTCCATCCTAAAACAAAATTTGTAAATAAAAACAAAAAAGCGATTACAAATACTGAAATTTATGATAAACGTCACTCAATAGATTACAGCTGGATGCAAGGTCATAAAAAAGCCCAATAAAATGCATATTACATCTGTTACAACTATCAACTGTTGGGATCAGTAGTTGATTTCTACAAAGATTTGGGAGAAGCTGTACGAATGCCTCATTTTCATTTTTAATAAATGTAACCCTTATATAAAAATAATATTACTAATGTTAAGTAGTGTGCATTATGACCAAGGTACAAAAATGGTAACAAAAGGCAAATAAGTGATTGTGTAAAAGTGTTTCAGGTACCCTGTTCCCCTCAGGAATGCAGCAATAAGATGATGTACTGTAGCTGCCAAAGCGTCTGTAGCAGCAGATGATGTGGCTTTCAAAAAGTATCCAAATCATCCAAAAAGTAGGTCAGCAACTGCAGTTCTGAGTATGCAAGTAGCCCACACAAGCATTGAGATACCTCACTGCAGGTCCAGTGAGTGAACTCCAGCACCAGGAACATAACTAGTGTCAATGTGGAAGGTGTTTAGATCACAAAACCGCTGGAAGAACCTCTGACAAATTTCTACATCATAACTGACTCCTTCTTTCTTGCCAAACTGTAATGTCACATACAGTAGGTATACAACCATATAATGGCTAGTATATACATGCGCTACAGTATTAGATCACGAAGTCCAGCACACAGATCTTCAAGCAGACCTAAATTTTAACAAAGCAACAGAAAACGAAAAATACAATGTTCCTTGCTGCTGCAACTGAAAATACAGTAATAAGAAATATACAGTTTGGTGGAGTGATGCTGAGTCACAGCTGCTTAATAAGAAAACACACAAACACCTCTTGAGAAATGCATATAGCTTCCTTTAAAAACTCTGAAGTTACCTGAAGTGACCCCCAGGAGGGCTAGGCCTCTTTTCAATCACAACCTTCACAGTCTTTAGAAAACCTCCTAAGGAATTGTTTTCCTTCCAGCAACTCATTCGGTCATAACAGTTACACTGACACCCTCACAAGTCCAGCTCATTAAGCCCTATCACAACTTGAGTCCCAAATGCAACCTGACACACATTTGCTCAGCATACTTCCATATCACAGATTTTTCCTTTAAGGAAGCCAACTGACCTTTTGCTGAATTGGGTATTATCTCAGAATCCTTCACAAATGTCAGAATTCATTACCCGGGAAGCCCTTCACAGGAGACAGCATCCCCCCCCCAAACATGCTATGCACACAGCTCTTCTCCACAGAGCCCTGAGAGGAGGTGGCCCAGTGCAGAGGCTCATGGGTAATGCCAGTCCAGGTCTTAAGGGTTTCCTATGGCTATTTCCAGACTTCCAGATCACTGGCAATTCATAACTACATATTACACCGAGAACAATAACTGGTGAACTTAACTACAGTGCATTACTGTCAAGACAGACATGCAGAGAGCACCAGCAGACTGAGCCGTTAATGACAACTAAGGTTCTGAAGCCCCTCTGAAGACAACTTCACTCTTGGAGAGCCACAGGCTTGCAGGTTCCATAGGGAACCCGAACGTGAGATGTAGAAACAGTAAGTGCACCTCTAATGAATTAGATCTACGAGTTTCATTAAGTCGTCAACAAAGCGGGTGAAGCGAAAGACCGAGTGCTTCAATCTGGAGCCAGGTGAGAGGATCATTATCCACGTCTCTTCCTAATGTTCTTGCTTTTGCAAAACTGTGGTCATCTGCCACTACTCACCCAATCATGAAGGAGACATGTATGTAGATGGTGAGGTATAAGTTTAACTGCAGCTTTGCCATCACTTTTGATTGGATGCTCTCAGTTTTTTTTCCCCCCAAGTGCTAAAGGTGCTTACGAGATGTGAACATGCTCTGTACCACAAGATTGAGGCCAAAGAGAACATCATAAAAATTAAGACAGATTCTGAAGAGAAACTGAAAAACCCTTCTTCAGAATAACAACAGATGGCCGATGAAAGGAATATAATGCTGAAAACCAAACCAAGTAAGACAGCAGTCAAAGCACTGAATTTGCAGTATATAAACCAGGCACTATCACATATATATTAAATTTAGCATGAAGGATATATTTCCAAGGCAATTCACAGAATCCATAAAGGAAAAATGGAGTGCTTGGATACATACAAGAGGGCACAAGATGAAAACCAAGAGTGGTGTCCCCAGTAGAGTGTTAGATTTCTCATTTGCAAAAAGTCTTACAAAGCCATCCCGAAGTGTCGGTACCATGAAATGCAAGAGAGCTTTTGCTTGAGGTTTTAAAACTCTTACAGAGTTTGAGCTCTTTCAGATTAAACTTCAGCAAGATGAACTTCTCACCTCACTATCAGAAAACTGTTTTTTTTTTAATTCACCAAACACATTACTAGACCATGCTGGCTTTAACCCAATAAGCTTAGGAAATTCATAGGGACTGGAGTCAACAAGGTGCTTCAGAAAACCAACAACATTGACATAAGCACGAAGTAATGATGCTGCTCACAGCATCTTCATGTAGAAGCATAAATTAGCAGAATGATGAATGCTGAGGCTCTAGCCCTATCCTCTATCCATTCTAGACATCCATCTAATTCACTAACTCGAGAAACGGCACAAACTGTGGTGAAGGAGAGCTGAAGGGATCTGGACAACATCTGGAAATGGACCAACGCTGGCAAATGAGGTCAACGGAAATATTTCACGGAAATGATTCTTACCGCCCGTGAAATATTTTCTCCACGTAGGCTTTCATGAACTCGCGGCGCTCGGCCGACTCAGCGTCCTCCGACTCGGCGCTCTGGCTGGAGGAGAAGGACTCGTTGGAGGAGGAGCGGCGGGAGGCGCTCCAGTCCCCGTGCGAGGGGGAGTCGGTGGCCTCGTTCTCGCTGTCGGCCGACTCGGTGGCCTCGCTCTCGTCGCCCGACGGGTCCTCGCCGCCTTGGCTCTGGCTCGGGACCCCGCAGCCGGCGCTGGGTTCGGCCCAACAGGCCTCCGAGTCCAACCGGCCGTCTGAGGCCAGGGCCGTGTGCTCCGTCACCTCGGCAACGGAGGCCCCCACCTGATCGGGCCACGAGGTGTTCGAACCCAAGGCCGGCACTTCGTCAGGGGCCACTGCTTCCCTACCCAAGAAGTCCAAGCCAAAATAATGGGCGCTATGGCTAACTGGTGCAGCGGGTGGCGACTCCACCAAGCAAGGTTCCGCGTCGAAGTCTATCAGGGTGCCTACGGCAACATCTTTGCCTTCCATGATGGCAACGGCTATGAAATAAAATGAGCAGCAGGGATAAAATTGTTCAACGGTTTTGAGCACAAAGGAAACAGCAGGTTGTCACTGGATCATGCTGCCACAGTGCTTTATCTTCGGGCGCCTTTCCCCCAGCTGTCTCATCGTGGGCGTGGTCCCTGAAAAAGGGCAGATAAAAAAACAGTGAGCTTGACAGAGGCCACGGCATTAAGAACTTAACACTCGAGATTAAAGAGGCAGCAATGGGCAGAATGCAACCCGGGTGAGGCTGGTATATATTGCCATTCATGAAGTCACTTGAAATTTCCCCGCAATAGCCATTTCCAGAAATGTGGTGCGCTGCCTGTATTGGATTGCACAATTCAGTAATAAGACATTGTAGAATCTTAAATGTAACAGATCACGCAACTTTCCTAAAAAAAAAAGAACTCAAATCGCTCTTACACATAGAAAAAATGAAAAAAGTTCTGGCTCTAGAAGGCCACAGCATTTGTCTGTGTTTGTTACCAGTTAACTACTTAACAAATGTAAAAATGTGCAGAAGTGGTTTCCATGAAAGTTTCCATGCGTAAATGAGAACAAACATCCATTCGACACCAAGTTCAGTAGACATAAAACATTCAGGGGTCTGTAAAGAACAGTCAACAAAATAGATCTGAGAGAGTAACATTTCGATCAGCCAGCACAAAAGCAGAAGTTGAACCCTGAACTTGAACTCGATACCCTAACCCAGCTATTTAGAGAAAAGCTATATGAAAACATCAGCCATTGATCAGCAATTAGGGCTACGATTTTAAAATGGAAAAACCTGTCCTTTCTAGGTATTTTGAATTGCGTTTTCCCCAGTCACCAGTCTTGCATGGGTGAGGAGTATGACTCAGAATGCAATTATCGCCGATCAGCAGCAGAGGACATTTTCTATAAGGCAAGTGCCTCCCTTGTGAAACGGCCACTCCTGAAAATGTGCTGAAAGGGGCGACTCTCATCTGTGAAAATGCTGCAGGACTGTAAAATGAATTTGCAGAAAGCAAGTGGCAAATAGTAACACAAGGATGGGAGATGTGGCAATTTCAGCTTTTGAAACACTTCTGAGCTTCAGGGAAAATTCAGACTGAAACAGGAACGAATATGAAGAGGGATGGGTGTGGAGACAGCAGCTGGGATTGCTAAATAAATAGCCTGCAGAGTGGTCTGACCTTTTGATAATAACGGGATATTAGAAGAAAGCTGAGGTTACTACACTGTAATTTTAGAAGAATCATGCATTATCCAACCCGAGAACTGACAAGAAAATGAACCTCAGACTGGATTCTATATCTCTTAATCATGGAAGGAGGTGTTGTGCCCTCATTAAGATCAGCATCTGGTAAAAAATTAACACTTAATTGCTAATTATCTATGTAAAAAGATGGCCATCTCTCACATGATAAATCAGTGAATCAGTGAATCGAGGGGGCTAGCATTTCAAGCAACTACTGTCCAGATTGAATTTTCTCAGATTTGTAGTGTAATTGAGTTTATTAGACCAGTGTGTCTGTCCTTCAAAGTCTTTAAAATAGAAGCACCTGAAGAGATGGTAGCAACATTTTAATTGGGGCAATTCATCTAATAATAAAGTAGTTGGATTAAAAATCCAGCTGTAGACACATTGGCCCTCGAGGACATGGACTGGACAAAGGCACCCTGTCTTTGGTCATTATAGGATCAGCAAATAAAAAAAGATTAAGTACATAGTTGGTGATTCCCACAGGGACTTTCAGCAGCATTTAATTAACATGCACAAACACCCCAGGAGTGTAAGAGCAGACAATGTCAGTATCGGAGAGAGCTGTGCCAATCTCATCTCAGCTGCTATGTTTGCACTATGCACAAGCACTGTAACAGGAACTGAATGGTTTGATATTTTACGTTATGAATACGCATGCAGAACATGTCGTCTTTAGCTCTTCCAAGCTTGCGTGGGAGTTGTATTATTAAGCCAGGCTGAATTTGTTAGTAATAGGTAATTTACTATTGGCAGAGCATAACAAATGGATTCTAAAATTGAAAAAAAGCCATACAAAAGGATGAGATTTCTCTAGGCACAAAACAACCACACACAAAATGCATCGACTTTTCTATAAACTTAGTTGTAGCTGAACAGACCAATTTAGGTCTTTCAAGGCAAAAAATACAGAGGAAATAAAGTTTTGCAGGTGGGGTGGGTGTTGGGTTGAAGATTAAGTGGGGCGTGAATTATAGTGTGTATCTGCTTTCCAGATCTACAGGAAACCTTTTTCCTGAACTCTAAACCATCTGTGCGGAAATTCAAAGTACATGACCAGTCTTTGCATAATGTATACAACTAAAGGAGCTAGCTACAATTGCATCAGAGTATTAGAGTGCAACAAGTATCGGGAATTAAAGAGAGCAACACAGGTTACGCAACAATAAAAGTCCTAGATTACCACAGTACTGTTTACATAGCATGCACCCATTTAATACAATACACTTTAAGGCAAAGAAAACACCACTGCAATATACTGCAGCAACATTCAACATCAGGTATTTGATCTCATCCACAAAAGCATACTGTAGCCACTATAACCCCTGAACCGCAGCTTTATACCATCACAAAGTAAAGAAAGGTCACAGTGGCCACTCTGCTCCTTTGATTGGTAGTAGTTTGTTGATTTAAAAAACTCAACTAGTTTCTTATAACAGCTTGGGCCACATAAATAGGGTGTGTGAAATAACTACATCTTGCGTAAAAAAGGAGAATTGATTTGTCTGATAATCTATGCATCTTCGTATGCACTCTCCTGGCGTCTTCACCTTATTTTCAGGATGTCTGAATACATACTATACACTATACAAGGGTTCTAAGGAAAGGCTCTGAATTGGCCACAGTCCCTGTGTCCATTGACCCTCATTTCCTAAAGGCAAACAGGTTTAATATAAATTCAGCTATTTAGGAAATGTCTACCATACAGTAGACCTTACAGTATTTTGGGAAATTTGACTTCAGACTCCTTGTAAACTAACGCACTATTACACACATTTACCAGACAGAAAGCTGTATACTAGATGCCAGACACCTCCAGTTCTACTTTGGTGTTCAGACATTAGGAACAATCCTAATTTATTTAGATTTAATTGGCATGTACTGATCAGAAGAAAGCTAGTCTTACAATAGGCAGGAATACGTAAGCTCCATCAACCCTTGTTTTAAAAGCCAATGCCATATCGCTTTGGCTTGAAAGAATCGACAGGAGCCAAAATGGGCTGGACAAGTCCGCGGAGGACTACTAGGGCGAAATGGAAAGCTCAGCTCTCACTTGAAAGAAAGGGGAATCTTCCAAAAGGAGTCATAGCCTTTCTGAAAGGTCTTTTGTGGAAATCAAGCCACAGAAGGAAATAACAGGAACTGATCTAATTACTGTATCTGCAAGCTTGAATTTCAATTGCGTGTTTAATAATGGGGCTTTACAGTATGTGCAGCAAACAAATTTACTTTGCACAATATTGCACAACTCGCACTTGTGGCAGTGTAGACACACCTCCTGTATATTATGAATTGTTTCCGAAAGTGGATGAGAAGACCATGAGAGATTTCTTCCATTTTAACCATCTATTACAGGTAAGTGCCTGCAAACTCTGCATGGCTTTCTCATCAGCACCCTATGAAACTCATTTTTTCTTCTTTCAACAGTCCCTTCAATTCTAGCATCCTTTACTGAGACTGAGTCATATGCCTTTGTTTTTATTTTAATACAATAGTCACTACTTCACTCATTTCTCCTAGGTCTTACAAATCAAACACAGCCAATACAGTAGAGAAATTCGGAATGCAGACCACAATGAGAGAAAACATTTGCAATGCAACCCAACACGCCAGTATGAACGGCGGTCTTCTCTTCCTCATAGTCTTAAACTGAAGCAGCTTAAAAAAGAAAATCGACAAACCAGAGTGAGTTAAAAGCAGTGCTATACACTATAGCTGGTACACTATATCCAGCCACCTCTCTCTTATGCTTCTGCCAGGTGTACAGCTTGTCAAATGGATATACACCCACAGTGTCCTTTTAACCTCAGTATGAGCCGAGTTGTGCCTCATGTGAAAGACAATCCAATCTCTTCAGGTCGTGTTATGATCAGTCTAGCGTGCCAAGGCCTCCCTCACTCAGTGATCCATCCCGCCAGCCAGCTTTCGATCACTACCTTAGGGCTTGACAGTTGCTGAAGATATATTGGGAGTTATTAAATGAAGAGCAATAAAACTGCAATCCATAAGAGAGCCAGTAAGGGAGCCCTTCCAAACAGCAAGGGCAAATCAACTCCCCATCTCATCTACAGTAACTACCTGGCTTTCCTACAGACATGGGAAGGGAATATTTACACCTCCGCGGACTGCAACACCCTCTTGGATACCCTAGAAATAGTAAAAAACAAATTGCTAGTTATAGTGAGGCAAGAGAATTAAAAATGTGATTCATATTCTGTGTTCTAACACCCCAGGTAGAAGACCTATAGAGTGATTGCAAAACACAACAAATACATTTGTTTTGGAAAATTCCTTCTTCTCCATGACAGTCTGTGGTCTCAGAAACGGGTGAGGTATAGTTTCTGCTCAAACCTAATTTAACAGAAAGTAAGCCAGCGTCTCAGCCATGACAATGAAAATCCCTGTCACCTTTAAACACAATACAAAGCTAACAAGCTGTGACAAATAAGGCGCACAGAATGTAATCCAGGTCAAAGTGCTCTCAAAATGAAAAACACCAAAGCGTGTGCTGTGACCAAGAAAGAAAGTAGAGTTCTCTACTCCTCACTGCCTGCCACTGGGAATCTGCTCTTTTCGGGACATTCGGAATGCATCCCAAACCACAAAACTCAAGATGCACCAATCTACACAAAGAATGCAAACATTCTTTAAATGAAGCAAACATGCTTAAACACAGGAACCAAGAATTACTGAGATACAAGAGAGATGCAGCTGGAACTCAGCCCAGTTCAGGTTGACCAAGCATCACTTCACAAGGCAAAAGGTACATTAACACTAACAGACGAACAGGCATCCAAGCATGTGGGTCAATGTTCCAGCCGGCAGTCACAAAAGCCCACACAACCACATCCACGCCGTGCCAAAATCATATAAAAAGTGCTAGACTGACTATTCTATGCTCCGTCGTGTCAAATCTGCAGCCATTTTTAAGCAGACGACAAAGTTCACACCATTAAACAAGAAAAAATTCAGAGTTACAACAGAGGATAAAGTCGGATTGGTGTTCAATACTTGTCAACAAGGCAAGTCTCATTAAGAGTAAACAAAGAAAAAAGGTCTCCGTGTCACAGGCTAAATCCATATTTAGCTATGTGCCAACAGCTAATTCCAAAAAGATTCCAAAATCTGGCACCCATTTTTGGCTTTATGATTTCAAGTTTTTTTTTAATTTCTAGCCATGAGAAGTTACAATTATACTAAACGTGCAACATGCAAGACCTGAAATGGCTCTATGCGATACTCAGCTGGAATTTTGTCTCTTGGCGCTGAGGTTCCTGTGTGGTGCCCAGCAAGAGTCAGTGTCCACAAGATATTTTTAAAAACCAAGGCCCGAGTGCAGAAAAAAGAAAATTAACAAGAAAGCAGATTAACTGGCAGCAATTAGCACTGGTGATTGAAGGCCCGGCTGGAACAAAACCCTGCAGACATAGGGGAGCTCCAGGATCAGGATGAAGAATCACTGGTCTAGAAAATGTTCCACCTTGTTTCTCTGTTTCACTAGCCAAAACAGTATTGGCGTTTGCACAAGGAAATTAAGGAAGCAAGCTTCTACATACGGGAGCGCCAATACTGAAGGCGGATGACGGAGATCAGAGGCTGGAGATAAGAAGACAAAAGGAAACAGAGGAAAGGGATCAGCCAGCAAGCGGACTCCGAGCCAGTAAAACAAGTCGGAGAGAAGGAACAACCTGCAATCGGAAAAACGTACCGACCGGGCGGTAAGGAAAATCCGAGCACGAGCATTCCGTTCGGAAAATAAAATCACACGCGCCTCCCGACTGCAAGAAAAGAGTCCGACGTACCTTTTGGAAATGGCCTGGGGATTAGAAGACACCATCTGATTAAAAAAAAAAGATATGGAAAAAAAGTCACGAAGTGTAAGACCAGGACAATGTAGAGAAACAGCCTAGCACAGTACATCTAAACTGCAGAACACCACACAACTGTCAAAACTACGACATCTCTACCAAGCTCTCTTCTCCATGGTAGTTTAGACCACACATGTAGATGCACTGAGTTTCAATTTAAATTTAACGGATAATCCCCCCCACTTTTTCCATCACAGATTGCTCCATCTGATAAATCCAACACTGAAGCAACAACATACTTGCTTCAATGGTATTGCATCTCAGACTGGAAAACAAACAGGGTTTAAAGTGCGGTTAACTGATTTGTCTACAATGAGAAGACCAACATTAGGACAAATACCTTCAAGGGTAATTTTTCTGCAGGCGTTAAGACTTGTCTGGGCTAGCAGATCACATCCCACACCTTAGGTGAAACACTGGTATTACAAATCATGCAATCTCAGAGTGAGATTGAGACAACTGTAGAGTCAGTCTGATCGAATGAGCTGAGACAAGACAAAGGACTTTCAAGAGATCTATGTCAACACAGGGCTTTAGAGAGTAAAACATGGTATAATTTGGTATAATCGACACCTGCTGAATACTATACTGTAGGAATTTGAATCCTTTTTTGAGTATACATTCGCATAATCATAGGTGTGCGAATGAACGAGAACATAGGCCACATCATTATATGCATGGAACTTAACTTGCTTCTCTGCGCCACCAGACTATTTTTAAGGACAGCCTATTGCTTGGTGAATCTGCAAGGGATGAAACTGCCACAGTTCACAACAGGAATCTTATCTTTGAATCTGAAGTGCTACCTTTTGGACTGAGAATCCCAACATCTCAGCCCACCAAAAGAGCTGCCAAACATGTCTGTGTTCCAGTTTGGGCTCCACTCCATTCAGCCACAATTTTCTGTGATGGGGGTTAGAGGAGGCTCTTTGCTACAGCTTGTGAAAGGACTTCATTAAAAAAAAAACACAGCAGAAACCAACAAATGTCAACCCCAACTCAGCTCATCAAGAAGAATTTTAAGAGCATTTCAAGTGAGAGTCATTGCCACCTATTTCAAAAGTGAGAACGAAGCAATGACTAAAATAGACTTGGTTAGCAACATCGCCTGTACATGCTAAGTTTACACTAAAAGTGAGAAATATTTGTAGTCAAACACTTAAGCAGCCTATCCAGAAAATGAAATTCAGCAAGCTTATATTGTGGCCGATTTCTCTCAATTGAACACTTGCGTACTCTAGCTAATTTCAACATCTTAGCTAATACTTTAGGATGAACATTCATTAAACTCAGAAACTACAATACTGCAAAAAAGTAGGCTACAGTTTAACAAAACTGCGCATGGGTTTAAAATATATACACACTATATACTGTACAAAGGATTCTGCAAACAAATTAACCCACGCAAACACTGGGAGAACATAAAAACATAAAGATAATAAGAACATAAAGATGTGCTATTTCTCTGTTCCCTCTTGCAAAAGTACAAAGGGATTTCTAATTTAGTTTTAAACAGTTCAGGATGTTGGATGTAACCTTTGTGATCAGATTTTGTGCTGCAAGGTTATACATCCATTTCAGGGCTTTTGTTGGATTATTTAAAAAAAAATCAACCACATCTATTCTCTTCTAATCCCTAATACCACACACACAGCTTTTCTAAACAATTTGCAGGAAAAAAGTGGTGCCCCATATACTCAAAAATGAAGGACCAACTATGATAATCACAGCAGAAAAAGATTTAATCTTTGCAAAATGCGGTCCAAATATTTTTGTGGTCTGAGTGGTCTTCAAATGGCTGTGGAAATGACAAAACAACTAATGATTACTCCTCTTTTCAAACCATCTTCACAAATGATTAGCATCCATCCCAGAATATTCCTTTTGCCGTTTTTTAACTAGTCATTAGCGACAGTATCTAACAAGAAGACCGCTGTCTGCACAGAATCCTCTGTTTACAAACAATTCAGAACAAGGAGGTTGAGAAATGTCTGGGAAGTTAGGCAAGAGGCTGAGATTGCAATATTCACAGCCAGGACCTTTAAATGCCGCATTTTAAATGAAAGGAAGTTGGCTAAAAATAAAAAAAAATGTTTGAACTCTTAATTCATGACGTGAGCACCCCTCAAGTACAGCAGTATTGCTCAGTCCTATAGAAAGTTAACAAAAATCAAGAATACAATTTCTCTCTTCCTAAAGCTACATGAGAACCTGCAGAACTGTTCAATTGTACTAAACTTCTGTGCATCAGTATAAATATCAGCTTTTAACATAAGTAGTGGAGTCAGGCCCTGCATGGGAAGTTAGCAGACACTGTTTATGACAGTCCCAGTTTGAGTGTGGAGTTGTCACACATGTGCTATCTACAAGACATTACATTCTAGCAATCTGCAGGAAAGTGGTATTCATTCCTGGTATTATAATGAAGTGACTTAATCAAAACTGCCTTTTCCATCAGTACAAGTGGAGAATATCCTTGGATTTAAGAGAAAGTGCAAGGTTAATTCATATGAGGCGCAAGAGGGTCTCTCTGCAGAGCTCAGCTTGACACAGAGGTATGTAGGGCAACTGGTAACAATGCTGAGAAACTCCTTGCCAGCTGACTGCAGCCAGAAATTCACAGTGACCTTATCCGAGCTACTCTGGGTCCAGCAGTCCACATCGCCCACGCTACTGCTGAGCTGACATCTGGAGATTTCTCACAGAGCAGTATTTACTGTACCTAGTGCCTACTGTACCCTGATGAGTCAATTCAGCCATATGGAGGACCAAGGGCTCTTGTCCATGGACAAAAAAGACTGCTTACTTTAAAAGAGCAGCCTCCCTAACACCATGCCAGACAGTACAACAGAAGAGCAGTTTGTCTACCCTTATTACTATTAGATATTACAGAAATACATCGGGCAATATTGCATAACTGAAAGGCAAATTAACAACCAAGAGGGAAATGTGTTTCTATTAAAACAAAATTGCTTCCAAGTGTACCTTAGTGATTTCTCCTTCTCTCTTTCAAAAGAGTTTAAGCAAAAGTGGGTTGCGTTTTGCTCCTTTTCATGTATTTTTCATGCCTACATTTCACAGAACAGGGTAAACCAAATATAGGAGCAGCTACTGCCGAGCAGGAACACTCCTGGCAGGAGAAGGACACCGGGCTAAGAGGATAGAAGAGCATTATGGAGGATTAAAGATTAGGAAGAATTTCAGAGTAAAGTCCCGTCACATCTCTCCTAGTATAATATGTCAGACATTCCAAAAAGAATAACAGAGATGGTAGCATGGACACATGCTTACCAAAAATGTTGAGTTCTTTTGTGCCAAAACTCCAGAAAAAAAAGACATTCTCCTGACAGCTCTTCAATGCTCCAAGCCTAAAAGCTCAAGGCTGGCTATTTTAACTCCTGCTCAACAGACGGAAGTCTGCATGTTTGGAGTAACTCAACAAGGAACTAGGGCAGGCCTCATCTGGACAGCACTCTGAACAACTCCTATCGTCTTCACTTCCCTTACGCAGCAAGCATAAGGAGCTAAGTTTAAAAAAATAAGATGACCAAACAAAATTCAGAGGAAGTTCATAAGAGCAAGCTGCAGCCCAAGATAAAGACATTGGAACATCCCCAGAATTTTTTGTAAGGAAAAAAAACAGGTTGTCTCCTAAAATGGCATGTAGCCAGATACAGTATAAATCCTCAGATTAAAATTAGGACACCGGGTTCTTGTAATAGCCTTGGCAGGGTTTATGTGCTGTACTGATATAAAGCATGGTTGTAAGTGCACAGGAAAACTTTTAAAAAAGGTTTTGATTTGTCTTAACGAGTCTTGTGCTCAGGAAGGTGGATCACACATTAGCTAAAACAATAATTAGCATTTCGTACACTGCAGAGCCTGGCTAGACTGAAAAGGTCTCGATACCGAGAGACAAAACACAAAGCATGAAAAAGCAGAAACAATCAGCTGGTAGCTTGGCCTCGTGTGTTATGTCGAACATGCAAAAGGCCTAAGGAGTGGTGCGTGATACCTGGAGAGTAACACTCGAATGAAAATGCTGCATTTAACAAGCCCAGTGAAAACATAAGCCCGCTGGTAAAAAAATGCTCCGGCGATTATGAGCTTTCCAAAGCTTCTCAAAAAGCTCAGTAATGAAATATGAACCAGCACCACTTACTCCATTTAGCTAGTGAAAGAACTGCCTCAGTATTGATGGCTAAACCTAGTTTCCTGCTGTACTGCTCTATTTAAAACCGTACATTTTCATTTGTTGGGATTCATCTAATAGGTTCTGGTGTGGAAGACAACACTAAGAAGACACAAACCCAACCTCTGTCTCGAGGATATAAGGTTACAGTTAAATTCTCAGCACGATCCTTTCAAAGGGAATCAGCTGGAACTGGAATCGTGTCCCTTTCTCCGAGTCCGATTTCCTTCTAGAGTTGTGGCAACCTCAGGATGTATATTTAGTCACCCTTTGAAATGGGCATCACAAAAAGAAACACTTTGGAGCAGCACTCCTGAATGGCAGATTTTAGCCACCTGTTACATTTTACAACACCAATTCCAGGGATTTAACTACTTAAAACTTCAAGACGTTGGTATGAAACAAGGTAATGCTTCACTTGAATGTGACAGTCATAACTGCATCAAAAACACTACACACCCACAATATGCAATGTCCTTTACAATCATTTGTGCAATTGGCATTGCAGGCACACGATTGTTTGCAAAAAGACTTTGGAACTCGGCAACATAGACCTTGGTAAGTTTCTGTAAATTTTGTTTACTTTATGTTTTATGTGTGTTTTTAGCATATCATTATTAAACACAAGAAACATAAGAGGAAAACTAAAGGGGGCATGTCATTTAAGGAAATGTGTGCCATTGTCCATGAAGAATGTTTGACAGGAGGCTGACAGGGAACACAACCTTGAACACGAGAAGATTAAGAAAGCAGCATTAAGTTGTGTACAACTACCCCTATACTGAAGGAACTTTATCTGTATCTAAAAGCCTACTACAACAGGAACTATTGACTACTTTTACTATGTTTGGAATACATCACTGTAAACTAATAAAGTGGACTTGGAACCACTATCAGTAGTTTATACAAAAAACTAAAATATGAAAGAGTTCAAATTGCTGTGTAAAGCAAGTCTTTTTTCTAACTTTGGATTGTCATTGTTCCTTTAACAGCTCAAAGCACGCTACCACCAAATGTGTTTTTATTGCAGTCATTCCCACTCTTGGTCCTGTAGTACACAGGTCTACGGGTTCATTACAACTTCATGTGGTGAATTTGACCCCTATTTCATTTTTAATTCTGCGCATAGGATTTACTTTCAGAAAATTTGCTTTATTTGCATAATTTTTCATTAATGCAGCAAAACGACTGGTTTCCACTTTCTTAAAAATTGCTGCTCCCCATAGGTTTTTTTTTAAAGTGCTAGTAACTGGTAATCCATTACAGATATCCAGACCCAGAGGGGTCATAATATGGTCAATTATTCTAATAAGAATCGTCTTTTCAGCAGCCTCCAGGTGCTTAAACTCTACAAAGTCACTGAAGGAATAAACCTAATTGAGTAGTGTTTTAAAATCCCACAACTTACAAAGTGTTCACACTAATTTTGTTTTTTAAGAGGAGTTGTAAAAACAGACACACGACTAATTGAGAGGTAATTACAGCTCAGTTAGAATGAAAACCGGGAGTATTCCAGGAACAGGACCCTGCTCTCAAAAGACAAACACGCAGTTAATCATTTCAGTAATAACAGCCTCCCTTTAGAAACAATGTGGAGTTTAACAAGGACAATAAAAATAGAAAGGTAACTCATTTTATTTTCCATTTCCTGTATGGCTACAATGATCTTTGAAAAGGTCGATGCTTTAATGCAGACCTTGGGGCAGCAGATAAATTGACTGACTGGAAAGTATTCAGCTAAGGAGCTTCACAATCTTAAGAGCATGCCTGAGGGAGACTGGGCTCCTACAGTCAAGAGTGAATGGGCTCAGATCGGAGCAGCTCGTGTAGCCAGAGGAAGAGGGCCATGAGAGGTAGAGAGGTAAAATACAGACACCACTTTCACCACAAAGTCATGCCCATCTAAAGCAATTCTCTCTGGGTCCTAATGGCTGTTAATGTAGCCAGAATACATGCCAGTATGCCTCCAATACCCACCTGTTGTCCCTCACTAAAACCTTTATCACTACTAGTAAAACATGCAGGCATATAATGTGTGGTACAGTGGGATACAGGCTATCTCACAGTTCTTGACTCCCGGGTTCAATTATGGGCCTGGGCTCCATCTATGAAGAGTCTGAATGTTCTCCTTAAGACCACATGGGTTTTCTCTGTGTGCTCCCCCAGACAAAAAGACAACACTAGGCTAAAAAAATGTTCTACGCCTTCAGGAAATCCACTGTACACCATGACATCTTCCACTGTGCCTTTTCCAGGCCCTGTTCAAAGGAGACAAAAATCTCTTAAACTGCACTTATGTTTTTTTAGGCAATTTTTACAAGATCCATAGTGATGAAGTGGCAAAATAAAATTCTGGGTGTATTAATACATTTTTATGCAACACATCAATGTAAAGTATAGAACAACAGGCTTAGATAGGCAGGGTAAAAAAGTCAAAAACAGTTATCTTGAAACGTAAAGAGATTGGATAGCTCCTAGAGCACTGTCTAAAGGAGTTTCATGGTAAGTGAACAAAATGCCACAATAAAATGGGAAGCAAAAATGCCTTTCACCACCCATAGCTTGCAAAACCTGAACAAGCCCTTGGAGAGAGCAGTGAATATTTTAAAATACAATGCACATCACCCAAGGCAATCAAAGTGCAACTAGGTATGATAACCAAGCTGTGTAAATAGGTCTTGAACTAATTCATTTCACAAGACAAGCCTTTTCTCCAATGTAAAAATCATTGTCCAGATTTCCAGCCTTCCAGTTCAACCAGACATGTCTGCCTGACTGGTATTCCCGAGCTTCACACTTTACTTGGGAAACGAAGGCAGGATTTCTGCCGCAACACAACGTACACAGTAAAGAAAAAGGCTTTTACCTGTCAGCTTTAACACCAAAACAAAACATTTTAGGACAAAGGGAATTCAGTGTTAAGAGTGTAGACCAAATCAAGAGAGGTTATGCGAACAGATTAAAATGCTTTGATAACACCAACTTTCTTTAGAATAGCATGTTAAATTTTGCTTCAGATTTCTAAAATGACATTATTGCTCTGGATCCAGTCCAAAAGGGCAATAAGGTTAATTCCAGACCTTTAAGGACTCCCTCTTTCTGAATCTCTTTAGTGTGGAATGAAAGGAGATTGTGAGGTAACTGGATTCAAACAATTGAAATCTGCAAAGGCAACACAAAGGCCTTTTTCAAGATTACTAGCAAAACACAAACCAGGGGTCACAGGTGGAAAGTAAGAACTACCTAGGAACTGGGAAGAAGAGGCTTCTTACATTTGTGGAAATTTGGAACAAGCTATAGGAACGGATTAGCAAAACTGGTGTCTAGCCATTTCTTGCAATGGATTAACTAATTAAAAGCAAAAAAAACATTAACTAGATGAGCCCAATGGTCTCCTCACATTTGTAATCTTTTTTATGTTCTTAATTACTTCAATCCCCCCCCCCCCTAACCCCACACCCAGAACAGAGCCTTAAAAACTGATAACCGCTTCACGAGGCTCCGCTGAACACCAGATCAGTATTATGAAGAAAATACACAGAAATGAGTGGCACATTTCCATAAGCAGGATCACAAAGCACAGCTCTGCTAAAAATACATTCTGACGGTGCACAACTGCAACATTCCTGAGGGGCACTTCATTCAACAGCCAGAACGACGAAGATTTTCATGCATGTATCAAAATGTAAAATAATCTGCCTGCGATGCTAAAAGCCTTGTTAGTAGAGCACAACTTAAACAGATTTAAGGAAAATATTTCTTCTAGTGTCCTTAATTTTTTTATACACTACAAACAGCCTTAGTTCTCCTGTATATTTTTAAATAACTTGAACTAAGAAGCATCGGTTCTGAAAGAGGTACAGATCTATAAAAGTCTGTCACAGAAGCCAAGCTACTCAAAATGTAAAAGTCAGGTATAGACTGGTTCTGAAAGGTGTCACTCAATCCAAGAAAATGTTACTAAAGCCTAGTTTTCTTACATGCAGGACAAGTCAAAGTAACATATTAGCTCCACTATAGATCATAGAGACTAGGTAGCAAAGTTTAAGTTTCTTTAATGAAATGAAACCCTGGGTTTTCAAGGATACTTGCAGCTCAGGCAATCTAACTTTCCAGACTATCCTCCCTGTCACTATTACTGGAAAACTCTGGGAAGAGAAATTTGTTTACCCAACACGTCACAGACAGTCAAGCAGGCTACTGTTCCTATTGAATGAACCTGTGACAACAGGATATGTAAATACTGTATTCCAATGAATCTGATAGTCTTGTGTGAGAAAGTCACTCTCTTCTTCACAGTGATCCCACAAAACAAATCCTCCTAAAAATCACTAAAATCTGTGTGAAAGAGAACACAAACTTTTTAATGTAAAGTATTCTTAGGTTGGAGAGGAAAAGCTCAGTTTGTGGTTAAAATACATTTCAGCTTACAATGTAGTAACAGTGCACTACCATAAAAACGGCATAAAATTAAATCAAAGAAAATGTGTATGATATTCCACTGACTGAACAAAATAATGTTCACTCCGCTCAGTTTAAAATACTTGTGGCACACACAAACCCACAAATTAAGGATACAAGAGGACTCAGTAGGTAATTGAAATTCTCTTACATTTACAGTGCTTCACCTGCAACCATTTATGCAGTGCACACACTTATCAAAAACAGTAAACTATCCTTATCCATGTTATCACTTCCACCTTTGTAACAGGGGGCATTTCAAGGACATTCACATACACATCCTTGAATTGCATCAACTCTAATTACTTTGGATATAGTGTAGAACCCATCCAACTATCCATTTTCTAACCACTTCGGTCAAGTCAGGGTGGCAGGGGAGCCGAGGCCTTTCTCAGTACGCAATGGGCACGAGGCAGTGCATACCCTAGACAGGACGCCAGTCCACTGCAGGACAGACGCAAACAAGCACATGCTCACACCAGGGCCGTCTTTCCCAGGAGCCAGTTAACCTACCAGCGTGTCTTTGACTCTGGGAGGAAACAAGAGCACCCACAGGAAAGCCATGTGAACACTAGAAGAACATGCAGACTCCACACAGACAGCACCCAGGGCCCCAGCCCTGCAAGGTAGCAGAGCTAACCACTGACCCACCATGCCAGTCAGACATTGAGAGCATCTAACAATTAGAAGCTCCTTGACAGTAACTCCAGGCCATTTGCTTCCAGAGCTGTGATGCTACCTTTAATAACCTTTCTGTCACATTTAGTGTTTTTTTATTAAGGAAACACTACACCCAACAGCCCCTAAGGTGTAAAAAGGGGAAAGAACCGTCTGCGATTAATTGGTAATCATTATAATCTGTTTTATGGTCACACTTAACGCCTAGAGAATCGTCATGGAAGGAAGAGATCTGAAGCTGGCTGGCAGGATGGATTTTCATCTGAGTGCGCCTGAACATTGTGACTCCCTGACACAGTACATTTAATCAGCCGTCCATAACCACCCCCTTTAAGCTTCAGAAATGTCCTCCAGCAGCATTCGCCTGGTAGAGAGCGGACCTCTGATCTCATAAATAACACCCCTTCACGGCCGCTATGCAGCAAATCCCCGTCTAAATTATTTTAAAAGAAGAAAAGCAAAACAAAACTCAAAATAACAGCAGCACTTAATCATTTCAGTGAAACGATGAAGGCAGATTTCAATCCTTCATCTCTCAAACGGGGCAGAGAGAAAGCCCTGTTAAATCTTACTGTGATTATCAAAGCAATTTCAATCAATGGTTTTAAGACTCTTAAATCTTTATTTTATGTTTTATACAGCATCCCATTTGCAAAGTATTTTTTTATTCTAATACCACAGGACTAAGAGTAAACTCGTTTTTACTGTATTCATTTTTCAAGCTATAAAAACAAACCATTCACAATGATGATACTGCATGGTCTTTACTGGAGCGATTTGAGTGAGATCAAGGGCACAACACCTGTAATTTGAACCCTAACCAATCAGCTGCTTTTATTTTAATGCCATATTTTAGCAGTGCGGAACACCTACAGTATATTGAGATAGCTGGAAACGTGTACATAAGCTCCCAGTATATATACTGGTGACGAGTTTTTTTCCGCCAATATAAAAACAACCTACGACATGCAAAACTGAAGCACATTAGTTCAGACCCTAAAGCGTTTATTAACGTGTGCACTACAGGGTAACAGAACGCAAATTAAAGCAATGATGCATACGCGGTTTAAATTAAGCACAATGACCGATGTCTCCGTAAGAATATAATTAAGCTTTTAGTGGTCTGTGATAGAGGACAAGAGAAAATAAAACAGTTTGGTTCAGTTAAAATATCTGAAAACATTTGTTATCCACAGAATGAAACCAAGAAAGATGATCTATTAATACAACCCAGGAGTTCTGATCACGACAAGAGTCTGAATTTAGAATAAACTGAACACCCCTGATAAAAAAGATGATTAAACACTGGCGATTGGTTTTTTAACTTGCCTTCGGTTTTACATAGCAATTCAGCCATTCATTAAGTAAACACAGCTTGTCACAACTTAAAGGACGGCATTTGGTCGACTCGCCCGGATCAGGACGTAGCGGACCCGCGCCTGTGAATTTGGAAGATTTTGCAAACAGAAATCCCCACCAGCCTAGCTGGGATGTGGCTCCTGCTGGATACGAGAACGAACTGTACGCACAGTGAAAACACGGCATTAGCGAAGCCTTTAATTACACATCATCCCAGCTTCCAGATGGCTCAACATGCCTGGTTCGACTGAGGCTTCTCGCAATGTCAAGATCAAGCCGCCCTCAAAACATCAAAGCAAAAACATCCACAGTGCATTTCAACTAAAAATAAAACAACACAGACCTTGTTCCCAGTTCCGCATCAACCCCGCAAAAGCTTAAAATTTCCAATTGTACTTACCGGACTGCTCTCTCCTTACTTTCGCCTCTGCTTTCTGTGTCAAGCGCCTACCTGCTAGCTCCTCCTGTTTATTAATGCGCAAGCGCTGACACGGGCTGCATAGTTAAAGACGAAGGTGGGGACATCCCGAGCAATTGCCCGAGCGCAAGATGCGTCTTTCTGCCTGTGCTAAGGCATGAAGTGAATTCTGGAAGCTGATGCGCAACTGATTGTGCTGATTTAGTGTTGCAAGGAAATCAACAATCTGTTCCAATAAAAGCGTAAATGTATGCTCTTATAGTCTCTAAGTAAAACACCACTTGGGAAATAATAATAATAATAATAATAATAATAATAATAATTGCTTACACTTATATAGCGCTTTTCTGGACACTCCACTCAAAGCGCTTTCCAGGTAATGGGGATCCCCTCCACCACCACCAATGTGCAGCCCCACCTGGATGATGCGACAGCAGCCAGAACGCTCCCCACACGTCAGCTATCAGTGGGGAGGAGAGCAGAGTAATGTAGCCAATTCATAGAGTGATCCACCATAGCTTGAGAACTCTCTGGCCGATTTAAGTAAATGCTTTATATATATATAGATGCATTTAAATAACTTACTTCGAGCCCTGTGAGCAACAAATAATAAGTAATATGAGTAGTAGCTGTCTTAAGGGGTGTAATTTAAAACAAAGGCGTTGGATTTAAAATCTGAACCCAGAGGAACAAAATGCATTTAAGTATAAAAATAATCGCTGCATTCATATAGTGTGTTCCTGGACTGCACTCAAAGCTCTTGACAGGTAACGGGGATCCCCTCCGCCACCACCAGTGTGGAGCCCCACCTGGATGATGCCACGGCAGCCAGAGTGGGCATTACGACCCACACAGACCGCAGGATGAGCGCTCCCTTCTGGTCCCACAAAAAAAAGTTTCTAACAGATATAAAAAAAGGATCAGTTGCTCATAGATTTGATCAAAACCCCCGTTTTAAATGACTCCATATTTACAGACCTTTGAGAACGCTTTGCCTTTATCACAGTACTTCTGCTCAACAGGCACGGTCAAATTTCTTCATAACATTCCATCCACTTTCCTACCGCTTTATCCAATTCAGGGTCGCGGGTCCCAGCATTCTCAAAATCAATCTATTGATCAGGTGTGTTACAATTGGATTAAAGGCTCGTCTTGCTCGGCGCCAGTCTGTGATACACAGTTTGTCCACAAGAGGGTCACTTCAAATTTAGAAAGGGCTGGATCTAACCCTAAAAAGAGGTACAGTACGTTATGCTAAGGGGCAAAAACATGTACAGTATTAGTAAAATCTGCTCTCCAGTTGCTATACTCACTGTTAACCTCTCAGTTGATTTAAAAAGAGCTAACGTGAGACAGAATTGTCAGTTTTGTTTGGGCAACATTCAAAACGTTGAAGAAGCCATCATGTTGTCATTTTATGTGTTTAGTGTGTAGCTGTGAACTAAGCTACAGAAAATTGTTTTGAGGAGTTTATATTTTCCTGGAAAAGTGATAACGGAATAGCTTTATTCAACTATAATTTAAACCTTACAACTAAGATCACATTACAACCAGTTAAACACTAGGCTTAAGGTAAACCGGGCCATTAAAATGACACTGAAGAGAGCATCTCAATTATTTACAGTAAATCACAGTTTATTTTACATTTTGCTACGCTTGTTCCCCAGCTCATCAGTGTCTGTAGTTTTTCACTTATGAGTCACTCTGGCATGATATGTAAAAGTATGGGTTGTAGCAAAAACTTCAGTAGTGCAAAAAGACTTTGTGCAAAATATTGTTACTTTCAAGCTATGCTTATATTTTTCAGGGCTCAAAAACATAATACCCATTAATAAATTCCATAGTTATTAAAATTAAAATTTATTGTTTTAAAAACTTGAGTGATGATACAATGCAGGTTGTGCTCCTTTTGGAGTTGTATTATTAATGTGTATTATTATTGTTCAATGTATGTATTGAAGTTGGAGATCTTTCCAGTTAAACCCCACAGATCTACAGTTCCGGGTGTTCGGTGCTCTGCTCCCTCAGTGCCTTCAGTTTTGCAGGCAGGGTTTGGGTCATGAACTTCACTCTGTCCTCCTTCAGTCTCCTGGCAGTCTTCTGCTGCAGCCCAAGGGCCAGGTACTCCTCATCCTTGCCATACTGAGGCCAGGGCTCCAGGCCCTCGCCATTGGGCGACCTGCGGGAGATTGTAAACAGTTACTGCTCCTGTTCACTTTGATCAAATCTGGACAAAGTATGATGATTCTTTGCAGTTCTAACACAGAGCTTCATACCCATTACGAGCAAAGTTAGCCCAGTAAGCCATCATCGTCCTGCACAGCTTAACTTCTTCCTCAGTCACAGTGCCTGTAGGAAAGGGAGTTTATTATTTTTAACTGCTATTTACCCATTGTTTTGGCAGATGCGCTTATCTGAAGTGATTTACACTTGGAGCCATTTATACTGGGTACTTCACTAAAGCAATCTGAGTGATTTGCCTGGCTCAAGGTTACAAGACTGTTGCCACACCTTTTATGTGGACACACAAAGTTCCAGTGAGGAGTCCAAAGCTCTAAGCACAATTCCACTGGGTTTGAGTTAGTAAGAGCATCCTGATGCTTAGACTTCTGTCACATTAATATTCCCCCCAAACCGAAAACTGTCCGTTGCCTCCTGTATACACTATGTAAAATCCTGATGCTTTATAACCCATTAAAAATGATTAAAAAGACAACAGTATTTTAATATATATATACAGTATGTATTCATATATTCACATATCTTTTTGTTAGTGTTTCATTACTTCAACAGTCCCCTATAAAATACCAGCACAACAGTAAAACAAAGTAAATGTGTTTTACATCAAATTCTTCTCACCTAGGGAAAAGAAAACTTTACAGAGCTACGCAAGTATTTTCTCATCTACTACACTGCAGATTCTAAAATTATTAATTGTTATTACCTTTAATCTTAACTTCTCCATTCCAGAAACAGCCTCCAAAAACAAACCCAATTTCATCAGAGTGGTCTGCTTTTACAAAGCTGGGTCTTGTGTCTTTATACAAGCTGGGGCGATGCTGATATTCATACAGGTATACAGGCACCCCAGCTTCTACAAAAGCAGGGTAAGAGGTGGATGTCAGTGTGAAAACTGTGCGAGTAGCAGCTGATTGATAAAGCAGGTGCAGTGAGGGTTTCATCTTAGCTATAAGCGAGGTAAAACAATTCACAATTGTACATTTTCCTACTATCTATGCCAGTTTTAAAAGTCCACAGAATCTTTCAATGGATGGTGGTGTGGCAGGTTGTGTGTTTGTACAAAATATTTTCTCAGCCAATCATGGGATTTCACTTGTTTAGGAAGTGTAAGTGGTAATTCGACAGGTTTGGAGTCGATGCAGTGTCTAAATTAGAACAGAAAAGAGTTTTAATTATAGTTTGGGTCCATTATTTAGAACAAATATGCCACAAACAAAGTAGCCAATCAAACAAAGTCAACTGGACTCTAGAAGGAATAGCGAGCTAGAAACCATACAGACACAAGGAGAAGGAGCAAACTTCACAGGGACAGATACAAAAGGACATGGCATTCAAGGCATCGAGCCCAGTGTAAACAGTCGTTAGTGCAAGCGCTTAAAGTTTACACGATGCTTCATTTCTACATTGTGCCTTTGATTATTAGCATTTATAAACATTGTAAACATTTTTTTACACACTAAAAAAGTCAACTTATTCCCTTTTCTACTTACAGTAGAAATTGTTGCATGATTTTGAGATAACATTGTAGGTATCTTTACTGCAGCTTTAAAGGTGAGAAAACCAGCAAACATTTAAAAAATGGCCTCTCATCAAACGTACCTTTGTGGAAATTAGCAACTTTAACAGTTGGGACAACCATGATCATATCTCCGAGAATCTCAGTGAAGGCATTTCTAATTTCCTCAGGGTCTTCGGTCTGTCCCAGATATTCATCTGCAATGAGCTCAAGCATTTCTTGACCTGTAATCTAGAACAAAGTCTGAGTCACTGCTCTCCCAGTCTACATTGGCAGCGATCACTGATACGTCATTCTAAATGCAGATGTACTGGCATGCATATTTGCTCATTTGCATGGTGAGTGCAACCACTATACTTAAACCACAATCTTCTGAAAGTTGAAATAATACGTGTAAAATTTCAACAGCTGCTGTGTTCATTCAGCTGAGTGCCTGGGGCATCAGGTTTGGCACTCATGCATCTGATATTTCCTGCAGTATATGACCATTACAATGAGAGAGCATGGGTCTGTTTTATTCACCTCTGATCGGAAGATTTTCTTCAAGATTGCCATCAGCTGCTCTTTGTCCAGGCCCTTCTCCCAGCCAGGGGGAGCCATTATCTGCATTTAACACAAGAAGTACAGTCCTACATGAAAATTGTAGCATCAACAATGATCATCATCATCGTCCATCAGACGCGTGGAGGCTAACTTGTTAATGAATGGTAAAGAAAAAGGAACAAGTCGTATGTTTTTATCATTGAGCCTTCATTCAAAGGATTCACCATTAAACCAACAGTAAAACACTTTAATAAACCTTACTGCCTACAACAGGTGGGTCCAGGAATGAGGTTAGGTAATGATTACGCAGTAAAGCAGCAGGACAATGTGACCTTGAAGAAATCTGCATGTTTTGAGATGTTTTGAGAATGGCAAAGTGTGGAAGCACATGAACAAGCAGGAAGATGATGTTTCCAAGACTGCAGTTTGGGGATAGCAGGACCTAATTCTTAGTCACAGTGCCTCTACAGCTGAGTAACCCAAGAGCTTCATACTTACGTTGGGCAACAACCAGCCTCCTTCATGATTCGTCACTCCCAGCAGGATGGGCACCTTGTGGAAGACTTTGTCTTGGAAAAGATTCTCCACTGGATGGGGCAGAAACACTCCGTCCACTGTCCCAAATATTACATTCTCCTTAATGGGAAAAGCACAATGGATGTGTAAAGTAAATTAGATAATTGTGATCTTGATTACTTTTGACTTTATCTCACTAGAGATCTACAGTACTCACCTTCATAAAAACTTTGCTTTAGACTACACTGCTCTTGTAATGCTCATTGAGGAGCAACTGAAATTGTCAACAGTGAGAAATATCTTGGTAGTACTGCAGATGAGAATGCTAACCTTTAAGGGAAAAATGATGACACATTTAATTGCTGTTAGAACCAACAGCAATTGCTCTTCTTAAGGAATCTCCACTCTTTTAATGTGTATACTACACACGATGACTTTATGCTATAGAAATTTAATTGCATCTGTCCTAACATTCACTGTGGTAGCCTGGTTTGGTAACCTTAATACATGTAATATAAACAGACTGAGCAGAATTGTGAAGGTATCAGCAAAATTGGTGGACTACACCTACAGCTGTCAGACATCTATGTTAAACAAATAGTGCAGAAGGTCAGTATATTGATCACCCCTTGCACAGTGAATCTGAACATCAGTATAAACTAGCATGATTCAAATACAATAGAAATAAGATATATTTTATTCACACAGCTATTAACTTGCTTAATTTGGACAACTTATTGTGTATTTTACATAATTTATATATCTTTCTTTCACCTCATCCAAAATGCCCAGTTGTTCACAAGTTTTCAATAGTATTGAAAATCTTTCTATAGTCCAAAAGGTCATGTGAAATTATATTGCCATTTAATAAATATGTTCTATATTTGGATTGCCAGCAGTGGGTTAGGGTTAGGCTTCTCTGCTTTCACCAGCATGTTAAAAAATAAATTTCATAATGCTTTAGAGAAAACTCCCAGATGGAGGACCCAGGGAGTAGAAATTACGATAGGACCATAAAGCTCTTACTTCTCCAGGGGCTTTTAGAATCTCCTCTTCAGTCTTCTGCATCACACACTTGACAATTTGCTCAGAGTCACTGTCATCACAACCTAGTCCTTTTGCAAACACCTAAAGAACAAGTATCAGACAATCTCTCAAAAGCCCGTTTGAGTTGAGCAAATTGTGTAGGGTCTGAAATTGAATGAACTGAATTCTGTCAATTCTGTGGGCATACGATGGTATGGGAATGGCCCAGAATTTGAACACTTTTGATAATGCAAAGTGTCTCACACCTGAAGTGTCTCAAAGTGTCTCACACCTGAAGTCAACAGCACTAAGTCCTTCACTTCAAGGGAATCTCCTACTAATAATTACTGTACATAGAGAAGAGTGAGTACAACATACAGCTCATTGACACCCTTCCATAGATTTCTAACTACGCAAAATGGTTAAAACCCTTCCTTTACGGACATGCAGGAAGGACTAACAAAATCGGTGAGGAGGGGTGTTCAGTACCTTCGTACCAGGAAGAGGATTCGAAGTGAAAAACATTGGTAACAGTGCCACTCCACTTTGAGGGATTGCTCTGTGAAAGAGCCCTGATGTCAAGGGAGACAAAATCTGACACACAAAGAGTGTTGAAAATCGCTTGAGAAATTAGTGCATCATTAGCAGTAAACAGCAGCATTAAACCCACAGTCTGTTTGCACAGCATTTCTCATGGTGAATTGATTTCAATTGCTATACAAGGGTTTATCTTCCACATTAGACATATAAATGTTTATCATGAATCAATAAAGGAAAAACACAGCACTGTATTTAGAAGCAGATTCAGACATTCCATGCTCTTATATACTGTATCTAGTCAGTTTTCCGAGGATATGTCCTTTCTATCTCATGGAAAAACACCCTTTCAGATACTGTATTAATGACATTAGTAATGTTAGAATGATAAAGAATATTCTTTTACATTCCACAGTGAATAATTAAAATTCAGAATATTAATTAGCAGCAAACTAAGACATTTGTCTCCAATTTACTGCAAAACACTAATTCAATGAGATTGAACCCAAAGAAAGAAGCAAAAAATTAAAAAGGCTCAGATGTGACAGAAGTTAAAATATGTTGTTTATACTAATTTCATAATATATTAATTTATTTTTCAAATTGATTAATTAGCCACACTGTACTGGTGCTGACACGCCCCTTTAAGCCCCATGGTTGCAATTGCAATCAATTTGAGGTTCACTCATTTTTAGTCGGTAAGAGAACAACTGAGTTACGTACAAGTGTGGAAACACTGATCCCCCCAGCAGATTCTCCAAACAGAGTAACAGACCCTGGATCTCCTCCAAAACTCTTTATATTCTCTTGAACCCATTGAAGGGCGGCGATCTGGTCTAAGAAACCCCAGTTCCCTTTGGCATGTTCATCACCTGTGCTAAAAAGAAATAATGTCAATTATTAATGGAGTTTGTTTTTTAAAAAACATCAGATTTGTATGGCGTCAACTCAAAATTATATCCATTCCCGTATCCAGGTCTGTCCTCTGTATTTTTGTTTCATGTCTGATGTCATTGGATAGCATGGTGGCGTAGCCTCACAGCTTGAGTCCTGGTTTTGATTAAGGCCTGGGAAACCTTCTGTGTGGAGCCAGCCAAGCCAGCCTTGGGGGTTTGCTCTTCTTACCTTAAGAACCCAAGAGGTCCGAGACGATACTGGATCACAACCACCAGCACGTCCTCGTAAGCAGCCAGCACTGAGCCGTCGTACAGGGAGGCAGCCCCAAACCTGAGGCCGCCCCCGTGAATCCAGACCATGACCTGAAGAAGGAAGAGCACAGAGCCTCAGCAGAGCAATCAGGCCCCCGTGGCCACCAGCTGCACACAAACTGCTCAGAAAAAAAAACCTTTACTCTTTGAGCTTTATTTAGAAAAACCGAAACCTGCTTTAACAGCAATATGATTCTGGTACACCACAGTCCATATTTTAGACAGCAAACTATATTTACAACCAAAGAAGGCTCCACAGCCAAAACATTGTGTTTTCTTTCTTCTCTTTTCAGCATGGAATAAACCTATGACTTGTACTATATTTACTAACTTAACCCCTCCGCTAAAATATGAAAAAGAGATTAATTCATTGCTTACAGGTAACTTGGCCTCTTCAGAGGGGTTTGCTGGAGTGTGTATGTTGAGATACAGACAATCCTCCGAAATGCCAAGCACAGGGAAATCTATGAAGATTTCTTTTAATCCTGTTTTTATATTCTCCACATCTTGAATACACCTATAATCACAAAAAAGTCAATTTAGTCCAGTTTAATGCTGATGTTTTGTATTTCTCATAAATTTAGCAACAAAAAAAAACATTTAGTCAGGTCTGAACTGTACAATATACTGATGAAGAATTTATGCTGATGAAGAATTTATGCTGTTAACACATAAATCAAGCTCTATTGCCTTAGTAATTTCCTAATGCCATCTTGAGGTCAAATTCATTGTTTTGCCAGTTTACATTTTGCAGTAATTTGAGTTCAGACAAAAATGGTGTAAACACAGCATTGCGAATATGGGTATTATTTGTAAAAGACGTCTCAAAATGATCCACATACCCTGCATTGTTAAAGGTCAAATTTTAAAACATTTATTTAATCCAGTGCAGTAGAAAGATAATTGAAGGTTATTTTAATTATTGTTACTGATTTGAGTAGTTTAGTTTTGATTTGAATGTACAAAGATTTGAACAGGATATAGATTCTTAGAGGAACTAGGACACCGATTCAGGGAAGACTGAGCAAACCTTAAGCGATAGGCCTGCTATATAGAACATAATGCACTCTAGTTCCATGGCCTTCCAATTTAACAGCACAAAAATTAAACAGCAAACTTATTCTGGGCCTGCACATATGGCACATACTGTAAACTTAAACTTGAAAACTGGTATTTCAGCAAAGAAAACCAATGCTACTAATGCATATTTTCACCTGCTCCCTTGGCAACTTCAAGAAATGATTCTGAACCGTAAAGGCTGCAAAATGAATGGGACTATGTTTGTAACAAGGGAGTGGTAACTGATAAGATAAGTACTTTAGATTATCTTAAAGTAGGTACAGGTTCACTGTTTCTAATCATCACTAAAACTGCAATTGCTGCAACTGTAGCTGCAGTCATAAAAAGTTCTCAAAAGCTCCTCCTCTTCTAGTTCTCGTAATTTACCCAGTCTAACTGTTACTGTTCACCATTTAACCGTTACTTCTTACCTAGTTTCACAACTGCAGCCTATTATGCAAGAGCCCAAGAAGTGTGATTTGTTGGCAATGAAGACTGGCACTTCCTCTCTGAATGCCAAGGGCAGGGAACCTAAAATGAACCTGTCCTAAAGACCACAGCAAAAGATGCTGTGTGTTTGTGGGCTTACACTCCACAAGCTTTCTGATGGTTTCCCTGACAGAGGGACATTGCACCGTGAGCTGCATCAGAGCACTCGTTCCAGACAGGTCTTTCTGCTCGGCCTCACGTCCACCTCTGCTCCATGGAGAGGGGGACCAAAAGGATGAATGTCATTCAGGTGGGTCAGAGGCAAAACCAAAGCAGCTTTAGAGAGGTGGAGAAATGGATCAGCGGACTTCCATCCCACCTGACAGAATTGGAAGGCTGTAAATGTAGTCTGCACCTTCTAAGCCTACATGAAGGTGTAGAGATAAATGATCCTGTTAACTTCATACAGAATTTCCTGATGAAGTAGCTATCCTTGCACCTCTTTAGCCCACAAGTTTGACTGCATTCATTTACTGGAATTGTTTCGGCAGATATGAGTACAGCCTCATGCTGGTGTGGAGACTGTGTCAGTCCTGACAGGTGTGTTTATAGTTTATGGAACTTATCAGCTTTTTACCCTCTCTTCCTTTTTGTTTCTGCTTTCTTTGTGTGAGCTTCACCCTTTTGTGATGTTCTACTGTTCTTTATTGCTATGGTCGGGAAACAAATGATATGGGTTGTGTACAGCAATCTTCAGTTGCTCTTCCAATTGTCTACTGCAAGCAAAGCTTTGACACGTATAAACATCGGGGGTTTCGATCTGGGTTTCGGCATTTGTCATCTGTCTCTCTTTTAAATCATGGATGTTTGGAAATTATTTTAGCTATGAAATACAAATGGAAAGGAAGTGTCCTACCTTAGCAATCAAGGCGAATAGGGGAATAAATGGAAAATGCTCATGTTTATAGTAAAAAACAACAACTAAAATATTATTTCTGAATTGCATTGTGATGTTACAACATATACACTCATGCAGAACATCTGAGTATGATTAAATGACACCTGAGGACCTTGCTTTTCTCAGGGAAGGGTGGTGACGTTACCGCACAGGTAAGCCAGCTTGCACAACCTGCAATGTCGTTACAATATTAATACTTATTTACATTTGCATCTTGCTCCGTTACGTAGGGATCGATACTTATTTCTGCCTCGTTCCCACCTGCTTAGGTTTTTACCGATTTACTTTTAACACAAAGTACTCTACCAATGAAGAAGCTATAACAGTGCTGTACTGTATTCTATTCTCTTCGCAAGACAGCTGTAAATAAGATATTGGCTGCAGGCACGACAAGAATGAAGGGTTTTGCTTTGGTAAAGCAATTAAAATGGTCTTACATAGAGGGCTGTTTGGTTGCATCTCTCAGTCCTTCCCATGGCTCTGGAGGCTGTGGTGCCGACAGCCTTAAAGCCCCAACAGGTGGTTTTGCAAAAGGAATCCCCAGGTATCCGTGAACAACTTTGTCTGTGCCCTTCACCCTGGAGTACGTCCCTTTCAGACTCCCGTATCGGGTGGACACGACCGGACCTGAAAACATCAATAAAAAAAGATTTTAACAGACTATTTGTCATTCCACCTGGAAAAAAATATCTTCTCGATCACATGCACGTTCCCTTGCCTCCAGATTCAGCCGAAGACGTCCACAGAAAAGCGAAAGTCAGACAAACGCGAAACAGCGCTTTTCTCATTGTGCCTGTTGCCCCCAGCACATTTCAATACGGAAATAAAATAAAGACTTTGAGCACAGCAGTACGAGAGTTGGATAAGAAACTGTCGTGGAGTGTCCACCCCGTATTTCGTAATCATGAAGCTCTCACCAGTGTCTGGGCAAGCTGGTGTAAAGAGAGGGAGGGATCTGATCGGAATGGTTCTCTATACTAGTGGTTCGCCGCCCTGGTCCCACCTAGAGCAATCCTGCTTTCTAAAGTTTGTTCCAGCTGAAGACCTGATCACTTTGGTTTTAATCTCTGATTCTTTTATTTCGGCAGTTATGAAACTTGACAAGACCAACAAACAGCTTTTGGGGAATCAATAGTACACATGGAAACTAGAGCTAAATGATTTTGAAAAGGAGGCTCAGTCTGCTCACTTCTTTGAAGCTGATACCCTGGCTTCTTTCAGAAACTACTGAATGATATTCTCACGTAAGCAGCTACTGGAAACCGAACGAGTTAGAACAATTTGCCATCTGGGCAGATTCAGAATCAGTGATTACTGAGAGTGTAATAACAAAAACCTAAAGCCACTACTGCTTTTGGTGAATCTAAAAGCCTGTAAAACACATTTAGGATATCAAACATCCATCCAGCCATGTTCAAGCACCGAGGGCCAGAAGCAGAACACAACTCTTTATCCCAGACACCTCTCCTCCCCACCAGAGCAAATTCTCCAGAGCAGAATGCGAGAGTGTGTGACCCATTTCGGTGTGCAGCAGGGCACGCTGTTGACAGAGCAGCTGGTTCTTTGTACGGAGGACAAATCTCCACAGTGAGAGCAACCAATCAGCAGTATAAAGATGTACTGTTCACTGAAAGAGAATCTCATTAACAGTGACAAAAAAAGCTCAGCCCATTTTTTCGAGCATGAGGGTTAAGACGTATTCATTCATTCACAATATTTTCTTAAATGACAACTGGAGTTTTTGAGCCACTTTGTTTCATTTTTCTTTCTCATAAGACAATTTAACCATTTGAAAGCAGCGACGCAGAGGAAGACCTCAGCTGAAAACTTTTGAAGGAAATATCTTTGTAGTGCAAATGGCAAGACAGCAGAAATTCTTGATTCTTCCAAAGCCCACATTGAAAGGTAGGTCTGACAGGATTACCGTTTCTCCTGTTTTTGTGATACTGATGTGCAAAAGCACAATTCCTGTTGTGAAATAAAGTTTGGTTGGCTGATCTTTTCATATTGGCCTGCTTCCAAAATCGACTGTAACTGTGTGAAAGGCCATTGGAGAATGAAACAAAATAACCACATGTAGCGATCAAAGTTCAGACATTAATCTGTTTCTGTGTATGAAATTTTAATCTATTATACATGAAATTCAGCAGAAAGTGCAAGAAAACTGGACTCTGCACTGTATCTGCAGAGCCTTTCAAGGCCAGTGAAAGCTTGTTAAGTTCAGGCATGTTCAAGAAGGTTATTAGTTTAAAAATAGAAGAAGGTTACAATTCACCAATGACAAAATGAGAGGACTTGGTAGATAAAAATATTGACAAAAAAGTGGCAATTTTATGGGTACACATTTCCAAGTGGTATATCTACTGTGGTGTTTTAAAGGAAGGTCACAGAATGAAGTTTTCAGTTTATGTTTGAGAGAGCTCTTTGTTACAGGGGCTGGCTCCCTTCTTGAATAAGATTGTAACATTAGATGAATGAAATTCCAGAGAGTTACTATTGAAATTAATTAGTGTCAGACAACAATTTAAAGTCCTTAATGGCAGCAAAAATAAGCAGAAGTAATGAGCCCATAAAGAATCAAATATTGTTAACAAATGGTTAAGTTACATTAAACTTTTAGATATAGAACATGACAGGTTGTGATTAATGTGTTTATGATACTGTTTGGAAAAATGAAATACATATTACATCATCTGTATATGAGATCTCTTACTGTAGTTCTCTTCCCCTTGTTTCTTGGTATCATCCATTAGCTACATATTTCATATTTAAATAAATGAAGATCTGAGTGTTATTATTTTATGTTGCTATACAACTTGCATGTTATGATTTTTGCTAGTCTATATTATATAAGGGTCAACCCACCATTGAAACAACTATACACAAAACAAAACAAAACAAAACAAAACAAGTAGTAAAAGTTCACTTTGGTTTACAAACTGTACAACTGAACATTCTATGGTTTTCTTGTGAACTGCTTCATGGGTAAATACAAAGTTAAAATACATTGCAGGATTAACTGTGGACCGTAGGTTTCAGTATTGAAGGTATTGTAACGCTTACGGCCGACAGGCACTGTGTAAGAGCCGGCGTACCAGAGCGGGTGACGTCACCGCCCTTCCCTGTGATAGCAGGACCACAGCTACTGGGCTGTGGAGAGATCTCTCTTTGGCTCACGGGGCTAGGTCGCTGCAGAGAGACGCGGAAGTCCCGGGTTCGAGCCCCGGACGGTGCAGGGGCCGACCTAATGCGGCAAGGGCGCCCGCCTGAGCCCCCGTTGCGTTACATTGGTGTCAGAAGTGGGATGGGATAGCCCTTCGCCGGGGACGGCGATTTAAGCGGGGGAGAGTGTAACGCTTACGGCCGACAAGCACTGTGTGTAAGAGCCGGCGTACCAGAGCGGGTGACGTCACCGCCCTTCCCTGTGATAGCAGGACCACAGCTACTGGGCTGTGGGGAGATCTCTCTTTAGCTCACGGGGCTAGGTCGCTGCAGAGAGACGCGGAAGTCCCGGGTTCGAGCCCCGGACGGTGCAGGGGCCGACCTAATGCGGCAAGGGCGCCCGCCTGAGCCCCCGTTGCGTTACATTGGTGTCAGAAGCGGGGCGGGATAGCCCTTCGCCGGGGACGGCGATTTAAGCGGGGGAGAGTGTAACGCTTACGGCCGACAAGCACTGTGTGTAAGAGCCGGCGTACCAGAGCGGGTGACGTCACCGCCCTTCCCTGTGATAGCAGGACCACAGCTACTGGGCTGTGGGGAGATCTCTCTTTAGCTCACGGGGCTAGGTCGCTGCAGAGAGACGCGGAAGTCCCGGGTTCGAGCCCCGGACGGTGCAGGGGCCGACCTAATGCGGCAAGGGCGCCCGCCTGAGCCCCCGTTGCGTTACAGTATTGTCAAAACTCATGGAAAATACACTAATGAAGTACCACTCAGCTCTAATGGGGGTTTAGGGATCCTTGTGTTTCTTTAGTTTTATAGTCTTTTACTTCACGGTGAACATATTTCCATTTGTTAGAAGAACTTTAGTGGCTTCTAGCGACAGGTAGCTGTTACTACAGTCCCTTCATGGCGCCGCATTTAGGTGAAGGTCTGTGTTTTATTCTTGGCAGTTTTAGCCAAAGCACGTAGTGCTATCAGGAACAACAGCAACACACTGCAAGACCTTCCCATGAGCTTCAAAGTTTCTTCCTAAGAAGTAATGTGGACTGAGTGTCAGTTAATTTCAGTTTAGAGCATGATGTATTTGACCCCTATGGGACATAATGCAAAGAACTACCCATCATTCCAATACAATGATACTCAGAATAGGATACTCCGCATTGAATTCATACCAAAAATATTTGAAGTTGGAAATCATTCGTGGTGCTGCCCCCAGTTATTCAGATTAATTCTCTAATTCAATTGGACTAGTAGACAGTCCCTTAAAAATACTAATGCCTCAAGAAATGTGATGTAATTTTTGCTCTTTAAGGGTGAGATTTACAAAGACGACGATATATTATTCTCGATATTAATCTATTATTTTGCCATTTAATGTATGGGTTTCCTGACAGTTCTGTAAGTATTGCACTTTAATCGTTTTTCATTTATTTTTTTATTGGACGATGAGCTGCATTCTTTGTAAAACGAGGATAAAAAAGTCAGACTTTAGTTCCAAATACTGCAAAAAATAAAAATAAATGAAATGGCATATGGCACCATCAGATTACAGTGAGCACAGATTCTGCTGTAGATTGGATGCTTTGCAACGTTTTTTTAATTGCAGGTCAGCTAGGGATTGTTGAAGATACGTGGAATTGTTTTTTTGTTGTTATTGTCTCTCCGTCGCGAGTATTACAAAGGGTTAGAGGTACACCCACAGCACAGTGCACAAGTCAGTGAAAGGAAGACGTCAAGGTCTTGAGGTAAAGAGGTCAGGATTGTATTAAAAACCAGAACAACGCGCTTGGCGATCAGTGACGGAGCTGTGTCGTGTAGGAAAGCATGGCTACTGTCCACAGGGGCGATTCGCCTCTGTTAGGATTGCGAGACGCCCCGATTGATGGAAAAACACACTCGTCCTCGTTTTTTACGAATAAAATTGGAGGTCTACCGGTAAGAAAATGCTTTATGAAAACGAATTACGCCTTGTGAAATAAATGACACATTGCCGATTTTATTTACCGCTAACATGTTGTTGGTAGTGAGAGATACAGCTTTCATTTTTAAACGCAGAAGCCTCGCATTACGTTCTTAGTTGAATCTGGGGTTGTTATTACTGTTCGTACAAAAATCACTTTCTTTCCCCCTCCTTCAACTTCAGCGCACGTTTTCCCAAACTACCAGCCGGTTTGTAGGAGGAGAAATGCCGGCAACCCCCCAAACTCAAGCCCGCGGTTGCAAACTAGCGATTCGCCCCAGTGTTGCCGTCTTGAACAGGCATCTCATTGGATCGACAGGCTATCCACAAATCAAGTGTGGAGCACACTGGCCTGTAATTCTGCTGGTCTTGGGTGATTTTTAACTTCATATTTCCGTGAAGACACAAACCTGCAGAAGTTGGCCTCTGGTGTAGCTAGGCTACAAAAGTGTCTCGTACCGTTTCCCACGTGGATAGACGTATCAATAATATGTTGGCTGTGTGAATGTTTCGTATAACAAAGAACACTAGGGTGTGCATTTAAAAAAAAATACATGCATGTTGTTTGAATAACCGTTAATATTTAGATTTAAGGTTGCAAACCTAAGGCGTTATGTGAATCTGAACAGCCATAGAGGAATTAGTGGTGGATAAGTCGTGTGCGGGCCAGTGGCGCAATGGATAACGCGTCTGACTACGGATCAGAAGATTCTAGGTTCGACTCCTGGCTGGCTCGTCTGTTTTTGCGTTTCAGCTTACTTTATTTAACACGACCCTCACCCCGCAGACCGAATGATAGCGATGATTCAGTGGTAAGCCGAAAGTAAACAATTTTTGAGCAAATATTGAAAATGGATCAATTTTTAAATAGAATCTGTTTTCCTGGCGTGTGTGTGTGTGGGGGGGGGGTGATCAGATCTGAAGTAAATCTTCTCTGTCCTAAGCATTCATATTTTATGTATTAAGTACTGGCAAGGTTTTAGGGAACAACTAACTTCGTTAGTGTAACAGTTGCCCCCTTTTTTGTTCTTTTCAGGACGTTTTCCCTTCCTTGACAGTGCACTATCCGCGCTGCTCTGTGTGCAGCGGAGTACTTGCTCACGTTGTGCAAGTATACTGCCCCCTGGAGGGGTCTCCCTATCACCGCACCATAAATGTATTCGCTTGCCCGAGTCCAGCGTGCTATGGAAACTCACTCAGGTGAAGAAAATTCAGATTTATTCTTTTAACCCCTATTGGTGGAGTGGTGGTTGGGTTTGTTTTTTAACAAGATACTCAAAACAGTATAAAAACATCATCTTACAGTCTTTAACCTTGCCTTTTTTTACTTCAGTTCTGGTGCAGGATACCAACACCGGTGTCCCACCAGCTAGAGCACGTACTGTATCTTCAAAATAAAGACTGACCAAAAAAGAAAATAATACACATCTTCACACATAAGGCGTTAGGATCAAAACTGAATAATTTAACAAATTTAATTTGAATTTAACTGGTTAAAAGCACTGTTTTGACCCAGGTGTGGGCCATAAAAATCGGATAGTGATTGCAGTTGCCATAGTGACAGAGCTGCTCAAGGCCTCACTCAGAAAGCCTGAAACAGGTAACACTGAGGTGCTTTTCTAGCTGCACCAGGGGTAAGAGCCAGGTAGACACAAATGATGGAAGATTGTTTCTGATGATTTACTCTGGTAAATTACCTTCATGGTAAATCATTAGAACCATAATAAAGGATAAACATTCAGCCTCCAGAGCAAAAGATAATACAGAGGAAGAGGAAAGGGAGACAGGGAGACGAACAGAGGAGAAGACAGATAAAGGAAGACCATCACTCTTCTCTTCAGAAGCTTGTGCCATGAAAGAGGACCTTGTTCTGCTCAGTCTTTTGAGAATAGATTATGGCTAGTTAATCTACATAATCTCTGTTACTGTAGAGACCTTGCTGTTTTATTTTGATTTTGTATATTGTGAAATTCTCTTAGTTTGACTATTAATTCTTAGAATAGGTAGACTTTTTTCCCAGTGAATTTATGGGTATTTACGTTGTAGGAAGGAAGATTTGGTTCTGAATAGTGTTTATTTGGACACAAGTTTTTATTTCTTATTTTGGTCACCATAGTTGGTCACCATAGTTGCATGCTGTTTTGAGATCATTGGGATAGAACTCTGTATTTCTAGGCCTGTAGGAATTATCCCTCTGGCACACGTCGACTTGTGTAATTGTGTAATGTTGTGTAGCTGTTAATTATTGTTAATAATTATGACCATACAGGTTTGACTCTGATTAATTATGCTCTCACCAGAGTTGTCCTGAAGAATAAAAAGAACTGTTATTTCCTGACCCAGCTATTTTGCAACAGTATCATTATTCCAAAATCTTTATTCGGAGACAATGAAGAGATGATATAAAACCTTGAACACTCCAATACTTATCATTTCAGTCACTGTAATGACATCATCATTTTACGTGCAGATACTTTTGAGTTACACCCTGGCTTGAAATTTCTATTAATGCTAAAATACCAAATCAGCTGTCTTCTGTTTTGGTTTTGTTTTTAGCTGGAAAGTGTTGCGCTCCCAGTGTTTGGAATCAGAAATTAAACCAGATCGAGACTGCGAAGCAAAGAAGGCACCGCTTACGGTAGGTGTCGGTACACACACACATTAACTCCTTGACCTCAGGTTTCACAGAATGGGGACTTTGGCATTGTCTTTTCATTTGAGAACGGGCATGGTTAGCAACAGATCACTTACGCCGATTTGTAAAGGAAACAAAGCTAGGCCTTCGGGTTGTTCGTTGTCAAATGAACAAAAACCCCAAAAGCTACAGAGACTTGTAGCATCTGCAACCAACAAAACCAATGCCGCAGCTCCAGGACACCTTCTGCGCTCGTGTCTCCGCCTCTGCTCTCGCCCTAAGGGGGGGTGTTGTTTCTAATGCTTCACCTAGGAGGTGCCCATGGCAAACAGAGACTGGTGTGAAGGAGCAGATGACTGGGGGGTGGATGAGGACCAGGGCACCACAGGCTTCTCCCCCAGCCTGCCTGCTGGTGCTGCCCCAGCGCCGCCCCAGGCCAGTGCCTCTGACCGCAGTGTCAGCAGCAGGCTGCAGGGCCTGAGCCTGGAGGAGGAGATGAGAGAAGGGGAGGGCCTGGTTCTCTCCGGTCCTGTACCTGCTTTCCAGCCCTACTACATGGATGTGCTGGCGGAGGAGGGGCTCTGCGCTGAGGATGACATGGCGCATGCTCAGGAGCTGCTGAGCGAGTACGAGAAGAGGGAGGGCGTGGTGTTAGAAGACCTGTTAAGGTATGACCTGCCGGATACAGAAAGGTGAAGGTGCTTTCAGTCATTTTGTTAATATTTCCCTATATTGGAGTTTTAGACCACAGCTAGAAACATACAAATAATAGTTGGACTGTGCATTGAGCATATTAACTGTGGCGTTGTTATAATAATGATGGCTTGCATTTGTATAGTATTTCTCATCCCAAAGGCACATATAGAAGAGGACCCATTTCATCTACCACAAGTACAGCATCCATCTGGGTAACATATAGCAGCCATTATGCAACAGCAACAAATAAGATGGAGAACTGTGAGGGACACAAAGGGGGAACTTTAGGCAGGACAGACTAGGCAAATGAACAGTGCAACTGTGGATGATCAACTAGTCAGGATTTCGGTTAAATGTTTTATCTCAAGGATGGAAACCTCCTCCAGCACAGTCTGTGCACTTCGCACACTGGGACATTAGCTTGGAAGTCAAGGTCTAGAGGGAAGAACTCACATTTCTGATATGTCAATATGTCATTTACAGCATCAACTTGGTTTTCCTAATACATGAGATATCTTTTCCCCCTGCTGGCCAATCTCAGTGTTGCTCTGCTTTTGAGATCTGCCTACACGGTAATAATGTTGCTGTCTAATTGTAAGATGGGAAAAGGGTCAAAGCGCTTGACCTGACCTGACATTTATAAACAATCTCTCTTCCCAAAAAGTACAGAAATAAACATAAATGAAAAACTTCTGAACAGATTAAGATTCCACTGCAAATATCCATTTAAAAAGTCACATTGATTCCTTTCTCACACTGTTAACTGCAGCTGATAATATAAGTCTTAAAAAATACCATTAAGTACCGAAGTTGAAACCGTGTTTTCATGTCGTCATTTCAGCTGTGATGCTGGAGGGGAGGTAGAAAAATACGAGAAAACTAAAGCCAGGCATGGGGACAAGGAGTTCTTCAGGTTCATGAAGACGATCTCGCTGTGTCCAGGGCAGGTGTTAAGGTAAAGAGACTTTTCCCGCATTCACACTTTTACAGACAAATGAAAATACAACCTCAGATCAGAGAGGTTTTGGCAGTGTTGATGGCTAACTTCACTGCATCATGCACATCCACCATTATTCCATGAATCAATGCAAACATCACTTAATTTTCACTGGATGTCATGAATTCCATAATCCTGCGAAGTGCAGCACTATTTTCCAGTCACAAAACATACAAATGACTGGCAAGAAGATGTATGTGAACAGTATGTATATTTTAGTATTTTCAGCTTTGGATTAGTGCACAACTTAACACTTAATTGTCAGAAGAACTATAGAGGCGTAGGGTAAAAAATTGTAGTTTTCAATAGGGCACCTTCACTTTCAGAGAATTACATTAATTTAGATTTTTTAAGCAAAAGCGCTTGCCAGTAAATGAATTACGGTAGGAAGCACTTACACCCATGAGTCACTTTCAAAGCTGTTTGACTGTGGACTCCCAAGATTCCAGAGCAAAGGTACTTCTCTCAGGCATCTGCCAAATAATAATTATACGGGAAGTAGTTTTCCTGGAAATGTCAGGCCTGTAAAATTACAAAGCACAGGGCAGTAGTGGGTGGGGACAGAGTAATAAGGATCCTTGCCCGTTTGTCTTTATCAACCACAGCTGTCCTGTTTTGCAGGTATTGTTGGAATGGGCAGCCCGTGTTCATTACCTGCCCTCCCTCCCACATGCAGAAGACGGTCCCCCCCTGCGCTCACTGCGGGAGCCCCAGAATCTTCGAGTTTCAGCTCATGCCCGCGCTGGTCAGCATGCTCCGCGGCGCCAATGAAGACGGTGGGTGTCGGATTAAGAAGGAAATCTTTATCCAAATTGGCAAGCAGGATTTCATTGCTTGGGTAGAAAAAGATGCATAACATGCAAGTTTCCAATGAAAATTCAGGAGGGGTGACAGCAGCCAACTTCAATTAGCCTAAATCTTAATCCTGATGTAATTTCCTCAAGTTAAAAAAACTGGAATAATTATACCTAAGTCCCTTCTCTCATTTGCATTAGTCTTTTTACATCCTTTTACCCCATTTCTACATTCGCAGCTGCTTCTAAGTTCACACCTCCTCTCTACATGGGGGGCTCTCTGTCTCTCAGCCAGGCGGGTTAGGCCAAATTTACTGTGACTAGCACTCTGTATTTTTTCAACACACTTAATGCTCGGGTGGTGTTATTCCTGATGAATATCAAGCAAAAGCACAGACCTCAGTGAAAAGTAGTGTAGAGAAATTACAGAACTTGTTCATTGTTAAAGGCAGCTTGTATGGTTTGAATTTCATAGCCAATCCTTCTATTCTCCTGTGGTCAGCCATTGCAAACACCTTTGTCTCTGAGACACTGGCTCTTCTCTTGCTCCTCTAGACTGGACGGTGGAGTTTGGGATTGTGCTCATTTACACCTGCAGAGACAGCTGCTGGCCATCCAGAAACCAGACACCAGTGGAGGAGTTCCCTTTTGTACAGGCAGACCCCGATCAGAAATTGTTCAGATAGAAGTGTCAATAAAAAGAAATGAAAGTCCAAAATGTTGTGTTTTGACCTGCTTAGAAATTATCACAAAGGTCAAGTGACCTTTGCAAAGAAGCAAAGCAATTACATGCATACATAAACATTAACCTTACATTCAGCAAACAGAATTATAAAACAGATGCTCACGATGGGAGGCTTAATAACTGAAGCAGGAGAATTTAAAGTTCAAACAGCATCAACGGTTTGGATGTAGGATCTTACAAGATTTCATGTCTGATCTGCATTGCTAACCCTGTTCAGCCCGGGGTTCAGAAACCTAAACATTTTCAAAGTTAGAAAATTAAGAAATCATGAACACATGTTAAAACTAATAAAATTAAGCAAGTGTGAAACTGCAGAGGGAATTAACTAATTCATATATTCATTGTAAAATGTTAAATGATTTCACCTAAAACAAGGCCTCCTGTGTTGCTATAATTTTTAAAAAAAGATTTCAGTCTTTTGTTCAAAATACTAGAATTTGTCGTGAATAATTGCACAAAAATTGCAAGCGAGTAAATGATAAGCAACAACCAAGTGAAAAAAAAAATTCTGCAAATAAAAATAGAATAACTGGATTGGATAAGAGGACATCCCCTGCCAGTTCATACCTGGAAGCACCTTTTGCTTGGTTACAGCCTGAGGTCTGTTTGGATACACCTCTACCAACTTTGCACACCTAGAGGGAGGAATATTTGCCCATTCCTCCTCACAGAATATTTCAAGCTCAAACTGCGTGGTGACTTGATGGACTGCCCTCTTCAAGTCAAAGATTTTCGATGGGATTGAGGTCTGGGCTCTGACTAGACCACTCAAGGACATTCACCTTCCTGTCCTTCAGTCACTGTATGGTTGCTTTGGTGGTGTGCTGTGGGTCATTGTTACGTTGAAAGGTGAACCATCTTCCCATTTTCAACTTCCTGGCCGACGGCTGCAGGTTTTCTTCAAGGATTTGCCTGTATTTTGCACCATCCATCTTCCCTTCTATCCTGAGAAGTGCCCCTGTTCCAGCAGAAGAGATATACCCCCACAACAAGATGCTGGCACCACAGTGCTTTACTGTAGGAATGGTGTTCTCTGGGTGGTAAGATGTATTGGGTTTTTGCCAGACATACCATTTTGTATTCTGGCAAAAAGGTTTGATTTTGGTCTCAGCTGACCACAGCACCTTTTGCCACTTGGCCACAGTGTCTTTAAGGTGCTTTTATGTGGCTTTTTTCTCGCCACCCTTCCATACAGGTCAGTTTTGTGGAGCGCTTGTGATATTGTTGTCATGTGCACACAATTGATCATAGGTGGGAGTCAATTCGTTTGTTGTGTGATCTGCAAGGTGATTGGTTATACCTGAGCACGTTTACAAATGCAGTTGTAAAGGGGGTGTTCACTTACCCAAATAAGGTATTTTACTGTTGTAATACTAATTAATTTTTTAGAATGCTTTAGAATTTTATTATCGCTTGGCTAATGTGGGTTACCGTGTGTAAATAAAAAAATGGAACAAGCCTCGTTTAATTTGTTTTTATTTTCAGTGTCATGCAACAAAAGGTACAAATTGTGAAAGGAGGTGGTGCCTTTCTATACCCACTGTATGATGTTGCAGAATGGTAAACGGATTTGCAGGTACTATAACCTCAATATAAGCTTTTGCATGTCTTTTTTTTTTAAAGGAATACGAACTTACGACGAGACCTGGAATACCGTTAAGTACTCAGTAGTTGATTCTACCCCAGTACACATACAATCTTCCACATCGCCTAAAACAGTAGCCCTTGGACCTGAACAAAACCCCGAACTTCTGATGGACACAGAAATAAAATCCCAACGGTTTGCTCGCATCACGGTACGAGTCCTTGTCCCCCACAAAGCACCTCAACGTCACTCGTTATCTCCGCGGCTCGTCTGCAGGGCTCCGCGCCGAAGTCGAAGCAGTTTCGGAAAACCAGAGAAGTTAACAGGGCCCCCTTTTTTTTTTTTCGTGGAAAGGTGTCGTTGTTGTTGTTGTAGCCACACAGGAAGCAAACGGAAGGCGCCCGAAACGGACCGGCTCGCCTACACCCGCCGGCCCCGCCCCCTCCCCGCAGAGCGCCCGAGCCACTGCGCCGCCGCAGAGCAGGCAGCGCGAGGGGAGCGGAGCGCGCAGGAGCCGGCCTGGGCTCTTTTTTTTTTTTCCTCTCGCGAGGAAGGACGCCATTATCGGAATCCCTAACAAACAACACGAGAATTCATCATTCACACGGTAATATAAACCGAACTGACGCTGCTGGTATTGTGCTGCCGGAGTCGGGCTGGAGACGGGGGTCCGAGCGATAGTCATTTTCCGTAGAAATATTGTCCCCCCCCCCTCCCCGCCTTCTATGCAGAATGCATGTATGCATTTTAACATTGTGTTTCTGTTTGTACCAGTAACCTTACGATAGACATTTTAATGTCTCTGTTCATTGCTAAGTGCACTGGAGCGCCGGGGCCTACTTCAAAAGTCTCCGTGTAGGCGATCTTCCCCAGTGATCGCCTGCTGTTAATTTTATTTTGTGAAACCTGTGTCTTCATATTATTATTATTTACTCGATAGGCATTGCTGTCAAATAAAATGGAGTATTTCCGCTGTTGCTCCTGAAAATATTTTTCCGCTTGTTTTGTATTTTATACGAATGTTGCTGAACTCCATTTGCAACCATATATGGTTGGTATTCCTTCAGATATTTTTTTTATTTGTTAGGGTGATATAATTTTGCAAAAGCAAGCGAATTTACATGCTTTTGGTCATGCCAGGCAAGTGAGATTTTGGTGTGTAAACGACTTTTGCACGTCGGCTACGATGGACGTTTTTGGTTGCAAAGTCAGATTGGTATGTCTTGATTGATCAGGTCTCTACAGACCTGCGGTTGCTCTAAGACACTTTTTCGTTTTTAAAACGCTTAGCAAAGACGAATCGTGAACACATTTTTGACAAGCCACAGTGTACGCTTAGTAGCAAAGCAAACTACTGTATTTCTGGTATATCCTACCAGTTGAGTCGTCGTTTCATCATTATTAGTCGATGGCACATTTACAGTGATGATTATTTTAAGATACTACGTTTCTTGCAGGGGTGACTTTCATTAAGCAAGCTTTTATTAAATTATCTCCAGTGGTGTTGAGATGGCTTTATAACTTAAATAGATTTTTTTTTGTAATGATCGTGTCAAAAGCAAATATCAAATATCACGTTCTGTAATATATGAAGTGAAGAACTGCAAGTTCGTGACACTCAATTTCAGGCCTCCTACAATAGATTAACCTGCTGTGTAAATTATATCTCAGAACCACCTGAATTTTGAAATATTTTTTTTACTCCTGCTACTGGTGTGTTCTGTATATTTGTTTTTCAGTTATTGCTCAAAGCCCTCCAAAATTGTATTTCCTGATTTGTTTTGAAAGCAATTAAAAAACATTTTATTCCCCATTATGGCGCTGATAGATCAGTAATATTCAGCGTGTACTTACAATCACACACGGACATATTGAGTGGATACAGATTTTTAGAATATCCTGTACATTTGAAGAAGGCTGGGTGGAGCATAGTTTAGATGCTGGAGAAGACAGGTTTTGCTCCCTTTTTCTGTTCTTTCCAGCGTGGAAATGCAGCTATACACATGGTAAACGTAGATCTGAATGAAGTGGTCTTACTGCCTTTTGGTTTAAGGAAGATGGCATTTGATTTGCAAAAAATACATTCATTTTCATTTTGTGGACTTTCACGTGTGGTGTGTCAGGAGTGTCCACCTGTGCCGGGGCAATTTCTCATATTTTGTCCCAGATTGAGGGTGATACGTGGTCCTTGTCCACCCACACACACACACACACAGCAGATGTTTTCCATCAACACACCTTCTGGGTCCTGCTCCTTGATTCTCAGCACTGTCGCTCCTTAAGTCTGTGCCATGTGCAACCACAGGAAATGATTAAGAGCAGAAGATAAATTGACTTGTGTCGAGAGAATGTTTCAGCTTGTAAGGTTTCGATGGAAATCAGGTTTTTGTCTTATTTCTGTTTGGAATATTACTTTTGATGGGGCGCCATGGTGGTTAGTATGGGTGCCCTGTGGTTCCCGGGCCCTGAGTTCAGTGCCAGTCTGTGTAAAGTCTCCCCATGTTTCCATGAAGGGCGCTCCACAGCTCCACATGCCCTCCAAAGACGTACTGGCTTCGTTAGTTGGTGTCTGTAATTTGTGCCTGTGTGTCTGGGCATACGTTGTGATGAACATACATCCTATCCAGGGTGAAGTCTCTTACCACAAATATGTGCTTTTCTGATGATGGATAGATGGATGTTCCTGGTGTATGTGGAGAGCACAGATTACAGAGTTGTATGAACAACACTACATAGTGACGCATTACCTGTAACTACAAGCCCTTTAGTGGCCTGTTAGGATCACAGAGATGGAACCGATTTTGACAAAACAGCAAGAAGTGATTTCAAAGTATTGTTTTGCTTGATTGCAAGCTGTCCATTGTCATAAATGAAACTGATCTGGCTAAATTTTGGAATATTAGCCCATGTAGGCTTGCAGCAACAGGACCATGTGTTGTTCTTGTGTGAAAAAGGCCTCTAGAATTGTTTTATTACACAAAAGTTATGTTGAACTTTGCCTTAAAGAACATCAGCTGGGTGGAAAGTAAGATGCACAGCACTGTTTTGTTTTTAACTCTGCAAAATATTCAGACACAGGTCCTAACCTGCATTTTATCATTTCAAATAAAGCTCCTCACAAAGTATTCTGCTGCAACATTCATTCTGCTTGCATTGTAACTGTTCTTATGTTGTTATGGATAAGCAGTGCTTAAAAATAGAATGTTATGTAAGTCACGATGATATTGCTTTTCCTAGTGGAAAGTGTCACTCAGTACTGGAGAAATAGAAAACGTGCCAGGACTAAATAGTAACCATTAAAGAACTGTCGTTCTGGAAAAGCATTTCTGAAGTTGCGGAGACAGGCAAGTGGGCAGGTTTAAGGAAAGAGAAACTGAAAGAGTGGTAGTGGTGAAATTAATTAAAGAAAACTTCCTTCAACAAGTTTAGCTAGTCAAGATGTTTTTATAAATTGAGTAGCTCTTCAACAGCTCAATCAGTAATGATGCCTGCATGGCAATATCCTGTCTTTAACTGTGGATAACTGATAACTGATAAATAGAGCATTTTGTTATCCATCTGTTCTAGGGCATATATGCATTCATAACTGAAGACACAATAATGAATACATTATTTAATTTTTAAAACATAAAGTGATGTACGCTTCTCATCTTGCACTATGTACTTTAGTGTTTATTATTAATATTATTCTAACTTTCCAGAAAATCAAATTAATGCAGCTGTCTGAAATTACAAGCAAAATACGTTCTTCACTCACATCCCTCAGATCCACACAGGCTTTTTTTTTTAAGGGGTTTAACAATTTACAGTTGCTTATTGTTTCTCATAAGTTCTTCCCCTCTTTCTCTGGGATCTCCGAGGTAAGGATGGCGTTGTTTCCTGTGAGGACTTGCTTGACTCAATGCACGATTCGTCCCTCTGAGCCGAAAGAATCCATGAATCGGGTGAACAGTTCATCTGGGGGAATAGTGAATCGGTTCACTTGGCTGGCTGAAGGGATTCATTGGAAAGGAGTGAATTGTTCGCGAACCGCACAGCTCTGTCATGTAACAACACCTCGACTGGTATTATACTCCAGCTGGGGGGGGGAATTGGGATAGGAGCTCTGTTTTGGTGCCTTCAGCACAGCAGTGACACCAGTGAGGGCTGCTGGGTTCCTCCTGTTGGCTTGGCTGTAAGGCGCTGTGGAGATTTCAGAGTGTCGGCAGGTGGAGGGCATGATGGGAATGTGTTGGAGCAGCATGTCTGCCCTTCCTCTTCCTCCCTGTCCAGTTCCAGAGCTGTGGCCGAGCGTCCAGATCTAAAGCAACAATTGGCAGTTCCAAATTGCGCTGGTATAAGATGAAAATTATAAATACATGTACCTTTCAAGTAATCTTGCAATACAGAATTTGAGCCAAATAACTGGAATGAAAGGAATGCTTTGTTCTTAGCTTTAGCCTGAAAAACACCAAAGCTGCCATATTGTGTTAAGGTTAATTTTTGATGAGCAGCAAAATTTGTGTTATTTCCTTTAAGGTGGCTGATGAGAGAATTGTAGGTTTATCAGTTTGCGTTTGTGTTTAAACACGGTAAATTAAGGTAGCCTGTAGTTTTCACTGTGGAGATCTCTTAATAATTGCAGTACCATGTTTGTAATGGTTGTTAATATAGGAACCTTGGTGAACTGTTGTACGTAATTGGGAAATTTAATGACCATGGTATGTGAAAAATGACTTTATGAAATCCGCATTACACATTTTCCATTCCCAACGTTATTGCCAAAGGTTCCACATTTTTCCAAGGCTATTCAGGCAGGTTGATGTACACTCTTCACACCTCTTCATATCTGTTGGCCTCTGAGAAGCTGAAAGAGAGAATATGAGGTAGGAATGTATCAGTGGTAAACAGAGCTCTTCCTCAGTGGGGGAAACTGAAATCTATGCTGATTTAAATGAATTTCATAGGGCCCTTGTATTACATAGTTAAAGCAAAGTGTCATACAGTTGCAAAAATTCAAATGCATTGTTTTCCCCCAGCTGCAGGAAGAAGGAATATCAATGGAGGTCATGTCTTTCTAAATCTCTTGTGTAGGTAAAGATTGGTAATGCTAGAGGATGATCATCTTCCTTAAGTGGGCTTTTTAGACCAGCACTGTACTAATTTGATTTCCAAACACACTTCCTAACAATGTGCCCAAACGTTCACCTGGTGACAACATTCCTTGTGCCAGAGCCATTCCTTGTCTGTTCACCTCATGCCATTGAATCTGGGATAACTTCTGGATCGATGAACCTCTTGGTTCTTTCATACTGACTGCTTGTCATACTCTGATGAAATCTCACATCATTTCCCAAAGTCATACTAAAATGACAAATTGATTTTGTTTCCCCTTTCAATACCTTCCTTGTCCTTTGATAGATGCTTATGCATAAAGTTCAAAAGTTGCAACTTTTAAATTACCTTAATAAAATATGAAGCTAGTTTTGCTCTAGAGCACAACAAATTTGTAAAGCTTTAAAGTGATTATGCTCTTTGTTACAGAAAAAAAAGTTATTTTAAAGTGAGAAAACATGGCACAGAAATCATCTCACAACAGGAAGCACAAAATTGAGCAGGCACCAACACAGCAACCCCTATGAAGAAATCTTGGACCCTAATGAGTTTCAGATGTTCTAGGGTGTTCATTCTAATCTTCCAGGCTTTTTTTAACATAATGGTCATACTGGAAAAAAAAGTTCACATCTATGCAGTGAATTCCACCTTGGATGTGACAGGACAAAGGGACTCGGCAAAAGTAAACAGATTCATTGAGCAATATTTTCACAATCTGCTTTGCTTGTTCTCCTTGCAGGATGCCTTAATTTAAGAAGCCAAGTCAAGAGACTCGACTGCAGTCTTTTACTGCAGACGCTACTGCCACACACTGCCAGCTTTGCTCCGCCCTCGCCACATCCAGCTGATGATTGGTTGACTCCTCAGGAAGTGGTCTGCGATTGGTGGGTTTCAAGACAGCAGCCTGAATGATGTCGGAACAGGACCTTGCGGAGATGGTGCAGATAGCGGTGGAGGACTTGAACCAGGATCACCCGGGTAGGGCGATGGCGCTGTTCGGAAGAAAGGAACTCTCTTGTGCAATAATCTGAGCTACATTTTCTTCCACTGAAAGGATCGCAATAGTAAAGAAACACATGTGCCTTTGTTTTTATGCCATTGCTGACGAGTGCCAAAGTTCTTAAAATGTAACAGTTGTGTTAAAGGTAACAAGATTATAAAGTCAAGTGCCAAACTGCTGGGTTGTATAAATAACACCACAAATGGATCACAATGTTACCAAAACGAGTTTGGGTTTTGACATCAGAAGCTCAAGAAAGGGAAGACATTATGAACATCATTTTAAACCTGTTACTACTCACAGACCTTAGTTAATAAGATTTCCCCTGTCCACCTGATCTTCTGCAAACTCAAAAAATATTTTTTATGACAATAAACATATTCCTGGGCATACAGATAACCTCATGTTTACTTAATCTAAAACACTTGAAAATGATTCCGGGTGTTGAAGTACATTTAACCTATTGGAGATGATTCAATTCCAAATTCCCTTTGTGGTTTTTGGGTGCGTGTGTGGGTAGTTTAAAGTTAAAAGGGAGGAATCGTTTTTCAAACGTACATGTGTAGATGGCCCTGAGGGACTGCACAAATAAACTGCTCTGTACTCTGTGTGAATTTACAGTCCAGAAAGTTTGCTGGTTTCATTTAGAATTGAAACACTCAAATATAACAGAAACTTACTGTCTGAGTTTGTGGGACAGCCTGCCATACTCACACAGTACAAAACCTTTAGTAACAAGGTGTTGTTGTGGTCTGCCCCAGCCATCAACCTCTCTGTCATACCCACATCTGGTCTGCTATCCCCATGTGAAAATGCACATGTTTTATTCACTCAACCGATGAGACAGTTATACAGCAGGTGAAACTATTTGCACATGCTAGTTTTTTATGCCTTTGTGCTGACCTCTAGTGGTGGACTGGTGGTCAATAACAGGCCTTCGAATGGGAATCGAGCTACAGTACAGCACACAAATGTTCGTGTTTGTAAAAGTAAATGAAAGTTGATATTTGTTTTATTGTTTATTTCTTTGATTTTATGACAGGATTGAGTCCTTGTTTTTTGCGTAAATGGCTCACTTTACAAAGAAGAAGAATTCATTATTTTGCATGCAGTTCTGCATTCATGAGCCACTTCATGAGACTTAGAGCCTGTCCTTGAATAGTGTTGTATCTTCCTTACATACTTTTGATCTTTTTAAGTGTGAGTCTCTTTGACTGGGAGGGATCTTTTAAGAAATATTTTGAAAGAATGGGTTGAGCTTCTAACAAGGAGATGAATGGCATGGTCTGAATAACATTTGCAACCTTTCTTATGATGTTAATGAACAGATTTCATGAGGTGGCTGTTAATTTGATTGTCTTATCAGTGGTGCTGGAAAACCACGAAGAACCCAATGAGTGTGACAAACCAGAGAGAAAACGACAGAGGCTGGAAGTGAGCTGTCAGGACACATCTCTGAAGGTAATGTGGACACAACAGGAACAAGATCCATCCATCCACCCCTCCCTCCATTCCTCCATCCCTCCTCTGACAGTTTGAACAGTGTGAGAACATGCAGACCCCTGTCAAGAGAAACGTTTCCCATGTGTCAGACGGGTTGGTTGCAGGGGTTTATAAACCTGGTTCAGGAGTGCTGCTGTGTGGTGTGTCTGCAGCGGAGAGCTTGATGACCCAAATGGGCTCCTCCTCCTCTTATCCGGACCATTGCAGCTTCTCTCAGCTCTTCGGGGGGTGCCGCTTGAAAGGGTGGCTAAAGGGATCCCCAAAACCAAAAAGCAGATCTTCCCAGTGGCATCTAAAGACAGCACTCTCACAAACTGGACCTGCTCAGATAAGCTGTTGTTGATGTGACCTGTAATGCTATTAATTTTGTAAAGATTGACAGTGGTGTTTGTAAGAGTGTTGTATTGCAGTTTTATATGTTTCATTTCTGGTCCATGTTGAGACTGATTCTTGAGACAGGGGGACCAGAAGCGGTTGTGAAGCCCTGTTCAGTGACTAACAAGAGCCTTATGACTGTGGATTTTTATTGTCCCACTAGGTGACAGCAGAGTAGCATAGACTGTGTCTTGGCAATATATACACATGGCCTTCTGGTTGGGAAGCATTTCTCTAAATGTTTAACAGCACAGTTCAGTGGCTTTTGTGTTGGTTGTGGTGGATGTAAAAAAGTTTGAAAATAATTTTCAGATGAAGAGCATCTTATCTCATAAACATATTTTGTATTTGTTAAAACTGCCATTGCATACCTGTTTTTAATGGATTGTTAGACTGCATACGTTTTTTTTCAATGATGGGCTGCAGTACTCAGTGTTCATAATTCAGTTATGAATTAAACAAGATTATGAGATCGTATGTAACATAGAAAAGACTTATTATGTTTACATTGCTAAATAGAAGGACTTCAACTTGATAGTGCTAATATGATGTTCAACACTGATGTGTAAGGTTTCTTTTTTGTCTATTTACTCTCGAAAATCTTTAAAGATGAAGTCTTTATTTAGTGACACAAGCCTGATTTGATAGATCACCAGTCTAATTCATTACTCACCTGTCTCCATTATATGTGCCTTTTTGTTCTTCGCTCATAGAATATCTTAAGCTCTTTTCTTATCAGAAAGAATCATTAGAAGTTTTGTGTACTTTTAAAAAATATAGTACAGTAGATTAAAAATATAATTGGATAATGAAAATCATCATTGCCGTTTACTTTGTCCTGTTAATGTTATTTGGAATTGGCCCCAAATTACAGATAATCTGCTGATGTCTTTCTAAATGTCTCGTCAAAAAATTTACACCACATCCTAGAACGTTCAGCCCTTTTGTTCTTGACATTGGGCCAGTCCTCCTAATTCAACGGCAGCTTCCCTGATTAGTTGCTGTTTAGTCTTGAATTTGGTTTGTACTGAGTTGCAGACAGAATTGTGTTTGGAATGGTAGACTTGTTTTCTTTTGGTCTTCCACAGGCTGTAAATCAGGTGTGCTGGAAATTTGACAATAAGGACAGGAAAACCAAAAATGAGTGGACTATAATGGAATTGTGGTGTGAAAACGTGTCTACATCTATTACTGCAGTCTTAAACAGATTTTTCATTCATGGTACATCATCACAATGAGCTGCACAAGAAGACAGTTTAAAAAAGATATGAACAAGTTAAAACGCATAAATTAAAAAAGATAATATATAAATGCTATATAAATAGTGTTTTAAAACTGGATTTGAAAGTGCTGATGGAAAGGTGGGCAGCACTATTTTGGACCATATTTTGAAATCCACTGGGTTCCCCTGTAAGAAATCTAAAACTAGATATATGCATTTCTTTTCTGTGCTAGACTGGAAAAGACATGCAGATGTTTTGGAAAAGATACCTTGATATCACTGCAAATTAAAATGGTACAGGAACTGGTTCCAAGACTAGAGATAGCCTAGCTAAGACTGACACTTTTTAATAAGTTAATAGTTAATAAGTTAATAAGGAGGTCCAGTCAACACGTTGTTGTCAGTGCTGTAAAATGTTTTGTCACATCTTTTGTTGACATCACCTTAACCGACAATGCAGAAGAGCTATTTTTTAGATCGCTCTGTCGACTTAGCACCTCATGAGTTAAATTTAGTCCTCTGATTTAGGCCGGTCTTATGTTAAAAGAACATATACTATCCAGTTTTTTAAAAACCAAATCTTTCTGAATGATCAAATGTCTGTTTCCCCTCTCTCAAACCATATGGGGTTTTGGTTTAGGGCATTTTGTTTTTGTATATTATTAATTGCTAAAAAGAAAGCTATGAGGGCTTTTGATCAAAGACGCTGTTGTGAATTAATGTGCTTACTTTGGCTGTGAGTCCTGCCTGGTCGGTCTTTGAAGTACAGAGCAATGAGAGTGGGCTATTTTAATTCAAATGACAGCATGACTACCCACAGCTCAAGTGACCAACAGATATAAAGCAGACATCTGTCTCTGAGGTGAACAGGGATGTTTCCCTGAAAAGCACAGTGCACTTGCTTGTTTTTGTAGCTACAATATTCTTAGTTTTTCCTCATCCATGTGTCTGGCAGTGTATTCAGGTCCAAGATAGCCCTGAAACAAAGCAGTCTTACTTTATCCTTCATTCTGTGTTAATGCACAGTAGGGGATATGGAAACTGTAGCCACTGTACATGGTGATATTTGTGTTTCTTCTGTGTCCACGAAGCTGGACCTTTTCATTCAAGTAAGGCTTAATGGTTCCAATTCTTAAATTCCTAATTATTTTGATAATAATAAGGGTTCAGTTCTGGTCCTGGAGAACTGTCTGCATGGAGTTTGTATGTTCTCCCAGTGTTCGCATGGGTTTCTCTGCTCTGGCTTCCTCCCACAGTCCAGAGACATACTACTACTACTACTACTAGTAGTGCTACTAGTGCTACTACTAGTGCTACTAGTGCTACTAGTGCTACTACTACTGCTACTACTGCTACTACTACTGCTACTACTACTACTGCTACTAGTGCTACTACTAGTGCTACTACTACTACTACTACTACTAGTGCTACTAGTGCTACTACTAGTGCTACTAGTGCTACTACTAGTGCTTCTACTACTACTACTGCTACTACTGCTACTACTACTACTACTACTGCTACTAGTGCTACTACTAGTGCTACTAGTGCTACTACTACTACTACTACTACTACTACTACTACTGCTACTACTGCTACTAGTGCTACTAGTGCTACTACTAGTGCTACTACTAACAACCATGTTTACAGTGTAGTGCCCAAAGCACTTTACTGGGTCATTAGGACCCACACAGACCCCCTACTGGTCCCACTAATACCTCTTCCAGCAGCACCCTTAGCTTTCCCTGGAGGTCTCCCATGGTACTGGTCAGGTTCACACCTGTTGAGCTTCAGTGAGTAGCCAAATGTGAGTTGCAGAGAGAAATAAAAGGATTCAAAACCGGTCTCTCACCACAAGCAGGCCTGCTTAATTCTGCTAGCATCGATATTCCTTGTTTTCTAAGACCACCAACCATATTATCCAGGTTGTAAAAGCATGGTGCTTGCTCTGTTTGCAGTCGCTACTGTACTCCATCAATCAGACCATCTGCCAGCGCCTGGACAACATAGAAGCTAAGCTGCAAGCCCTGGAGGCCACTTCCAAGTCCCTGGAAGAGAAGCTGGACATGGTCATGAACAAGAACCAGGGGCCAATCCAGGTGCCCATGGTGGCTGGATCTCCATTAGGAGCCACACAAACCTGGAACAAAGTGCGCTGGTAAGCCTGGGATAATTAGGTGTTGGGTCATCGTCCCACTGGCCAGAGAGGAACATAGTGTATAGTGTATATACATCTGAAAAGATACACTACAGACCAGCAAATGAGGATATTTGTTCTTAAGCACCGGAGTAGGTAATAAAGCCTTCCTTGACTAGGTCCTGGCTGGGGACAGTCAGTCACATATTACTGACTTTTAAGGTTCAGAAGACAACTGAAATAAAACAAATTGGCCACATTTTCAAATGTACAGGATTATATGTATTGCATTAGGCAGATTTTTATTGAAAGTAAGTGGTAAAATTCCTTCATTGAATTAATTCGGGCTAATACAGTACTTTGACAATGTAGCCTATTTCTTCATTTTGAAATCTCTCCTCCACTTTAAAGGTAGTGATTAATTACTAATAGAGCTCTTTTTGAAATGTGCTATCCTGGAAACTATGTCTTTGTTCTGTCTTTGCAGTAAACTGATGAAAAGAAGTTTGAAAGATGTGGATGTATGATTATTATGTCACCCACAAAATATGGACATGTTTAATCCAGACTACCCGTCTCTTCCTTAAATTATGGACTTGATTAGCTATTTTGTCTAAAAACAGCATATTTTATACTTATTACTGAATTGTGGTTCATTTATTACTTCAAGATGCAGAATATGTTGCAGATTTGAATGTTCTTTAGAGCTGTTCTGTACCCATCTGCAGGTAGCAGAAACTCCTGGCCATGACCCAGCTAATTGGCTAATGGCAGTGTTATTTTCACTGCCCAGTGAAATTCATAGGCTTCTCTAGGATAAGACCCCGTTCTGCTTTCAGATTATCTCTAATTAAAACCTGAGGAGTTTGCTGTTTTTGGGTTTGATGAAGGCTCTTAGGATTTTAAAAGCCAGGTGGGACTGGAACTTAGCCAGTCTTTTCTGGAATTTAGGACAGGGATTTAAGAAAAAGAAGCTAAACACAATCCTACCCTCAGTAATACCTCCCTTTACTAGAGAAGTAGCCAAACCACCTGGTGATGCTCAGATAGCTTTTCTCACTTAAATCCTAGATCTGGACCTTCCTGGCAAGACTGATGTTACTTTTTTTTCTGCATGCACATTTAGTTCTCTCTTTAGTTTCTCAGAACAAAAAAGCAAGGAAACCCAGAGCCCGGAAAGACTTTTTAAAGTAACATTGCTCCATTTTACCTTCAATTCAGGCACTCGAGCCCCAGTGAAAATCTATGGCAAAATGTTCAATGTGAGCAGGAATCGCGAAGCCCAGAACATTTCCATACGGCCATGGAAGGTCTGACCCAAGTGGGGTAGATTTCTACTGATAATTTATTATGGTCTCATGATGTAATGGTGCAGAGGTACTAAGAAGGAAAACTAAATGTTCCATTTCTTCTGGGTGTAAATTAGCCTATATTAGACAATAAGACACACTTCCTGTTGTCCCTGAATAAAATCACAGCTAGGAAAGTGCAAAACCACTTCTGTGCGCTCTTGCTTTATGCTGAAAGAGTAATAGTACCAACAATACCATCTAGATTTGTAGATCTGCTGTTCTGTTGGACAATGAAACTGATGGGCTACGTCAGGCTCAACAGAGAAACAAAGACACAAGTTAAAATAAAGAGAATGAGAGTGCGGTTACAATTTAGAACAGGAAGAAGTTCTTTAGGAGTCAGGGGTTGTCTGAAACAAACTGCCCTGTCATTTTGAAACTGACTACTTGGGAATCTTAAAAAAAAAAATGGGTCTCTGATCGATTAGCTGTAAGTAACCAAGTGGGCAAGATAGGCTAAATGACATCCTGCCTTTCTGATGCACGTATATGTACAGTATATAGCTTCTAAGATTAGTACACTGAAAACAGAAGAAAATAAGAGATGTTAGATGAATTAGCTGTTTACTAATTAAGTGAGATGGATTAAATGGCATGTTTTGATCGCAGCCTTTCTTCTGTTCTTAGATATGCAGTATCATTTAGCGTTTCAGTTTGGCTATTCCTTTGCGAAGAATGGTTGTTCTTCTGAATACATTTCAATTGTCTGCTATATGGAAGCCAAAGCAGGAAATCACATGCATTGCTTTGTCACTTCAGCCATGTACCTTTCAACAAGCAAGCAGGCTGAAAACATCCACCTAAAAAGCTAGAACTTAGCCGATGACCATTTTACCTTGAAATTAAACTTTAACTTTAAATTTGGAATCACATTAACAAATGACTTTTTTGGAAAATCACGTCCATGGGATATTATACAATATTGAGGTGTATATTTTGAATATTGAATATTTTCACTTATGCATACTTACACTTGTGGTGTGTTCTGAAGGAAAGCTATTTGCAATTAAATATCTGGATATTCAAAGTCCAAAAAACTGCTATGTGGAAGGGAGTTTACAGACACATTCAGAGAAATGCTGGAGGCAGTGAAGTGTAAAATTGCAGCTCGATTCCTGACAGACAGGTCAATGAGAATGTGAGGACAGATAGCTCTGAAATGGAGAAGCACTCTTTTTAAACACAGCCTTTCACATGCTTGTGTACCCTAGTAATGAAAAATGAGACAACTAAGATCTTATTTGTGATTAATTGTTCTTTTCTCTTTAAAATTGTCTTTGTGCAGCTGGCTGGTGGTTAAGTGTTTATTTTAAACCTCAGGTATGGGCTGGGTTCAAGAACTACAGACGTTTATATAATCATGAGACCCTTGTTTCTGTTAGGTCTGCACCTTATTCATCGCTGGAAACAGTTACTCAAGACACGTCGGCAATTTGCAGGCCTATATCTTAATTCGTTCCAAAGCTATCACTCATAGATAATCAACTCCACCTAAATGATGAATACTTTCATAGGCACCTCAGCATGAGCAAGTGGAAAACCAGCCAATAACTGACACACCATATTGTAAGGTCTGAATTGTTCTTCAACTTTTTTGTTATGTATAAGATTGCCAAGTTAATGAGTGGCTACAAATCAAGTCTTACTCAGAGTTATGTGTTCTTTTCTTGAAAACCAATAAAAGCTAATAGTTTTCCCATTGCTTTCATTGACTCAGAAAACTGTGATTTTAACAGGCTGTTTTGTTGTGTTGGCTGTGTTTATTTACTAGGGGAATCCCTGTGATCAGGCTATTGTAGTAGTTCCCTTGCAGACGTTTTGTGGAATGTTTTTTTTTCCACTTTAACAAGTAAGTTAATGGTGCTGTTGGAACAAACCAGCTGAGAGCTATCACTACACCATCCTCTCTGCAGGTGTGCTTTTGTCTTCTGTGGTCAAACAAGCATTTTTTGGTATATTTAATTAAATTTAAAAATTACACGGCTGTGTTTTAGAACATTTTGTTTTACGATGTCACCCACTTTCTACTAGACATTGTTTTAAAAATGAGATAAGCCCATCCTGGGTTAATTAAGCACATTTTGTTTTATTCAGTAACTTCATCATCTGTCCAGCTGGAGGTATGAGTCAGAAATTAAACCATGTGAAATTAACTTTTACAAAAATGGGATTACTTGTATTATCCAGTATTAATTTTTCTTTGAATTAGACAAAAGGATTTAAATTTCCTAATTATGTTTTTTCTTTAGACATTTGAATCCCCCTACCCCCTTTGTAATTCCATCTGCAAGCACATTTTGGGGAAAGGTCAAAGTTCCAAAGAGCAGTCCTTTATTTTGTTTTCCTCATGAATCATCTGTATGCCAGTCTGTGTGGTACATTAGAACTTTAAAAAGGCACCGAACTATGGGGGTCCTGTGGCCCTTTCCACTCAAATAGTTGGAAGCAGCCAATTCATCTTAAGGCTTTGTCAGTCTGCTTCTTGAAAGGTTACGCTAACCCATCTTTCAGAACATGGCTAGGCAGATTGTTCCAAACATTCGCAACTCTTTGTGTAAAGAAGCACCTTGAATATTCTGTCCCAAATTGCAACTACCATCTGTGACCTCTGGTCCTGGCCTCCTTGCTGAGTTTAAAATAGATTGGATCAATGTTGTCCTTTCCTTTCAGGGTCTTGTATGGAGGTTTAATGAAGCATAACACCCCTGCTCTGCTGTGTAGTTCAGGCATTCAGACCTGGTGTGAGAACCAATGGCTGTGCCTTCCTGTATATTCTTCGAGTTTGTTTTATCCCAGTTTACTTAAGAATCTTCTGTTTAATTCCTTCTTGGGTGTCATTTTCTGTAAGACCTCAACCTCTTTTCTATCCTTTGCAATACGTGGTGATATCCAATCCAGAATTAGGGCTGTTTTCCCATGATGGTTACTCTACAGGGAACTGTAGTCCTCCTGACAGCTCTAACCATAATAAACCACAGCAAACACATTTCACCCTTGACCGTGCTGAAGCCAGACGTTGTCCAGATCTGTGCAAGTGGTGTGTGTGGTGTGGGGATATCAGTCTAAACAAGTGCAAGTGTCATTTGTCCTTTCCCTGAAGTGTATTAAACCCACTTGCAGAATTTGTTAATTATTGTCTGCAATAGTTTTATTTCCCTTCTGTAAAGTTAAAAAAAAGTTATCAGTCTTAGTACTTATTCAAAACTTAATTCAAATGCTACATTTCTCCTCCCCACTTTGTCCCCATTGTTCCCAGTCCACATGAAAAGGAAAGAAAATCAGAAGTTGGCAGAAAAATAAACTTGATTATAGATTTATAAAGCAACCATAAATGAAATTCATTTTTTTAAACCAACAACACGTTAGAGTGGTGATGGATATTCCAAAACAATACATTTATATACTGTAATAATAGTAATGTTAATGATAAATAATCATCCATTTTATGCCCAAGTAGGAATAAAAAGGTGTTCTATTTCCTTAAATTGACAGTATCCATTATCTGAGCTATTTCTAAGGGTATTTTCATAGAAACATGTTGGGACAACATATTTAGCCACTGGGGAGTGGATACCTCAACTTGTTGGGGCTATATGTAAGAATTTTTGTTTCGTTAAAGCAATCTTCAAATCACTAGCAATGACATTTTTGTATGTTTGATGCCCTCTGCTGCTCACATTCGAGTGCTTTAAGGCTTGCAATGTAAAGAGAGGTAGACGGCTCAACCATACATGTTGTGGGGGACTCGTGCACATTGTCTTCGGTTCTCCTGTGATGGTACAGTGAGCCAAATGTATTGATTGCTAGCCCTACCAAATTAGAAACCTAAAAAATGAAAAGTGATTTGGTTATGCCAAATATATAACAATATGCCAAGTTATATAAATTGCTGAAATTTGTTTTGCTGATATGGGGATGGACTCCATACAGTATAATGTATATCCCAGTATTTTTTACTTATCCCAGGTGTTAGAAGAGTTTGCATTCAAATGTCCAGGCAAAGTGCTAGAACCTAGTGAATCTGCTGCACAGGAACTGCAGAAAGTTTTTGCTCCAGTGTAAATGTGCACCAATTTTCTTGGCTTTCAAACTAAATGTTTTAAGATGTTTTTTTATTGTTTAAAGAATTTAAAACTGTTTTTCTGTGCACAAATCATCTCTTAGAGAGTTGTTTTGTTTCAATATTTCTTTTGGGAAATTAGCTTCTGGAGCAGAACAATCTGGGATATTACCCTGTTCTTGATAGCTGAATATTTCTGGCTTTCTCTCTGGTTCCCTGGCTGCAGTGTGGTCCCCCAGACCAACGTCATCGTCAGCAGTGACCGGTCGAAGGTGGCAGGACAGGATGAATCTGTTGCTCGAGGGACAGAGTCATTGGAAAACCTACTCAGCAAGTCAGTGCCTGCAGCAGTTCACAAGACCTGTAACTCAGAAAGCCACTGCCATACAGGCTGCCCCAGATTCTGCTGAACCTGGATGTTCCTGTATACCACACTGACAGAAACAAAAATATGCAAAAAGCAGGGCAGTTGTTAAATATATAGGTCACATTGTCTTATATCATTATATATATATCTGATAATATTCCGTTTTAAATTAATTATATAGATTGCTGAAAGTTGTTGTGCTAATATGGGGATATACTCTATACAATATAATGTATATCCTGGTATTTTTTACTTGTATCTAATTAATTACTGTATTCAATTTAGTTTTATTTTAGATTTCAGAATTCTGAAATATAAAGAGTGCAATACGCAATATAGTATTCTCTCATTTTTTTAAAGGAAGTTTTACATGCTACCTTTTAAAATTTACAGATATAGAGAAGAATATTTATGAATCTCCCCATTTAATTTACCTGTAATAATATATCAGCACCAGCCTTTGCTCGGTCAGGGTTCCTGATCTCCCTCTCTCCTTGGCAGCACCGTCAGCGGACGCAGACAGAACACTATTCTTGTGAAGGTCCCTGCGCCAGAGGACAGTCACAACGAGGATGGCGAGAGCGGCTCCGAGGCCAGCGACTCGGTGTCCAACAGCGGTCAGTCCGGCAGCCAGGCAGCTGGTAACAACGTCACCCTCATCACCCTCAACTCTGAAGGTAAGGGCCATCTCACCCTGGTCCTGCTGCAGGCCGCTGACACACGGGTTCTGCTGGCCCACCTGCATGGAGAAGAACGTACAGTAGTGATGCACACCTCCTTAGCCTGATCGTTTTTAAATGTTTCTAAATATTTGGGCAGTTTAACTAGAGCACTGGGTCAAGGCATACTTGAGTTCCTGTTTCATAACCTGGTCTAGTGTACACTTCCCACTCCAGCTTATTGAAAGTGATACATATGTTTTTTTGATTGTGTTTACATGAATTACAAAAAAATGTAAGAAATCTTTTAGGGTCTGCTGATCTCTGTACTTTTTGATGCTTCAGAATACCTACCAGGTTCCAAGTTTATTTCTGTTTGTGGGCCTTAAGTGATTTAAAGGAGAAGCTGGTATAATTAAAGAGTCGAATGTTCAAAAGCGGGGGGGATTAGTTTACTGTTTAATTGTGTGGGCCAGCTTCAACAAGGATTTTGCTGAACTGATTGATATACGCAAGTTGATCACAATTGTTGTGAACATACTTTTGTGCTGGAAATGGGCTTTTCAGTATATTTTTCATATTTACAGTTGTCTTTTCCTTTGCACACAGTTATTGAATGTTATATGTGAAGCATCTGAGTTGTGTTGTTTCTGTATTTACTGTCTTATACTGCTACAGTAGGATTTAGTTGACGAGAATACACATTCCCTGTTAGTGGATTATATCAGTATCATAAAAAAACAATTGTTACCTCTTCTTTTGATTGTTTAAAGAGGCTACAACATCTGACAAGGGCAGTGGGTTACTTGGTGATGTTGATTGCTGGCCAGCATATGCTTCATATGCACTGCGGCACTTGAGTTGGCACGTCTGTATCTTCTTGTGTTTTTTGTTAACTATATTAAATGGGGTAGAAACAGAGTGCTGCTTATTTTGGGTGAGTGCAAGACTTGCAGTATGTTCCAGTTGTACTCTTCAAAGTGCATTAAAACTGACATATTGACCTGCTGCATTTGATAAATTTAGAATGGTGCCAGCAGCTTAACACTAATGTGCTTGTTGCAGCTGTCAATCAGAAACTTACTTGAAGCATAATCTCAAGTAAAGCTCTTCTAGCAAAAAGCTTGTTCTTTATTTCCTTTATCAAGAAGACATTTTTAATAAATGTAAACAAAATAATAATTAAAATTCAAATGCCTGTGAATAAGACATCATATGAAGATGTATATGCTCTCTGCCGAAGAACAAATTTTAAAGCTCTGAAAAATCCAGTTGTGAGTGTATAGTCCCCATCTAAACAAAATCCAGTTTCCAGAGTTTTGAAGCACTGCCCCAGGAGCACACTAGCATCATCAAGCTTTCCCTCCCTAATCATCAAGCTAGAAGTCTTTGATCAACGAATAAATTATCTTTAGCAAGCCATTTAGCCTCTGGAGAAGCTATTAACTTGAAACAGCACATTATACATCACCTTTTTTATTTGCATCAGTCAAAATGAATTATGCATAATTCTTTAGTTTGCACATGGATCCAGCTTACAGATGTTAAAATATTTTATGAGTAGTGTGCAACAGTGTATGCCCTCTAAACTCACAGCTTCAACTGAGGCAGAACTGGCACGGTGAGCTTCATCTCAGTTAATATATTTGGCTGCGCTAAGAAACGAGCATAATGAACCCGTAAAACTCGACCTTCAGTGGCGTTACATGCACTGAAGGTGCCTGTTCACAGTGCTCAGTCTCTCTGAAGTGTATTCAAAAGTGTGTATCTCTGGGTGTCCCCTCCATTTTGAGATACTGTGTAGACCAACTGTGAAATCAGAGGCAGAACAGGTCTTGTGTAGCTGGAGGACCAGATACCAGATGATCCCTCTGTAGGCCACTGATCACACCACAAGTTGTGCAGATCTCCTTTCCTTCTCACAACTTACTCAATGCACCCAGTGTCGTCAGTTTGCTGTCTTTGGCAGATTGTTTTGTCTGCGTGGTTGTGAAGGCTTGTGGTGACTTATGTGGATTTAAAATGAAGGTGTTCATGTGCTTTCGCTGGTCTGCTACACAGTGCAGCAGTCAACATGATAACCTGTTAACTGTTGCTGGTTCATGCAGGAAACAGGATGAATCACTTTTTTGTGTGGAGCAGGGGCACTGAGCTGTTGTTCCTCTTCTCTGTTATGTTAAATGGAAATTGATTTTTTTGTGGTATTTTTTTTTTTGGTTGGTTTTGAATTTTATATTCCTTTTTCTTGCTGTCTGTGTAAAACAGCAAGTACAGGCTGAAAAGTCTTGATGTCTCAGGAAGTAGAGAGAGAAAACAAATTTGAATTGCTCTACTTCATTTTGTCCATTTGTAATATACAGTCCGGGAAATTTCTGACATCCTCATGGTAGACTCAAAGGCAGAGAATCAAAATAGAGTGGATAAAATACTCAAAATAATAAATAATAATAAAACCATTAAAAAGAAATAATACAATAGACATGTGTACAAACTTATTTAGGCTGCTGTCAAATGTTTGAGTAAAGCAGGCAATCTTAAACTGTTTCTGCAAAATCTAGATATATTATATTTTTCTAGGAATAAATCCACTTAAAATATTTAAAGTGGGGAATTTAGTTTTTTAGCTGTTTTTGTGAACACATTTGTATTATTTCATTTGAACATTGCCTTTTAACTGCTTATCAAAACCATATTATTATTTTTTTAATGATTCTTTGATGTCATAGGGGTGCTTTAGTTTATAACAGATGAGGCTTCACAAATCCTTACACTGACATTTTGTAAACAGTGAGTCAGGCCAGGATATTCATTCCACTTAGATTTGTAGTTGACAAAATATGATGCATGTGCCCAGATACATACAGACTTGGAAAGGGCAAGCAGTTTAAACGAGCCCCACAGTGCAGTTTTTATAGCCCATTTAATGCTTCTGCAGCTTTGCTTTGAATAGGGTTTATGCTATTGTATGCTTAGATTTTCGGTAAGCGTTTGATAAAGCTCATGGAAAAATTGCCTCTGACACTTTTTGTAGAGAGCAGTTCTGAGGCAAACCTTTTCTGAACTCATGCAGTCATAACTCCATAACGTTGGGATCCTTCTTTAACTGATTTGGCATTCTTCACTTTCACTAATAGGTCTGTGTGAGCTTTGGTATGAAGTGGTATCTCTCCTGCTTGGATATTTGTCTTAAGCATAACATTTAATTTTGATAAATGTAACCTATTTAATTGGCCCTGCTGAATGAGACACAAGAGTGACATGCAACTAGCAGGGTATGGTCAAAAACAGGCGGATGGCTGGACATTACAGATGCAGAACCTCAGATGGTAGCTGTCCATAGTGCTGACCTCCATTGGTTTATCTTACAGGGACAGCTGTGCGTGTAGCCCCACCAACCCAATTTCACTGGCACTTTCGTCCTATCCCAAAACCGGTGTGATTCTAGCCCATAGTGTCTGAGCGTGCTGATGCAAAGACAACGTTTTGTAACTGGAGTACACGGGGTAGTGTTGTAGTGTAAATGCTAAAGAACACAATGCTACAATGAATTGTTTTGTTCTTTCCAAAGCTGAAGTTGTGTTGCAACGCTGCTAGAATAGTGCAAACATGCAGATGACATACGATTCCTTCAAGTCAATGGATCTGATCACCACTAGAAACCAGAAGGAACCAAGATATTAACATATTTATACTGAGATGAGGCAGACCGTATCTTGTGCCTGAGATGCATGCTAAAAAGCGTGTCATCTTGAGTTTTCATGAATGTTTTTGATACTAGTGTGTACTAGTGCTTCTTTCAGATCAACATCTTTTTAAGATTTTTCTGCTTGGGTGTGTGTGTGTTTAATGTGAGGTCTATTCAAGGGCTGTTCCCTAGCAGAGCCATCAGGAGGTCTGTTCCTTTGTTTCCACCGCTTGGAAGCCTAGGCAGTATTGTGTTGCTTGCTTCTATTCCCCAGTATTATTGGCCAGGAAATAACTAAGCGTATACAGCAGTGTTGAGTGAGGTAGTCTTATAGTTACTCCACGCATGTGGTTTCTGACGGGTGCTCTGTGTGTTTGAAAAAGTGAGACCATAATCCTGCAGTTTTGGCATTAAAGCTCAGAGCATCAAGCTTGGCCGGTCCTGTGTGAGGCAACAAATCAGTATCACCTGTGTAAAATACCGAGCTTAAGAAACTGATGCTTTCAGAAGAAAGAAGCTCTTGTCTTATATTTTTCCCCTCTAGTTTAAATTCCTTTTATGGAGAACATTCAACTTGAACTTAATTATAACAAAAGTGCTTGCAGAAATCCTGCATGACACATCGACATGCTCACCAACATTCGAAAGGCATGGGAATGAGCATTTCATAATGGAAACACATCATTTCACTCAAGCTTCAGTAACTGTACTTCCAAGTGGCTGTGCTATGCAGACCTGGTAGAACAGACAGAAAAACAGCAATGTATAATACCAATATACTGTAAATGAAGTAATCTATTGCTATTGGATATAATTTAAATTTAATTTATTCATATAATTTAGATTGAGTAATTACAGTGGATAATCTGTACCCTAAAAAGATCTTTTTTCCCCCATAGAAAATCATCATTGCAAATATTTATTGAGATATAGAACATGATCAAGAGCTGAGAGGAAGAGCCTGCTTTAGCACTTGGTTATTTCCATATTCTTTCCACTAAAAATCACAAAGTAAGATTTAATTCTAAAAACAATCATTACTAAGTTTGTTTGTCATAGTCTCTCTAATTGTAAAAAAAAAAACAGTTCATAATTATTTGAAATTGTCTTCCTGTGCACCTATATTGTGTCTTATTAATGTGATATTTGTTTTCAATATAATGCTTTATTGCAGAGAGCAATAATGCATATCTACTGAGCAACAAAAGAAATAGCATCATACAGTAAGTATCAGGATAAATACAATGAGCTGACATGCAAGGTTGTAACAAAGGTAAATCAACTATGCTGATTAACATTTATCTTTAACAAGGTTAGTTATAATTATAATAATAATTTCTTACACTTATATAGCGCTTTTCTGGACACTCCACTCAAAGCGCTTTACAGGTAATGGGGACTCCCCTCCACCACCACCAATGTACAGCCCACCTGGTTAATAAAGGTTAATCAACACAGGGGATACTGTGAGAGTGGTATGTGTCTTCAGTGTTAGAGGTGTTACAAGCTCTACGTGTGACACTTGATAAATGCGTGATAGGCCGAAAAGTGATCTCCAATGTCACTGTCACACTCTCTTCTCACGAGACAGAGGCTGTTACACGAGCAGCATGAGGGCGTTGCGTTGTCCTGCTGCAACGTTGTCATGTCCATCAGGAGGGCCCAGGACTTACCGTCAGTCTAGCGCTGGGCAGTCAGGATGTGGTGACATGCTGCTAAATCTCAGCTCTAGATTAGAAGCTCCAGATTCCCTGCAAAATGTGTTCATTTCCTAGAAACAATGAAGAACTTTTACTTGTTCTAAGAAAAAAAAAGATATTAATTTGTGTTAGTTAAAAAGTATAAAAGTTTGGGCTGGCATCCAATACTACATAAGAATTAAAGAAAAACCTTTCTCCGTGTAGACCATTTCTTGACTGCACCCTGCGGTGATTCAGTTTCTCTGTATATTTTCACTAAATTCATTTATTTTAAATGTGAGTGTTTAGGTGATAGGCACCACGCAAGTTTCAAAAAGCCTTACTTTGTATGTCGTCATATGTCATTATGTCTTTTTTCCAGACAGTAGAATGGGTCTGCATTTTGCACAATAAAACAACTCATTTCTTTGTAAAAAGAATTTCATAGAGAAAATAAGAAAGCTTTGGCCACTCTAAGACAGACCATTCTTTTGTTCTACCTGTCTTTCAGAATCCCTTACTCCCCCTTTTCATTTGGTAGAGTAAATCCAGACTCCTCATTGATTAAAGAGTCATAGAAAATCCATAATAAATGGACATGTTGGCAGATAATGGGATCTTTCTGGAAAATCCCTTTTCTTCTTTCCAAAATGTGCACACACTTTGTAAATTTACTAACGCTTTTACATAAGCACTACCTGTTAAAGCAGAAGAGACTTACACAAGGCTGGAGTGTTTTTAAAAATATGTTTCTTTGTCCATCTGGAATGGAGAAAATGTGTTTCTCATTTTAAAATAGCTGAGCTGATCATTGGAAACAGAAGATGGTAAAATGCCATGTTGCATCTTGGACAAATCTCAGCTTATCTTAGCGGTATAAAGTTGGGAAGAATGACTTATGTTTGCACTGATTTTTAAATAAAGCGCACGCAGCATAAGCTTGATCAGGGGAAGGTTTTTCTGTCATTATGAGACATGCAAAGGACATACTGTAGCAGCAACTAATTCAACTGATGACACACATTGTGCATTGTGTCCTTTTGGTAGATGTTCCTCTAGGAGGACACTCTTTGTAGTCTATTTAAAGATCTTCACATAAAGCATCTCTTTTAACATTGTCAGCTTTGGCATTGGAAGTAACATTCTGCACTACCTTTTCCATTTTTGAGAGGATCTCGGAAGCCTGCAGAATGATTGTCAAGTGTTGTTTTGGTGCTAAATCCAGAATGCTCCACAAATTCTAACATCAGTTAATATCCCTTTCTTTCCCCCTGTAACTGCATTATCTAGATTTTTACTTCACTTATATCAAGAATGTTTTCCATCTTTCTGTTTTTCGTCTACCCGTCCATATGTGCTAACGAATTTTAGAAGTAAAAAATGTGAGGATTGTTTGAGCTCAGAAATCTATCCTGTTGTTTTTGTGGCCGGGGGATATTGGTGCATTTGTATTTCTGAGGATTATAAGCCGGTACTTCTTCTGCTTCAGTTGTTTTTTTCTTTAATGGAAAACTGGTCTTTGCAAGTCTATGACCTAAGCTTTACTGAGGCTCTTGCTGCAGTTATTTCCCTGAAACCATATAACCTGTGTTTTTTTTCAGTATCATTTTTATTTTATTTTGCTTTCATTAATGCAGAACGGCTGGCTTTTTATTTTCATTTGGAATCGGCAGTTATTATTCTTCTTTTTCCCTCCTTCCCCGCACCACCACCCCAGTTCTGGAATGGGTCTTTGGCTGTCGGCCCGATGCTACAACCCCTCGTAGCTGCACCCTTATCACTCACTTTTATTTTCTTGCTGAGAACCCACAGTCCCTGACTGCATGGGGGGCAAACAGAGCTGCCACCCAGAGAACTGCAAGCTCTCGGGGGTCTGAGGAAACCTTGAGTCACTGCAGTCCCAGCTCACGCTGCCAGTCTCCTGCTACTTGTCTGCTGCAAAGTGGTTTTCTGATTCAAAACCAACAATCTCTAGGGTGCAGCCCCCAACATCTGGCCCAAGCAGAGACCTCTAGGAGCTGGAGTTCTCAAGCTGTTGCATTGAAAGTCTTTGACCCTCTCCTAGGTCCATCAAAGGATTTTTAACAAACCATCTTGATTGCCATGGAAGTGCTATTTTCAAACACAAAGGTGAAGTTTTGATTTAAGAAAAACAACAACATTTGACTTCTTTCAAGGCATTGTTCTAAAACCCCCTTTTCCTAGATTTTTTGGTCTGTATGTTTTTAGAAAATTGCAGTACTTGCAACTTAATATTATGACAAAAGCTGACTTTGGTCTGTTTCTAATATTACAAATATGAAGAGGATTACTAAGAATTACACATCAAACTTAGAGGCTGAAAAAAAAACTAGTTGGTCAAAAAATTGGACTTTTTAATACAAACCACTAATTTGGAAAATCTGGCCATGGTTTGTGTTTGTTAACCACATTGTGTTGTAAAATGTCTTTCTCAGACTTTTGTTTCTCATGTGTTTAGAACACATGCACACACAGAAAGCAATGTAAGGCTGTTAAAGAAGTAAAGTATATCAACATTGACGAATGATTTATTAGGCAACCGAAGAGGAAAATCCAAAGATACTGCTTTGTTTTGTTGGTATTTCCTCAAACTATTGAGTGTGGTTCCTGTGCTGTACTACTGGGACTCGGGGGCAACAGAGCAAGTGAGTGACATTTTGTCTTTTGTTATTGCGTTGTTAAAGTCCCACTTGATGGCTGGCTGAAAATTTGGTTGTAGGCTACCCACTTAGCAAAGGCCACCACGCACAGAGCCACATGTTCACAGAGCCACTAGGGGACTGGACAGAGAGCTGCACTTTCTCAAGCCAGAAAGACCTTCTGGGGGTCAGAGAGAGCGTCCCCCTATCGCAGCTTCACCGGTACCCAGTGAGTAAGAGCAACAGCAGCTTCCAGGAAAGAATTGTCAATGGCTTCTCCGCGCCGCCACGCTTGGCCCTCTGACAGGAGTCTGCCATAAGGTAAACAGTGGAAGTAGAACTGGCCCACTCCCTTGGCTTATCCCTGCTCTCTGCTGCTAGGTCTGCAGTACTCCTCATGTGCGAAAAAGAGATGTTTTCCTTTTCTCTGAACCAGGCAGTTATAAAGACTTGTGCTGACATTTAGTCCAAGGATATGACATTAACCCTTGGCTTGGGCCTTATGTATTGCTTTTCTCCTGCTGCAAAGCTAGTTGGAATGTTGCTCGCTGTGTGACCTAACTCTCTGAAGTTGCTCTAGGCTGATAACTTGCTTGTAGTTTTGGAAACTTTCCAAAACAGATCCTTTAGGAGCTGGTAAGACAGCATCTGTCCATCAGAACACAACAAGGTGCTAAATGTTTCTAATGGACCAAGATGCAGGACAGCAGGCAAATGAGACACTAGATGCTATTTGAAATAGTCAAATCAGGAAATAGCTCTTTATAACTGTGGCAGCTTTTATTATTAACAAAGATAAAAAGTTTTCACTTACTGATGTGCTTACATTGGATATAAGGATATAAGGCTTTGCTAATTTGAAATGAGGTCTTTAGATGTAGCAAAGGTATGTTAGAATTCATTATTTTAATAAGTACCTAAAGGTCATGTAAGGAAATAACATGTAACAGAACATGTACAAGTGTGGGTGGAAAAGGATGATTGCTAAGACTCGGAAGGATATAAAAAAGTGGAATTTTGGGACTTGCACCTGCCAGATATTCAAGTATCCATGACATCCAAGTGTCAAAATCCTGCAGTCCATAGGGTTCTAGCAGAAAAAGAAAGGAAGGAGACCAGTTTTTTTGCAACAGACTGAGACGGATGAGACATAAAAAAATGGGCTTGCTCATAGAGTCTGGCCACAAACCCTGTTGTGTTTTACTGTTGCTGCTCCCAAGTGGGAGTGATGTCTTTGACTTGCCTTGTTTGTTTTGGACACGGGGCGGCATCATCTGCTCAGAACCACACTTCGGATTTTGAAGCCTAGAGGGGAATCGTCCCGCAATCGTTTCAGTGAAGCGGGGAGAAAGAAAAAACAAGCGCCATGTGCAGCTCTCAGAAATGTAGCCCGGACTGGACATCTGTTTCTTGCATGTTGGAAGAAGTCAAAGGTCCACATTCGGCAGATGAAAGGCAAGAATACACGCAAAAGATAATGAGGTGACCTTCTGTTTGTTTACATGACAAAACCTGTATACATTTTACATAAAGGAATTCAACTGCTTTTCAGGAAATATGAATTGCAGGAAATATGAACTCCTCTTTAAAATTAAGGCCAGGTTATTGTTTGTGCATCGTCTTTTAACGGGTCACTTGCCACTGTCGGACTCCTGCTTGCGGTTGATCTCTTTATTTTTCTGTTGGGTTGAAACATCGTTGTTCAAATTGCTTTGGACAGAAGTGCCACTTGTCAAATGTGGCATGCAAGTATTCAGCCTCTGTTATCATACAGTAGGTTATTAAAAAAAAATGTTTCAGGGTATCTGGGCAAAACATGGCCCTGGGAATGGAATTGTTCTCCCTTTCCTGAAATATAGGGTTGGGTGGGTTTGCAAGGTCAAAGATAATACCTTGACAGATGTATACTGAGCTAGTGATAGCTTTATCAAGCCAATCCTCTTTCTGTCTGTGAGGAGCAATGGAGTGGAGCTGTGGTCACTTCTGAAGGCACAGACCTCACGTGCATAATGTCTCTTCCTCACCTACAAGGATTTATGATACCTGATATATGATATGAGCCCAGGCTTATGAGGTGGAGTTAGGTACATTTCTCCTGATGGGTGCTGTAGGCTTCTTTTACCTTAAAAAATAAGATAGACAAAACAACACAAATTCTTGTGGTCCTGTCCAGACAGCCACTGGAAACATTACTCCTGACATAGATGTTCAAATTTGTGGGTATTTCTGAATAAGGATGTTCCCTGCTTTTTAAAAGTGTGCTGGGGAGAAGAACGACAGGGAAAATTTGAAGTAAAACACAAGAACGCAGGAAACAACCAGCCAAAACCATAGAGTCCATTGAATTATTGACATCTAAGGTTCAGGCATGCACAGGAATGGGATCAGTGAATCACAGTGAAGAAGAAAAAACAATTTAAGTCGTCTCCCACAGTGTTTCTGTACAGTTTTGTTATCCGCATTTGAAGAATAATGTAGACCCCACCCATCTGCTGGACACTCCTGGCTGATTTATTTTAAGCACCACGTCAGGCCCATTTGATCATAATTGGGCATTGGGTTTCATCATGCTCAGTTCTGTTGATTTTGTTGGTAAATCATAAAGCTTGCATTCATGATAAAAACATACACTGAGGCCTGAATTCAAATTCAAATTCATCCTAAACAATATCCTTTATTTTTCTTAAAGGTTTTGTAGTAACAAATAATTGAAAGAGATCTAGGTTGTGTTTTGATTTAATTAATATATATAATTTCAAGTGATTTAGTATATAAAGACCATTCGAAATGGTTATTAAAACGACCAGAATTTCCAGCTTTTAAAAATTCCACCACATCCTTCCACATGTGCTTGCTTTCCTTTAAAATAACACTGGTACTGAAGCATCTCTAAACTTTTTTTGTTTTGAAATACGTGAAAACCTCCAGTCTAAACAAGCCATGATGCGTGCAGTGGACTGCAGTTGGTAACAATTGGTTTCACCTCGGCTCACATCAGCCAGTTGCCACATGGTATCGAAACAGATCTCGGCTTCCCAGTGGCTCCTCATCAGGACCTGAGCCTCGTGAAAGGAAATTAATACGGCAACCTGTTTCCTTTATTTCACAATGGGCGTAGTTACTTTGAAAAGTTCATTTTGTGAATTTGCATGGGGTGAGAGAATTCCATAGTGGAGTCCCACAAGATTGAAATCTGAGCATACTGACCACATAATTGCTCCCCAAAGCCTCTTGCTGCCTTGCGGTAAAATGTATCAGGTTGCTTGTCATTAGAAGAGAACACCAGCTTCCTGTCAGTACTTGATGTCACATTTCTTCAAGGTTTACCAACTCTGAGCAATACTGATCCTGCCAGAGTAATATCAGAAGATGTATCCTTCAGAAGAATGTATCCCTGAGGCTTTTCTCTCACTTATGTGAATGAGCTTAGGTCTTGGTTATATAGGCTTTTGTACAAAGGCATCTTTTTTAACCTCCATGGCTTGTCTTTCAAAGCCCAGGGGCTGTCCAGGGATGATGTCTGTGTTATCTCAGAGCTGGCTGCCTGTTGCCACAGCCCCAGGAACTGTCACGGTGACAAAGCTGTTTCTGTTTACAAGGATGTGAGTGTTGTGACCGAGATGAGCCCTTTGACAAAAAAACATTGGCTCGATCAGTTCTCATTCTTTTAAGAAGTCATTTTTCTGTTCTGCTCGAAGATCATTCACATCTGTGAAAAGTTTACAGATCATAATTTGATTTCATTGGACAGGCCTGCCATCCAGTGTGTATCCCTCCTTGCTGTCGTTGTGTGCTGGGACATGCTTTGGCCCCTCCGAAGGCCTGAATTAGTGGTTAGAAAATGGATAGATAATGATTTCACCCGACTCAATACCGTACCACCATAGACTGGTTTTATATTACTGTAGCTCAGATAAAACCCTACTGTTATTATGCAGTTGTGAGTGACTCTTACAGGCAGCATTTATCAAAATAATACTAATTATAGTGATTAATTTGAATATAATGATAAGGAAAAGTCATGGGAACAGCCTCTCAGTCCCACTGATCTGTTTGAGGCTTCTTGCGTTTAAATCTGACGCTAGGGGGAGCTCAAGGTCTTCTCAAAACATTTCAGCGCTTCCTGTTACTGTGAAGCCTGCAGACCCACCTGTCTGAGATTTCATTGAATGGAAACATTAATCATCCATCTGCAGTCACAAGCTGTGTGGCGATGAAGCTCAGGAATTCCTGAGCAAGATATGGATTTTCATGAACTTTGTACCATGCTGTATGTTGTTAAATATTGCTGCGTTTCATACATGTCTAATAAATCAGAGAGATTAAGCTGGAGCACATCTTGCCATGTGGTCTACAGAGACAATTAAATCTTTATCTGTTACATTCTCACTTTGTTCAGAGTGTTATGAGAATAATACGGATTTAAACATCTGCAAGACTAAATTGCCCAGAGCTATTTATTGTATATTAGTATCTCCTGTTCTTGAGCTTGAAAACTTAGGTGGTAGGTAGGTTTAAGGTGATAGGGGTCGTTGTCTTGAAAGAAAAAAATCAACAGTTGGGTTAAGAAAATATATTTGCACTGATTCCAGAATATATTTACACACCCATTTTCATTGTTTTTGTGGTTTACTTGGACTGCTTTTTCTTTTCATCCAATAAAAAAAACTCTCTCTTAAGAACTGTCAGAAAGCCTAAAAAAGAAAGTTGTTTTTTTACACCCCCTGACAGCAAGGTCTCTCTGTAAAGGAAGAATGGCAGACATCTTACTGAGCACCTTACTGAGTACCTGACATGGGGTTACTCAGTAAGTGATCCGACAAGCTCATCCATCTCTTTCCTGACAGAATCTGGGGTATCGTTTTAAACAACATGGCAGAGAAGCTTGTTCCAAACCCTCACAAGTCTTTGTGCAAAGAAGCACCTCTTATTTTCACATTTTCATGGACTTCCTTGCAGTTTCCAGTTGTATCCCATTGCTCACATGTCATGGGTGATTCTGAAAAAGTCCAATGAGTTGAATTTGTCTGTGCTTTCCATGATTTTGAATATTTGAATTGGGTCCCCTCTTAGTTTTCTATGTCCAAGACTAAAAACATATGTTTTCTTAGCCTGTCTGTGTAGGACATTCTTATTTTCTCTGGACTGATTCCAGATTAACAATGTCTTTTTTTCTGACTTGGTGACCCACTTAATAAAGAGTCAGGGTTATTCTAAACGAAGTCTTACTAATGTGTTATATGAATATGACATAACATCCCTCGATTTAAATTGTAATTTTAATTCTATGCTAAAGTTGGTTATTTTACCCAGATTGTTTTAGCAAGCTCAGTATTAATGGATATCAAAAGGTAAGAAGAAAAAAAGATCATTGTAAACAAAAAATGTAATAATAATGTAAGATTTTTTTTTTCTCCGGTTCAGTGATAGTGAAAATGGCAAATTAGAATATATGTTTTGGCTTTGCCAGTCTATGGGTAAGTTATAAACAGCTTTTCCACATTTCTGAACTCAGGTGGGGTTCTCATGTAGCAGTATTTGTTGCTACAGATGTTACAGATGTTAGAGTTGGAAAGTGATTTAGCAGCTTTGCATGTAAAAGGCATGCAAATCCTCTTGTCTTAAGACGGATTAATTTGTTGAAAAGATTAATCGGTTGTGGGAAGAGGAATTTGGAAAACCTTTTGGTGACTGAGGTGAAGGAATGCTGCTTTCTGCTGTAGTATTCGACCTAAGACATAGCACCCCAGAAGCATTAAGATCATAGTTATTTCACCAAGCTGAAAATTACCTTTCTTTTTATTTTTTATTTTAAATTCCTGCTTATTTGCCAGTCAACCTTATAATATGTGTTTAAAATTTTCCTGCAGTAGTTTCCTATATTTGGTGTTCTTTGTGGTGCATGACTAAAATGAGTTATCATGTGTACTGTTCAGCCCATTTCATTTAGTGTTATACAACATTCCAAGTGCTCTGAATAAGTAATATGGGTGACTGATATTCAAGCTTGAGTCATATCAAACCACTTTATGAGCACCGGTGCTATATACATAACTGCATGTCATCCAGTTATGCATTATGATAATAATCTGTTGACATTTCAAAAGTATGTTGACAGGAATTAAAATGTGAGATACTTCTCTGTGTATGAATGAATGTGTACCATATCTAGGCCTTTTTAATCAGTGTTGTTTTGACGATAATGCAAGCCTTCTACGAAAAGTTATTTTATAGTTAGATTTAAAGGTGTGGACAGCCTCCTTCTACTTAATTCTCTGGTAGTGAGACTCCCCGAGGGGACCTTGGTGAAAGAAAACATAATTTTTTGGAACCCTTAAAGTTGCAGATCTAAAGAATTCATTGTAGTCTATCATTGTGGTCACAGATAAAGACACACTTCTTTTTGCAGGAACTGAAGTCAGACTGTTTCTATTTTGTGCTGTCTTTGTTTGAATATACTTAACTCATGCCTTTATCCCAGGTGACCTGTATTTACTGATGTAAATGTAATGCATTTCCATTTTTGTATATGGTGTAAGTCAGATGGGGCAGAATGGGATAGAATTGTGCACAGTATAAAAGAATTTCAAGCAGGTGAGCTCTGAGCAGGTTCAGGAATGTTGGCCAGGGATGATGCAGTGGTGAGGACTGTATGGTAAGAGAAAGTATGAGACAGAGATTAGTGCTATGTGTTTTCCTGTTTACTGTGTTGCACTTTTTTTAACCTAATTGAAACATCTTTTCCTAGCAATTATAAGGCTAAGTGGCAAATACAAGCTTTTCTGTGCCAACATATGACAAGAAAAACTGACAGTCACTCCACTGCGGGTTAGCATTCGGTCAGATTTGTTCAAACTCAACCAAGCTGTTATTCAAAACAATTATGCATTTCTTCCATAAGTCTATTGTGTATTAAAAGCATTACACTTCAAATGAAAATCTAAATATTTTTGTAAACAAATGTAGTGTCAAGAACAGTAATCATTTTGCAAAAAACAGGTGGTTTTTAAAGTAAAGGGCTCAAAATCACATCTTGATAATGCAGAACATAGGCAGTCCTGCATGAAGGCAATAGGCACTGTGTTTCACCCTACTGGATTGGGTAAAATTAGGAATGTGGAATACTTAGTGATTGCAAATTCCAGGCTACTCCTTAAACAGTCCTGTAAAGCTAAAATATCAGCATCAGAGCTGACATAAAAGACATTGTTCCATACAATTCTCCATGCTGCTAAATTTAGCAAGCTTGAATGTCTGCTGCACGCTGTGGTTTGGCACGAGTCTGAAAGAAGGGAGTGGCAGCTAGAAATGAAAGGTGAAACTCGAGCGGAGAAATCAAGGGGATTTAAACACCCTCCAGCATGATGTGCTGCAGTTTCCAAAAACGTAAAAAGCATTTTTTTAGTTTTGACGCCACTTGCTGTTTTGGAATCATATAGAATAAAATCAGTAAAAAAGCTATTTTCCATCCCTCAAACAGCTGCGAGAGGGCTTCTGTATTGAAGGTAGCCTGGAACACTTACAGTAATTGCAGGGCATATTTTTTTACACTGGCATGCTGTGGGCTGTTTAGTGCACCTGATTAAACTGAATCAAGGACAAAAACTCCAATCAAGAGTGCAATTCTAGAAACTCCAGCCGTGCCAGGAATACAGGGTCAGACGGGGTCTTGGCTGACTAGTGTGACTCTGCTCCCTCTTTCTTTCTCACCACCTTTGTTGCCGTGCAGCAGGAAAAGGAAGAAGTCTGTCTCCACTGGCCACAGCTGAGGGGGGTTCATTGGTTGATGATCCAGTTTTCAGGTTTCATATCGCATGCGAATGAGTTAAGATTCCTTGCAATTTATTGCTGTGTGGTTTCTTGCTTGCTTGTTTTCAGTACATCAATACTGTGTTGTGTACAGGAGGCACACCTGGTCTTAAGGGCATATTATTGCACCGTGAATTCTGTTCTAGGGACTGAAGTTCCCGGATTCAGGACCTCATTTTAGATCCCAGATTCTGGTTTGTTGAGCTTGTTTAGTTACTCCCAGAAATGGCAGGATCTCATAGCTTTGATGACTATATAGCAAAGCAAATCAGCTTCACACTCTGAGACAAAGTGCATTTTTAAATTTGCTGAATGCTTAGTGCTGTGCACCCACTGTACCATGTACAGTTGCAAGAAAAAGTTTGTGAACCCTTTGGAATTACCTGGATTTCTGCATTAATTACTCATAAAAATGTGGTCTGATCTTCAACTAAGTCACAATAATAGACAAACACAATCTGCTTAAACTAATAACACACAAACAATTGTACTTCTTCTTGTCAGTATTGATCACATCGTTCAAACATTCACAGTCTAGGTTGGAAAAAGTATGTGAACCCTTGTATTTAGTAAATAGTAGAACCTCCTTTAGCAGCAATAACCTCCACCAAACATTTCCGGTATCAGATCAGACCACATTTATATGAGTAATCAATGCAGAAATCCAGGTAATTCCAAAGGGTTCACAAACTTTTTCTTGCAGCTGTAGTTGCCCTGCCCTGCTGTCTGCTCATTCAGTTCAAGGGGCAGTGTTTCTTAACTTGGTGTACACATACAAACCTAGAAACCTCAAAGGGTTCTTTAATCTGCATTCCTGTGATTCCCATGTCTGCTGTTTTTCATTCCAGATAACATGTCAGTTGCTCAGCCCTTAATTGTGACAATGAAAAAATTCAAATCCAGTGATTTATTGGTTCAAGGATTAACTTGCATATCTGAGTGCTCTACTAGGGTGAAATGTCACAGACACTGTGTTCACAAGGACAAGGATTTGGAAGCCCTGCATGAAATGAGCAATGCAGAGCCCTGCCATTGGGCGTTTGTCAGCTGCAGCTCCACAGCTTTTGTAGGTCTCTGTGCACAACTGTGTTCCTCGGACCTGGAACTGATGCCGGACTTGTAGAGTAGCATGACGTTTTTAATTGGTTGGGAAATACAATGACAACTGGTATGGAATGGATGACCTGAGTGAAGCAGTAAACAATTAAAGTTCAAGAGAGACCACAAGGGAAAGAATTACAATTCACCTGGAGGGAGAGGATGCTTAACGTGCTAGTATTTCAAATGATGGTACTATTAGAATGAACTAATTATAAGTATGTGCAGTAAATCAACTCTCTCCAGTGAATCATTTATTAGTTCTCCTATTAAAACCTAGACCTGGATCACAAATTTACTTCAATCCACCTGATAATTGAAAAATACATTCTACATCTGTGATTTCCCTTGGGTTGCAGAACTAAAAAAAAAAGATTTTCAGACTAAAAACCTCCTTCCCGTATCAGTTTATTATTGGTGGGTGGGAGGAAATGTTGATTTGGACCAGGGCTTAGTTTGAACAAATGAATAGTTGTTTCATGCAGCTCTACTAGGTTGTTCAAATAATTGGTTTAATTAAGTACTGCAGCTGAGAGTGTAGATGTAGTTAGAACTTGCAGCCCTTTTGGAGCCTGGATGCCTTAAACTCACAACTTACAACTAGAAGGAGACAGAAATTAAATAAAAGCAAGGTAGCAGCTGTATTACCTTTTCTTACTTTTGGTTGATGGTGTCCATCAGGCTTAAAATTCAGAAGGCTGTCTTTACAGAAGGATTCTGAACAGCTGTCATTTGAACGGGAGGTTATAATAACAAAGATCATGAAGTTTCTTTTCTTTTTCTTCTTCAATGTCTTGATTTGTTTGGAGGTGTTCTGTTTCAGAAGGATAGCAGTGGAACTTCTCAAGTCTCTGCTAAAGCAACACATAGACATAATAATAAATCATCTGTCAGAGTCAGGAGCACGGCCCTCTGGAAGAGCAGCACATTGACGTGCCACGATGGTACTTTGGGGAAAGAAAGAGCAGGCCTCAAATTTGAATGTATGTTTGTAGTTTATTAGTTGTAGCAGGCGAATATATTTTTGTGGCTTGTGAAAAGAAGCCTGACCCTGGTTTTGGAGAGGGGGTGACTCAGTGTTGGAGGCCACACAAAATCATCTGTTTCTGAAGACCTGGATCGAATATTAGGACTTTTTTTTCACCTGGGAAAATGGTACAAAAGAAATGGGTGAATTGCATATTGGTCCCATTGCTCAGTTCTCAGCTTTTCAAGCCCTTACGTTCAAAGTATTGTTCACATAAGGGATCAGGGTTTACCACAGTACTCTTGAAGTTACCTTGTTTAGCACTTGAAACATACACTGGCTTTGTTTTTGGTTAGCCAGCATTTAACGGTTGTGCAAGTGAGGAATAAGCTACCTAGCTATGTTGTTGAATCCGATTCCCTTACTTTTTTCAATAAATGGCTGCATGAGATTCTTGCACCAGCTAATAACTATCAAACAGCAAGCAGCCATATCACTCTGCAACTCACAACTGGCGACCCACTGAAGCTAAGCAGGTGTGAGCCTGGTCAATACCTGGAGACTCCTGGGAAACTCTGAGTGGAGTGACCAGAAAAGCGCTATATAAGTGTAAGCAATTATTATCATTATTATTATTAAACAGGCTAGGGGGGCCAGCTGGCCCACTCATGTTTGTAACTATTCTTATTGCAATTGAAATAAAGAAACTCCTGAAACTGATTAATTGGTTTTCCTCCCGTCCATCCATTTTCTAATATAGAGCCGTGAGGGACCCACGGCTTGTCTTGGCAAGTACTTGAACTGGAGGAAACCCACAGGAGCACAGGGAGAACATACAGTCTACGTGCAGAGAGCAGCCTAGGGCAGGAATTGAACCCAGGAACACCAGCACTGCTGTCCACTGTGTCGCTGTGCTGCCCTTAATTTAGTCTTAATTTACAGTGAGATTCTGTGCAATGTGTGCTAGTTGCTTTGCTGTACGGAAAACAGGAGTGCAAAAGAAGCATGGCGGCAAATTAGTGAATTTGCCTTCTTTATTTGTTCTCAATTTAACAACCCTACCACCTTTACACAAGCAATACAGTTAGTTTTTGCCATTGGCTGAGTAGCCATCTAAGCTTCAAGTGACGAGAACAGCAGAATGTTTTTCTTTCCAGCATCACTGATTAAACATGTTAAAATGGCAAGAAAAGAATCTGCATTTCATTGAGCCGACAGCCCTTTGAGTTAATTAACCGAAGCTTGTTTTTTTTTTATTTGTGGGCCAAACTGTTCTGGTTAAAATAAGAACAAGCAGCACAGTGTGGTGAGCTGAATACACACAAAAAAAAAATGTCTCAAGGCGTCTTCCTAGTCATATTTCCTTTTCCACTGCAGCATACTAGGGCTGGTTTGCAAACACTAACATCGCACCGTGCCAGACCAAAGCAAGAGATTCATGCATTCGTGACAGAGACAGCCATTGTAGACCCTGGGGAGCTTTGGTTTCTGATACAGGTCTACACGTTTTAATGAATAGAACCCTTACATATGAAAACGAGAAGCACTGATGTAGGTAAGAAAGTTGTGAGACATTGTATCTGAAAATGTATAAAAGAATATATATCAGAAGATATATCTGGTAGGTTGACTTTTAGTATTTAAAAAGTACAGAGCTTATCTGAAATGTATCTCGCCTCCGCAGTATCTGCCACATATTCATGATAGACAACCTCAAAATGGAGGTTTTCATACTGTACAGCACGTAACGTTCTGATGAGTTAAAAGTCAAATTAGGAATGGTCCTCACATGGCGTCACATAAGAAGTCGGATATTTCCAACATTTGCTCCAATCCTGAACAAAGGTCTGACATTGAGAAAAAGCACATTCTAAAAAAGTCTTGTGGCTTTTCTCACGTTATGTAGTTATATAATGTTTACTCTTAAACACGTCTGGACTACTGCAGCTCTACACGGCTGTGATGTATGAGCACAAATGCGTTAATGACCTTCGTTCTTTAAGCGAGCCATAAGCTAATGGCGTGGAGGGCTTTTGATTGTGTTGGAGGCGCAAGCTTCGCGTCAGCCTCGTTAAAGGCTAGTTGTGCCTGCCACAACTGTTTAAAATCAGATTAGCTCTTAAAAACACTTGGGTGTGTGGAAGTGAGGTGTTTTCCATAGCCTTTCATCTGCAATCAGCAATATTTACAAAATTGTCTGGAGCTGACTGCTGAAAGACAAACTTTCTCATAATATGGTATTACATAATATTGTGCGTTTTGCTGTGTTACAGGATTGTGAGGTGACATATCTGGTGCAGCTCATATACAGCCATGACAACAGGCTGTTTTGTAAAATAAATGATTTCTGTTGAATAACCTTCTAGACCTTCAGTGTTTGCACTGTGTTTGCCTGGCACTGCAGAAGTCCTCGAGACGGAGTGTTTAAAATTGTCAGAGATCAAATAAACAGACGGATGATCCGATGCAATTTTAATTGGAAGTGCATTCCTGTCTTCCTGACCTAATCAGTGTCTTGTTTCGCAAAGGGTGATGTCCGTTCCTGTAATCGCAATTAAAAGTGAAGTTGCTTCAAGCAAAGAAGGAAGAGTGAGGCTGGAAAAAGTGTCAAACAGACAGGCATCAAAGCCAGGGAGGTGACAGATGAGCGGTTAACCAGGTACTAAGGACAAGGATCCCTCATAAATAAACCGTCGGAAGAAGTAAACTTTGACCTCGTGGCAAGTTTAACAATAATATACAAAACGGTTTTCCGAAAGATGTAATGCACTGACAGTAATTGCCGTTGGCTCCATAGTGACTGTTCGACTCCTGGGGCAGTTTCTGTGTGTCTGGGAATAGGAAGAAAATAAGTGATCTTTTTACATGTTTTTCTGAAATACACATGTATGTTTTTAGAGCTGTGCAGATGTATAAGACATTGTAACCCATCAAAAGTAGATTATTCAGACTCTGGTACTCTTCTTTTAAGAGAATATTTGACTCTGTTACAATGCAGGATAAATAACCTTTGTGTGTTTCTGAGAGTGCTCCAGAGGATTACAGATTCAAGGTTACAGTTGAGCAATAGGAAAAGGAGAATAAGGGTATTGAAAGTCGGCTCTCCACACACTGTTTATAGCAAGTGATTTGGATTTGGACACAATTAATGTCTGTTCTACCAGCTTACTTATTTTATTTGCTGCTTACTATCAATTTACTATATTTGAAAAGGTTCAGTGGATCTGCATTTACTTAGTATTCAGATAAGCCTGTAATTTTGCGATACCTTTTTTTGAGTCAGTCGATCAGTATCTCCTGAATGAAGACAGTCTTGGGAAAGGAATAAACCCCAATGAAACTAGAATTCCTAGAATTTTAATGCTTTTGTGTTTGGTGAGCTGTCCTCTTCAAAGTCAGTTTTCTGTCATATTTTTTCTTTGTCACTTGCAAACTCTGTTATTGGAATAAGAAAACAATTATGTTTTTTGTGCAATCAAGACCATAAGCCCTGTTTTTGGTTGACCTGATGAGAAATGGCGATTTTTTCATATTCTTACTGTGTTCATCAGTCGTTATGTAATGGAGGGGCAACCCTGTCAAGTTGACTAATGGGAAGTTGAGTTAATTGAAATTGCTTTAATTGACAGAAAGATAAACCTATTCCGATCTGAGTTCAAGCTTAATTTGAAGCTGGCACAGAATCCAACTTAAAGTTATCTCACAGGACCTGAAAATGACAGCATGTTATTTTATAAACAGTATTTCGGAAAAAGTAATCAAATGCAGGGGTGTAAATGGCAGAATGAATGATCACCAGGGGAGGCCATTCATCCCATCATGCTGACCCTGTTCTGTCCCTCTGTAGCCCCAGGAGGACCCAGTATCAGAAGTACCCTGACCGTACCCCTCCATCCTAGGAAAGGTGTGATTCAGAGTAACCAATCAAACCTAACCCATCTGTATTTGGGAAGTGGGAGGAAACTGGAGCACACGATAGTACGGAAAATTCCATCTAAGCTTGAAGAGAACATGCAAACTCCACACAGACGGGCACCTCACGATGCAATCAAACCCAGGGCCCTGGAGCTATGAGACAGTGGTGCTAAGCTCTTTACCACTGTGTCACTAGAGTGCACAAAAACATCTTACTGCAGCTCTTTCTTTTAAAGGGTCAGTGGTCTGAATGCCCTTCTCATACAGTTCTTCAGGCTGTACTTTCTGCAAAGAATATGAGATTGTTTTAAAACGTCCTGTCTTTATCTCTTGATCTCTTTCATCGCCTGGAACTATAAGGCTTCCGTGCTGAAATATGCACCAGGAAATATTTCATTTTGCATCCAGCTTTCTAGCAAACCAGGAAAGACGGTGGAGTTAAACCATTTGGCTGACATTTTTGGCTTTGAGTTAGAGTTATTTGTAATCCCAAGAATAGGTAAACCGTCATGGGGGGAGAGCAGGGTGGTAGTTTCATCAAAAAAAAAAAGGTCTGAGTTCTGGTCTTTATAAAAGTAAAATATATTTTTTTTTTCATTTTTCCATGAAGGTGCTGTTTCGTGCGTACTTCAGTAGCCACATCTTGAAATGTGAAGGAAAGGCTTTGAAGTGAAGCCAGCTCTCAAGGAGGGATCACTGAAGCAGCTTTGCTTCAAACCTTGGGGCCAAGACTTTATCATAAGCGGGCATAAGCCGGGTGAAGAAAAGAATTTTCTGTATTTTGTCCTCCCCTATACAATCCATTCGTCTGTCATTAGTCCTTCCTTGTTAATATTGCACATTGAACCAAATTCCAATTCCTAAATGTAACAAAAGCCAGTGTTCGCAGAAAGCAATTTGTTGTGTTTCAGAACTCTATGAGTTGACATAAATCTCTCACAAGACCTTATATTGACGCAGACAGCTGTTTTTTTCCCCTCAGACAGCCTTTAAGTTCCTGATGTTTAACCCTCACATTGATTGGATTGCAACATTTCCTGCTTGTAACACGGGGGCCAAATGAGTCACTCTCTTTGTTTTCCGGCTCTACAGAAGTGTTGCTGAACATTTGACTTTTGCCATGGTTTCGGGTCGTGACATCCCACTGGTAAACTTTTTCTCATGGTTGACAGTTTTTATTTTATATTAATCCCACATACAAAACAGCAGCAGCAGAATCGCACAATGGGATGTCATCAGTTTTCATCCCCATGTTCCTGATCTCCTCTCCCTCATCGCAATGGTGACCCTAAAGACCCTTGAACAATGTCAGCTTATGTCTCTTTTCTTTAGCTTTCAAGCTGTGATTCATGATGCTGTCTGTATGATGCAGTCAGCTGAAATTGTGTGGTAATGTCACATTACATCCGGATGTAACTGCATTACATCAGACAGGGACCCTTATATTTTCTTTCAAATGTCATCATTATATTATGTTAGCTTTTGGTCAGGCCCATCAGAACCTTCTTAGTAACCCTAGTGTGGGCAATGCATTACATGCAACAAAGCTGAAAACACTTTGATAGAAGACATTGCGTGGGTTTCAGTGAAAATGAAAACCAAGATTTAGGGGAATTTTTCTTTACTGTTAGAAAAATACTTCGAAATAGACCATATAACAGCAAAGATCCCTGGTAAAATAAAAAACAAAACATCTCCATTGATTTGCTATTATAATCTAACTCTGGACTATGAGTAAAAGGCTTTAAAACTGTATTGGGTTGACACATTTTATTAATAAAATATCAAATTAAAATTTGCCTGCATTCTAGAGTGAGCAAACAATGCTGTTATACATTGCATCAGGTTGAAATTTACAGAAAACCTGAGCTGATTTCCTTTAAACCGAGGCCAGTGGTCCATTATCTCTCTCACTGCAGGGCATTCAGGGAACTGCAGAGTTATTATACTGACATGGATCCCATTGCTTTACCAATGGGAATGAATTTGCAATTGGTTATCCTGATATTTCTGAAAATACATGTCCTATTTCAGTACAATAGCCGGTGAAAAAATGTTATAACATGAGAGGGGCTGTTCATTCTGTTAGGCATGTAAACATGTGAGCGAATGTCCACGCTGATCCGGTGTAAAATGTACAGAAAGTTGTTGAAAGAATGCAGTTGTTTTTTTTTTCCCGACCAGGGAAAGTGCTTTTGATTTTTGAAAACATCCTTACTCATTTGAATGGAATTTCATAAGTTGCAACATATCTATATCGGGTATCTGCATCAGCAATAAATCTCTAATGTAAGATAAATATTAGATGTAAAGCAATACTTAAAAGCATCCACAAAATTAAAGTGAAATATATTCACTGTAAGTGTATTCTGATTTGTATTTAAACTTATTTCAAATGCCTAACATTATAGCACTTTAAAATATACATCCAGCCTGTTGTGAGCTAGAGTAGAATGTAATTCAGAATGACAAGAATGGATATGTTGGAGACCTATTTTGAAAGGTTATGTGAATTGTCTTTCAATTGTTCCACTCTATATCCTAAAATAAAAGAAAACAGTAAACAGTTTCAAACACAGTTACACTGTGGCTCCAGTTCTCTCCCGGAGCACATAACTCTGTGGAGTATGCATGTTCTCTGGGTGTTTGTGTAGGATTTTGGCAGAAGCTTGAGTTTTCTCCTGCCTGTCACCATGGTCTGGGCATCCTCCAGCTCAGGATTTCATAGTTTGAAAGGGATGGTTGCAGTTCATCCAGTTTTACGGCTGGAATTATAGAGCATGGAATGAGGTCTTTGGGCTGAATGGCCTATAAACATGCTTAGACTTTAAAAGATAAGTCACCATTTTCTCAACATCTGTTTAAATTCTATGGTCTGTTGAAGACATTGCAGGTTGCATGTTACAGTGGATTATTGAAAAATCTATTTACTATACATTTCTCTTTGATATTGGGGCTTTATCGGTAGCATTATTTTGGGATGAACATGATTACGAGTGTTATTGAGAGCTGTCCTTCATATACAGAAGTGCTGTGAGGAGGAAGGGTCAGCTGAAACCAACAGATCAAAAGGATTTTAATTAATAACCTTAATAATGTAAAATCTTAAATCTCCTGTTCTCATTTTAGGAATCAGAACTTAACAGATTTTAGAACTAAACTAAATGGCAAGACTGAACTTTTCAAAGACAGAAATACTGTTCATTCTGCAATGTTAGTATAATTAAGTTAACAAACAAGAGAAGGCTTATTCAAACTAAAATGGCTGGTGGCAGGCAAGCTGATTGCCATAGAACACTTTGGCAATGTCCTCCCAAACTGCTTTGTGTAGAAGGAATTGACTCCTTTTCCCATACCTACATCTAACTTAATTTCCATTTGCATTGAGGTCCAATTATTATGGTTGTTTTAGAAATGCGTCACTCATCTCCCAGAAGCGGAATACGTTCCAGGCTAAAGAGATTAATTTCTTCTAATCTTTCCTTATATAATCTACCTCTGGATTGTTTCCATGAAGGCAGTACCCTTTCTTTCATCTAACATGTCATAGCAGAAGGTTCTGTTACAGCATACGAGATCATGATATCTAAATGTCAATCACAGGACATGCACAATCCAGAAAAAAAGCCTTAGTTGTACATGAATCATTTTGAGTCCTGGAGTGAAACAATAATTGTCCTGCAGACAGGGACATTTTATAATTTTCACTTCAACGGTTAAATTTATTTTTGCTTCACAAACAATGGGCTTTTGAAGACGTATTGCTGGCTGACCGCTCGCTGTGCTCATATGTAAAAAGCCCACAGCGCCTCTTCATTTTACACTTGGCATTGTTATCAACAGAATTGAGTTTCCTAAAAATCTTTAATTGATTTTCATTCAAGGGTTCTTAAATGGGTGAAAGTCAGTGCATTATCTTCAGAGCCTCCAGCTTTTTCACAGAACTATTATTAAATTTGCGTGTAATACAGAAAGTTGAGTTAATTGAAATAGATCTGTCCTCAGCCATCATCACATTTGTCTGGATCTGAAACTTATTTTGGAAGCAAAGTTTTAAGGAGTATAGAAAGAAAAAGCACATTGAATTACAATAAAGGGTTATGATTTTATGGTATTTTGAATTTGCCCATCATATACACAGTACATTTATAGAATGGAAAACCACATTGCTTAAATTAAAACCACTATCCAGACCCTGGGCCTGGACCTTAAGTAGTGATCAGTGTCAATGCTTATCATAGAGGGCACTGGCTCTGATGTTTCCAAATGAAGATCCAACTGCATTTAGATTTCACTTTTGTCACCCCTTATTTCTCTTCCTGCAGCAAGAAATTATATAAGAAAGCTGTGTAATCCATCCTGCTTTCTTTTCAGGCAGGGATAGGCCACATTCAGGACACCATAGAGATATGTGCAAGAATGGAGTTTGTAAGACATTCACATTTATGAAGGACTACAGTAGCCTCAGAGAATCAGGTGGCACCTTCACTATTGTCTGACATGCCTGATGTCCAAAATGAGAACAGAATGTTCTGCAAACTGCAGTCCTGCTGTATTCCTTGTTCATTGTCACTGCCAGTTGCCCAAGGTTTGAGTGAGCTTGAGTCAACTACTATTATAGCGTGCAAAAGTAATCCATATCATTTACTGGGCATCTCAGTGTGACGTGCTTGTCTTGTCCTGTTGATGTTCATTCTCCTGCAGAGCACTATGGATTTCATGGTGTATAGATGACTGATTTTCCCATTTCCGAACAAAGTACTCGTGCAGCATATATCTACCCAGCGTACTGGACGTATCACTGATCTGCGCCAACTTACCGTGGAGGAGGGAATGTAAAGGAAAATGACAAAACGAAGAGGACGGTCCCCTTTAACGTCACTGCATTCTTGTTCTCCCCACTGTCTCCTAATGTTTCGTCATGCTTGTTGCTTGTTGCAGAAGACTATCCCAACGGCACGTGGCTGGGAGACGAGAACAACCCGGAGATGCGCGTCCGCTGCCCCATCTCGTCCAACGACATGCTGCACATCAGCACCAACTGCCGCACCGCGGAGAAGATGGCCCTGACCCTGCTGGACTACCTCTTCCACCGGGAGGTCCAGGCCATCTCCAACCTCTCTGGCCAGGGCAAGCACGGCAAGAAGCAGCTGGATCCCCTCATGATCTACGGCATCCGATGTAAGTCCTGCGCGCTTTCCAGTCGGGGAGGCTGCGGAGCGGATCGCATTGCTATCCTGTCTGATCGCAAAGGGTGGAGCTCAGTCCATCTCCCTGTGTGTCCCTGGTTAGATTGCCCCTTTTACACAGCTTGTGTGCAGAACTGCGGAACTTAAACCTGTTTACACACAATTGGATTAATGAATGAAGCAACCTTGATGAAGAAGTGCTTTCTTGCCTTTCCGTCTCATTGCTTTTCATTTCTTCCCAGAGAGATTAATGGATACAGGCTCTTACAACTATTCATTCGTTTTAAGGGTTGTCCCTCAGAAAGCATCTCTCTGAATAAACAGGTAAAGGTCTCATTTGGGTGTACTGCCGTGTTCCTCATTTTTCAGGAAGCATTTCTGCTAACAGATTTATATTCTCCTGCCCGAATTATGTACACTGTTTTCTGTGTGCCCCAGCCTCCAATAAACATTGGCATTGGCAGTTTATTTAAGTTTCTCTTAAATCGTGAAGAAATTGATACTAATAAGCAAAGGCAAACTCTTTCATTCCTGAATTAATAAACAGTAAAATAAATCAAAGGCAATCAAAGAAACCATTCCATTATTCATGAAAGATTTACTCTTGTTATCAAGTAACATGTTTGCTGAGTGGAGATGGACTGACAGACCTAACTGCATGTTAGTTTAAAGGGCACTGCCTAATTAAAAGAGACAGCAAATGCTCTGACCGTGTTAGAAAAATTAATTTGTTACAGTGCAGACAAGCAGGCCTTTGTTACCTACTGTATACTGTAAGTTGGAACAAAAATACTTTTCCTCTTAGTTGTGTTAAGTAATCAAAGATAATGGTCTCTCTTGCCTGTTGTCACCACCTGTTGATTACTGATATAGTGGTGACTTCCAAGTCCTTCTCTGTCTGCATCTGGGTTGAAAAAAGCGTGCATAATTCTGGCAGATTGAATGCAGGTTATTGCTATTTACAGGATTTACTCAGCTCAAAACAAAACATGAGCAGCTGGTTCTGTCATCAGTTGTAGTCTACCTGGGACATATTCCCTTTCCTATGGATATGTGAATATGTCTAATGTTATGTTTTCTCTGGATGTGTCTTTCTTGTTAATTTTACATTTGAGTTTAGGCATCTTGTTGTTACCCATTTAAGTTTCATTATCATTTCCTTTCATTTGTCTGCACTTGAAATCATATGAGGAGGTTTCCTAATATTGCAAGCTGGTGTCAGCTTCCCATATTCATGTCCTGGCGTAGTGAAATCAGATACAACCAAAAGGCTCTACACAAGTTGTGTGAAATGCTCATTTTTGACATTTGACCCCTAAGAAAACAGACACCTTCGTCCTGGTGCTCAAAATACAAACTTGCATTTACCACTCTGAAATACCTGTGGTATCAAATATGTGATCTTTAAAGTAGAATTTGAGCACGCTGGTACAATTTGAACAGAAATTGAAGTTCTGTTGCTGAAAAAAACGTGTTCCCCCTTAAATGCATGACATGTAAGTCTTTCATTTTATTCAGTCTCACTCCTAAACTTTATTGGACTAAGCTGTTTTGAAACTGGGTGGATATCGTTTTTTTAAACCTGTGTTTGTGCTGCATTAGGATTCTAATTGGACCTTACTCACACACTGTTTTTGAACAGTACTGTTCTTGTTAACAGTTGTACAAAACGGTTTCCAAGATTTGGGAGTTAAAATCAGAGGTGGAACAAGACAATGTCTTGTACTCTTAAGCCCTCTTAATGTTATAGATACTGGGGTGTGTGTAGGCTTGAGAAGGACTTTATCTTTCAGCTGCATTTCAGATCCTCTCCAGAACAACTGAATGAACCTGAATGAACCTAGTCTGTAACTGGATGACTGATGGTAGTTTGTTGAAAACACTGGTGGTGACAGATACATTTATATTCCCGGCTGAGGCAAGTATGAGAGCAAAAAGTAAAAATTTCCAGTCCTTATTTGGCTCCGATAAATTTCTTCTCCACCCCGTGACGAGCAGAGTATTAGCTGTGATCACTGCAGGGGCCTACGTGAGACCCGCAGGCAATTTTGAATGCTGTCGAAAAGTGTTGGGGATGGAACTGCATTTAGCCAGAGATGCCTGAAATAACAGTTGTCGGAAAACTGTAAATGTATTGATGCCCTGTCCATATTCTTGAGCCACCTATTGCGTCCAAACCCACAGGCTTCTAGGGGAAGGACTGAAAGCTGGTTGTTGACTCACAAGGGTGTTTGCTTTGGCATTAGCTGGGTGTTGCCAGGCAGAAGGATTCCTGCTGGTTGTCCGCAGAAAGAGGGATAGTGAGTTAGGTAACGGTGCATCGCGATAGACAGCCTCCTGTTTCTTAAAGAGACAGAGCCTCTATTATTTGGTCTGTCGCCTCTGATTAGATCAGTATCCAGAAAATGCTCTGCATGGCAAGGGCAATTTATAAAGGAAACTTTTATGCAACAGACTGAAGGGATTTGTCAAAAACTGGATTTTTTTTTGCAAGAACTGGTCAGACGGTGAGAAAGCTGGCCTCCTAGTAACAGGAAAAAAAAAACATAAACAGAATGGCTGTGAAAGGCTGCTTTGCAAAAAGGGGGTTTGGTTTGTTCCTGAATTCTAACGTTCTTAAGTTATTCTTGAATGCTTAAAAGGTGCTAGAATTACTATATGTGGTGACTGTGGATTTAAATGTGACTGAATGAGATGGAAATTTGTTTCTGTCACATGTTTTTATGCAAAACTGCCCCAAACGAATCAAAGCTGTTTCTTAAGTTTGTGGTTAATCTCTGGGAACTGGGAACTCTGGCCGAAACAGTTACCCTACATTTATTAGAACAGTGCTGGAAGGACGCTGAAACAAAGATTTTTCACAGTAAATCCCCTAATTTCAGCATGATTTTTCAGTAGAAATTATTGAAGCCATCCATCCATTTTCGAAGCACTTTACCGAATCCAGGGGTGCCAGAGTCTCTCCTGGAAATCAGCTCGTGAATTTAGGATGCACCCTGGACAGGACGGAAGTCCATCTCCAGGCAGACATGCACACACTTGCCAGTTAGCTATTATGTATTTCGACTGTGGGAGGAAACCGGAGCACCCAGAGGGGGAACACAAAATGTCCCAGGAGACAGCTGTGCTAACCACTGTGCCACCATGCCACTTATCATCTAAATCCTATCTGAAGTTTCTTTTTATAATTTGTTTCAGAGGTGAGCTCTACTCACTCTGTGTTGTGCATAGTGCTCATGTATGTGATTTTGTTGTTAGAGCTTCATATAAGACAAAAAATATTGCATGTTCATGATGGGCTTATGATTTAATATTCAAAAGGTACAGCCCTAGTGTTACATAGTGTCCATTTCACCATTTTTGTGAATTGAGAAAAATAAATGTAAACTGGAATTATTATGAATTCTTTAATTCATTCTAGTTAATGGAAACAAAAAAAAAACTAAAAATCATGACTAATTAAAGCTTTTGAATATCTTTCCTGTCAAAATTGACATACTGTTTTTTTCCAGATACAGATGTTGAAAATGAGCTTTATTTCAATGGAACCACCATCAGCAAACTGAATCTTCTTTTGGCGGAGATCTAAAATATAAAAGTCTGTTTTTGAATGAATGTAGGTTTTTTCATTAATTTAGAGATGCTTTACAGGCATATGATGATAAATTATGATAATGTTTTCACGTGGAACGCTGTACCAAGGTGAATATTTCATGCCCAGATAAAGACAGCACCCCCACCCCAGCAGAACAGATTAATCTACTCTGACTGACACTGTCAGTCCTGCCGTTCCTGTGTAAATACGCTGTACAGCTCACCTGTTCTCTGTGCCAATATCAACAGGTTGGAGTTCAGTTAAGACAAGCTTTCTTAAAAAAACGAAATTTATTGCTAAGGAATTGCTTGGCTTGAAAATTAGGCACAAACGAAATAAACAGAGGTAGTAATTTCATGTTTCCAGCGACAGATCTCATTGAACGGTTAAAATAACATGGAATTAACCAAACCATGTCCTGATATCTAAATTAGCAGCGGATGTCTATGGTTTATTTTGGAGTTCTCTACGGCTATTTTTTTTTCTTGTTTTCCCCCTTTTATTTATTTTTTTACAAATCTCAGTCTATCCATGTGCTGTCTTCCCTTTGGAAGAAATATGTTAGTTGGGTGGTACAGGGTGTTAAATTGGAATCCACTCTTTTGCCTCATCCTCTCACCAGTTTTTAACATCATTTAACCTTTAATTTTTTCATCTGTCGTCTCCATGCGGACCTCAAATATCACTGATAGTGTGAAGAAAGTGGAAGAGAGTTTGAGATGATTTTAATGGCTTGATAAAAGAAATATAAACCCTTTTTTGCTACATACCTTGTTTTAGTCTTAGTCTTTGTGTAATATGTGGACACAGCTTCACATGTTTAAAGTATATTCTTTTATTGAACCAGATAAAGTCAGACAAAAACAAATTGTTATTCACGATCACAACTTAGCCAAGAAAGTACACTAAAGTTGCATAGAGGACTAAACGGTTAAAGAAACAATTGATAGAATGTAAATAACATGTCAGGATGCGTCAGTGTTAACAAGTTCAAGTGTCAGGCAGAAAGGATTTAATCAGGCAACTGATTAGATCAGAAATAAGTGCATATAGTTTTTAAAGAGAGGAAATTAATAGAATCATCTTTACTAGTTGATCGTGCTTTATAGGGAATATCAATTTCCTGTGAGTGTCTCTGGCTTTAATCTAGTGTCAGAGCAGTTAATTCAGCCCTCGCTAACCTGCTACTACAGGACCAGTCTTCATCAGTCATCCACCAGCCTGGCTGCTGGATTTTCACTGGTTGTCAAGCCCTGTTCATACCGGATGTAACACCAAGTGTGCATGTGCCTAGATAAATAGCCAGTACTTTTCAACAGGAAAGGCCAGAATGATGCTGATTGGACAACACAAACAAAACGGAGACAACTCTGTGAGCTAGGCAAATGTAATAGCTTTGGTGCCTGTCGTTCTAACAATCAAGAATTCAAAACCATAATTTGTGCGACTAAGGATGACAGGTCATTCCCTACAGTACTCTGGGCAGTGTAGTTCAAACAACCTAACAACTCATCTGAATGTGCTGCCCTATCACACTATGCACAAAATAAACCCTTTCTTCAGGTTTATTAATACTAATCCTTTTATGTACATGTATGATCATTAATTGTGTATTACACCCAATTGTAAGCTCCAAGAACAGACATTTTATGTCAATAATGTCACACTGTTCTGGTACTGCATATTTTAATCCACAGTTGTAGACATCACTGTTGATATAGCACCATATATGTATTTTATAATAAGCTATTTTAGAAGTAATAAGTGTAGTAATAAGTATATTTAATAAGAATAAGTATAGTTGAATAGATAGCATTTTATTGCATTTAATATATTAGTGAATAACCTTGTTTTAGCTACAAGACACAGATACTTAATGCTGGCAACAATTTCTACAAAAAGTAAAAAAGAAACAGGTAAAAACATTTCTAGACACAGAATGAGAATATACTCACAACAAGAAAATGTTCTGTGTCATTGTGCTGCATAGATATGGCTACAGTGTAGCACAGTGTTATTTGGAAATCTCTATTGCAGCCAAACAAGGCTGTTCTCACAGCACAGTCTTATCTACTGTAGTGCTCTCCAATGAGCTGTAATGAGACGAATTGAAGAGGCTGCACTTTTTGATGGAGCAACACAGTCTGCGAAGATACTGCATTTATTCATTTACATTCTGCTATTCTGTTAGGAGTCCAAACTAGTACTTTTGAGAATCAGCCTACAAAAATATTTATAGTTTTTACGATTAGCCCTGGAACTCACACTTAAACATATCAACAAGCTACGTGCATTGGAAATATCTACATGTACAGTATAATGAAAATGGACATAATACCCCTTTGTTTATCTAAAGCATTTGCTCCTGCACTCTTAGCTGTTTATTCTTACTTCTTGTAGCAGGCGTCCCTTATAAAGACATCTATTGTTAAGGTGTTTTCATAAAGAAGAGCAGGCTTATGTCTTATTGTTCGCATGTTCGTGTTCATGTTATTTAGAGCACATTGTCATTTATGCTTAGCAGCTTCAGTATACTTGGTTAGTGATCAATAGGTTTCTTAGATGTGGTGGTGTGAGGAGTTTAGAATTTCTCATAATAATTCTATGTGATACCTGTCTTTTAATAATAACCAGACTTCAGTGTTCAGTTGGGTAGAAACTATAACAGATTATTAGCTGAGATTTCCGAAGTGATGGTTTACAATTGCTAGAATGCTGCCAGTAAATGGGCAGGATAGTCATCCAGGGCAACACAGCTCAGTACATTTGCTATTTATCTTTTTCTGACTTAGTTCCAAAATGACTTTTGGACCATGCCTTTTCCTCACTTTCCTTCAGTTCAGTTATTACAAAAAATGGAGTCTTGATGGATCATGGTATGCTATGCAGTCACCGCAGGTGGAAAACAAATTCCAGATTTTGAAGTGTTCCAAAGTCTTGTGTGATTAACAAGTGTAATTGAATGACAACACTTTGGAATAAAGGATCAGTGTTACATTTAGCTGTTTTATCAAATTTTCTTTTAAAAAATATTGTCTTGAAATGGAGCTGAAATGAACAGAATGCAGATCATAGAATCTCTTCCTTCCAGTTAAGCTGTTTTCAGTGTATGAAGTGCAACTTTATAGTTTAACATTGTCCCATATATTTTGCTCCTTAGGTTTTTTACGTTTAGACATTTTTCTAGAACTTTAATCGTTCCGTTGGTTACATGGCTCATATTAACATGGAATATGTTGAAAGTGTTTCTTCTTATTTTGTAGTACTACTCTGCCCAGCAGTGTGCTTGTAGGTTTACTTTGGCTCCTCTGTAAGACATTACAAACTCTCAAACGAGCCAGTCTTTATCACAGTGACAGTAAATTATGAGGATGATATAAATGTCTCTGGAAATTGTGCATCACTTCTTAATCCCCAGTTGTAAAATCCATTTTGTTTTACAGAGATCTCAAGGCCGCTATAGTGACATAGTTTGGGTCTTTTTAGGTGACATCTTGCATTTTAGGGGGCTGTGCCAAATTGTTGGTCTACAGGTGTTGTTTTGTTCTTACAGTTATTTCTGGTGAGGAAGAGCTTGATGTGCTTTGATTTACCTCTGTAGGTCTATAGCCCAGTAAACCCAAATCATTTTGAATCTATTGAGACAACACAGAGGTCAAATAAGGGGAACACTAATCCTGGTTTCAGAAACTTGGCAGTGTGTGTCGATGAAGATCATCGGATGGATCGAGCTGTAGTTTTGCTATTCATGTTTTCACTTGTAAAATACACACATCAGTCTCACATTAGTTTAAGGCTCGTAAAACTTCGCTTAATGTATAATATGACAACTGGTAATTGATTTTTTCTTAAATGTTTTAGGTGGTTAACATTTATCGTTATAGTGTAGGTTGGTTACTATGGCGTTTGAAACTTTATTTTCCAGCGACCCTGTATTGGATAAAGTGGTTAGAAAATGGATGAGTGCATGGATGTACCTTAATTAATGCCATATGAATATACTAAATTTCTGAAGTTTTTATAAAGGCCATTTGTACATTTTTAATCTGCAAAGATTGCCAGTACTGTACTTCTACGGAACCAGAATTTAGAATGTGTTTTTCTTTATCCATATATATTAAGCATTCAAAACTACAAACTACCAGAGTTTCCTGAATGATCAGTAGCTTTTTAAGAAAAACAATTTAATGACACTTTGCAAACAAAAGGAATGTGTGTTTACAGAAGGATGGGTGAACTGTGATGTGTTTTGACTCAGTTCTGGTTCATTCTGAGCCACAGTGCTGCCCTCTGGAGTTTAATGTTTTTGCACATGAGGTTGTGTTCCCCCATTGGTTGGTTCCATTTGGATTTGAGATCCCAGATTGCACTGGCCCACAGTGCACCTGGAGTAGAAAATTATCATTTGAGGAGCACCCTCGAAATAAAACCACTCAAGTCGGCACCCAACTCCTTCCTCCTTCTCGTTTGCTGTCAGGCCACCTGTTCTACAAGTTTGGCATCACAGAGTCAGACTGGTACCGCATCAAGCAGAGCATCGATTCCAAGTGCCGGACGGCGTGGAGACGGAAACAGCGGGGTCAGAGCCTGGCGGTCAAGAGCTTTTCCCGGAGGACCCCGGCCACCTCCTCCTTCTCGGGCACAGGTACGGAGTTTTGTTCAGATCGGCAGCCATGTCGCCCTGCAACTCGCAACTGGCACCCCCACTGAAGTTCAGCTGGTGTGAGCCTGGTCAGTACCTGGATGGGAGACCTCCTGGGAAAAAACTAAGGTTGCTGCTGGAAGAGGTGTGAGTGGGGCCAGCAGGGGGCGCTCACCCTGCGGTCCATGTGGGTCCTAATGCCCCAGTTTTGTGACAGGGACACTACACTGTAAAAAGACGCCGTCCTTCAGATGAACCAAGGTCCTGACTCTCTGTGTTCATTAAAAACCCCAGGGTGTTTCTCGAAAAGATTAGGAGTGTAACCCCCGCGTCCTGGCCAAATTTCCCATTGGCCTTTACCAATCATGGCCTCCTAATAATCCCTGTCTTTGAATTGGCTTCATCACTCCGTTCTCCTCCCCACCGATAGCTGGTGTGTGGGGAGTGTACTGGCACACTATGGCTGCTGTCGCATCACCCAGGTGGGGCTGCACACTGGTGGTGGTGGAGGGGATCCCCATTACCTGGAAAGAGCTTTGAGTGGAGAGTCCAGAAAAGTGCTATATAAGTGTAATCAATTAGATCCTCTGGCAGACACTGCGCCATGCATGGGCCCTGTAGGGTTCAGAGAAACTTCCACTGCTCGGGCTGTACGGTCAGGGCCTGAGCATGAAGTAGCGATTAGGGGCTTTGGGCTCATAACAGAAGGGCTGCAGGTTCACACCCCAGCTGGGGCACCGTTGTACTCTTGAGCAAGATATGTCGCTCACATTGTTGTGCCAGCTTTTTAAAATGGTTACAAATTATTAGGGCTAGGCATTTTAGCAAAACAATGTGACTTTTGTCACATTGTGTATGATGTGTGTACAGTAAGTCAGTCAAGATAAAAGCGTTAGGTGAAAAATAAGTTGGAATTTGTTCTAGATGGTGGCTGACATAATGTCATGCCATGCTGTGCTTTTTGAAGGCAGCTCTCCCCAGGCCTCCCATTTGAACATTGCAAACATGTGGAAATGCGGATGAAATGTAAAACATCACAACTTATGTCCAGTGGAAACTATGCTTGCGTGCTCACAGTGCGGCATGGTGATTTAACACACACATGGAACTTGGCTCTTGATTTTTCAGGCATCCCTACCTTTGCCATGCCCTGCTGGGGAAACAGGAAAGTTTGACATGTCTCAGTATTGTTTAATCTTATGTACTGCTGCCATTGTCTTCCCCCTTGTATGCTGTATATCAGATCACCTTAAAGTAGACTGTGACTCTGTGATCCAAACCACTTTTTACTGCTTTTGTGATTGGCTTTTTATGCAGCAGGAAAAAAGGCCCATATGACTCCAATAAAAACACAGCATAGACAGTTGAGACTGTAAAAGAAATCTCTGTAAACACCTGGTTTTTATTTAAATCCAGGAACTATTAGCTTCATCCCACAGCCAGTCATTGGAGTTTAGCAGGATCGAGAGTGTCAGCTGCAAACACACAACAGATCAGAGAACCTGGAGGAGCTGTGAAAGGTCTTACTTCACGTATTTGTGAGCCATCATCATGTTTTATTGGAGCTGAAGAGGAGAGAAGCAGCTGGTGGACAGAGGAAAACATAAAAGCACAGTCAGCATCTTCTTTGCAGATCCTCTTTTCCTCTCGCAGTGCATGTATTCTTGTGATGGGTTTCGTCTGGGACATACAGAACGGGGATTATTCATTGTTTATGGTGTCCTCATCTCAACCTGCAAACTTTCCCTTGGTCCTTAGCTCAAAAAAATGATGTTCTTTCAATCTGAGGGCCTGGGGCTGTCCTTAAAGATTTATTATCATCGTGACCAAACACTACACTCTGGATGAGGCTGAACTAGTATGTTGCACATTTTAGCTCCCCCTCCTCTCCCACCAGTGGCCCCGGGGTTCCAGCCCACGGTAGACTGGTGGAAGGTCAGTTCTGCACTCCAGTGGGAGAACTTTAATGAATGGGTTACTCAGGAGCCACCCACCCTCTCATCAGTACGTAATAATTCCCTTGATCAAAACAACGGACGGTGGATTACAGCTCCTCAAGCACTGTGAAGTGTGAACACAGGACAGGCTACCATGACCATGAAAGCAGCCTTTTATTTTCTAATGGATCTCCTCCAGCTGTGTTCCGTTGTGTCCAACATAGGTCTTTTCTTTCTTGTTCCTTCATGAAACACATTATTAAACGTTGCAACAACATTGAGGTTGAAAATAATTCCTACCCTAGTCTTGTGGAGTAGGATTGCTTCTGTATGTGGAGACTCCCAAGACCAAAGCAATGCCTCTATTCTTAAATCCAACATTCCACCATTGTGATGCATAAGAAGAATATTCATCACGTTGAACCCTCAAACCCTGAGTTATTCCATCTGCAGAAAGCCTTAAATAAACTTAGGATTGTGGTGTGCATGGCAGCTATCATCTCCATTAGTATCCAGAGTGTATGACATTATGGGTAAATTGCATTGCACTGTGATCTCTGCTGATTTGCTGCCAAGATGTGGGAATCTTGATAGGCAAATGTATAAATATTTAAATCTGTAATGTAAACCTGGGCTTGCCAGTTTGTATGACTGCATAAGCTTGAGTTTTAGTTAATTGAAGTTCTCATTTCTTGACATCTGCAGGAAAAGGAATGTACCGTATGTATAGTGTATATATAATGTTTATAAAAAAAAACGTTTTTGGTGCTATCAAGAGATTTGTTTTTTTTAAGAGAAAATTAATACATTTCTCTTAAATCAACTGGGATTATCCATGAGTAGAGGAGGATAATCATCATTTTGAATAAGGTTTGTTTTTTATATTTGATGTTAAGCAAGGTTTATTTCCTAATCAAGATCCCCCTTTTTTCCATTTTCCTGCAGCCAGATCTGATTCCTGTTAAACATTTTGTGTTATTAGGAAAAGTTTCTCTTTAGCTCAGCTTCCTTGGGATTAATGGTCAACTGCACTTGTTTGGCAAGGAAGTAGTTGCCTCTCTTTGCTTTAACAATGGTTTTACTGCAAAGCTGATAACGAGTAAAAGTATATAAAAATGCAGCTGTAGAGTGATGAATTGATAAATACCTTAGCAGTCTTAAAACTCGCACTCACTTTCACAAAGAGCAGAAGCTGGGGTAAAATTAGGTTCTTATAGTATATTATAGTACATTTTGGAGGAAAGTGTGCTGTCTCAATCCCTCATGTGCTGGTATGAGAATCATAGTGACAGGCTGATCTGATTAATACTCATGCATGCTCTTCATGATTAAAGAGGCTTGTTAAAAATGTAGTGTCATGCCTTAAAACTCCAGTAAACAGCCTTTAGTGCAAAACTGACTTAGATCCTAAATTTTTCCATGATGAAGTACAGCAGAAAGAAACCCTTACAACTGCTTTTCAAACCTTTTTGATATTAATAGTGTAACTTAAAGCTTAGGTTTTTATACAGAATACCATTGCCTCATTTACATTAGCGGTTATTTTCGCTGCTCTGCACTTGTGACACAGGATGCTCTTAGACATAAAACTCTTGGTGCTCTCAGTCTGTGGATCAGTGTTATGAAGCGAAAGAAAACATAGAATCGGTAACGAAGAATCAGACCCACAGCATCCTTTACTTTTTCATTAAGGAGTCTGCTTCAAATCTCCTCTAAAGCAGGCCAGCCAAAAATAATACAAAAAAACTCTGCCATGCATTAAAGGGTACAAGAGAAATTTGTATGCTGAAGACATAATTATGTTTAAAATCACATGCTAGGGCATGTATACAACAAAAAAGTTTGAAAAAAAAACAATTCCTTTTCCATATGTGAGGATATTGCAACAGCTGGAAAACCAAGGGGTCTGCATCCCAAGTCTGACACATTGATGGTTGCTTTGGTCATTACGTCTTCCCTTGATTCTCAACAGCCCTACTTATCAATGGGCTGTTATTATTTTTCAAACCTCTGGAAGCTGGGAAAGAACCGGGCTGCCCGACATCACAGAACGTTTTTCCAATCATTTCTGAAACGCAGACAGAGTTTGGAACAGTGGTGAGAGAGACTCCTTGACTGGGGCTGAGGTTTCTCCTCCAGCTTCTGAGTCAGAGCCTTAATTGCTGTCGCCTGCAGAGGATTACTGTTTACTGGTAATGTGAGCGACTAGCTGGGATTCAATGGCTGTCGGAGATAAAAATGGGAATCAGTGTTTAATAAATATGTCAGCTGGTAGCCCCGCTTAACACGTTTCACAGTGCATCGCAGTGTGTGAACAAGCTTTAAAACAATCTACAGGCAGCTAAAGGTCAGCCTGTCTCGTTTGTATCATTAAGAGTAACTTGCTGGAGGAATTAGGATAGAACAGGTCTCTGCAGCTTTTTTTTTTAGAACAATGAAATCATCTCGCTGGTGCTCCTGTAATTAAATCCTTTGTGTATTGCTGAGCAATAGGGTTTTAACAATTTGAAAAGGAAATCTAAAAACATTTTGAAAATACGTTTACAAATATGCATTTTTCATTTAAAAAGGACACTAAAACATGTTGAGAAACACATTTGAAAGCTTTATTTGTATTTATATATACTTTATTTCAAGCATGCATTGGCATATTTATTAAAATATAATGCTCTTTTCCTCTAAAGGTACCTTGTGATTTGATTTTCGTTATTAATATTAAAATTAAAGGAGATAGATCTGCAACCTACATCAGGTCACGTTTTCATCAGGTCACATTTTACAAAAGAGATGTAAAATTAAAATAATCTTAGAAGGTAATGTATGCTAATTTTCCATTGTTTAAACTATCCAAATTCAAATATATTTGCTTTAAAATATAATATAGATTTTAAAATGTTTTTAGATGGAATTTTGTGGTATTTTTAAGTATTGTAACATATTTTTCTATTTCTCCTCCATGAGACTTATTCTAAAATTCTAGCTCATCCAAATTTGTCAAACAGCAGTAATGCCTTTCAAATAATAGGAAGGCAAAAACAGTACTGTATTGGAGACCCTGAAAGACATTTTGAAAGACTTTTGTCAGTTTTTCATTTTTCAAGAGATAAAAGGTTTAGCAAGCATGGAATCTGTTTTACCAAACTAAAGCATAATCATGACATGGTCACTGTGTAATCACCTTCAACTGGGGCATGAGGTATCTCCAGGCGATCACTGAAGCTGCTCTTACCAGCTTGAGCTTGAACATTATTGTCATATTTTTGTCTTCAAATGCCAGAGAGAGATCTGGGGTCAGAAGGATTGCTTTCAGACAAAGATGTTTACAGAACACAAAATGATCAGGATCAGTTCATGCAAAACTTTGATTTATACAATGATTGAACCAAAAAAAAAACAAAAAAAAACTTTTTACCATGAGGGGTTAGAGCTCTAGGTGTAACATGTATTGTTGTAGACAATATACAGCTGTAATTCTCTTGTTTACAATAAATGAACTGTTTAACTAGGTTTTTTTTGTGTTCAGCCCTGAACACGTTTTTTTTTTGTTTGCAACAACCGTTACAGTATTTGGTCAGAGCAAATAGTTAAGCAGCATCTCCTAAAACTGGCTCTGCCTTCTTGCACTGTCTCAAATGAAGTGGGAAATGGCTAATATCATCAGGTTGCCACAATCGAGCAGATAAGAAAAAAAAACAGGATAAAACCGTTTAGTCTACAAAGTAATCAAGCCAGATGCCAAAAACACGTGGCTCAGTGAATATTAACTTTCTAAAGTTGAGCTTATTTTGAAACAACAGCATTAGGGTGAGCCAGTCTGATCTGAATAGACGGAAGCATGCCCTAGCCATCATGCATTCATGCCAGTCTAAGCTTCCTTTATTATACTCTGCAGATGTTATGATTCAGAGCTTGATGTTATTGATGAGCCTTACATTCATCTGACCACACAGTTTCTGATGGACTCCTGCTCACTTTTTTCCCAGTGTCTGCTGTCTGTTTGCGTCTTCTCAGCTGTCTTTCCTTTCCTGCAGCATAGCATGTACTGTACAGTTCTGCCCTGTTTGCTTCTGGAGGGTGAGACAAAACTAACACGTACTGAAGAAGGATTTTCTTCATGTGTGGCCAGTTCAGTTCAGAATCTGAGCCGTCGTACAGCTGGTTTCCATGACCAATATTCAGTTAAATATTCAGTTCCTGAAGACCAGTGACATCTTGCAGCCCTGTTCACTTAAATGAACCCCTTTCTTGCCTACAGAAAAAGTACACATTCATCACAGCTACTAACCAAGGTACTCTCCACCGAGATAATTAGATTTGTCTTGTTGCTTTTTCTTGAACGTACGTCTCAAAAGGGGTGTGCTAGTGTCTTATGGTTTTTGGGAGGACATTTTATTACCTTCTGAAACTATGATAATATTGCAATAAAAACCTTGATTTCTATATTAGATCCTTTAACTGATTTTCACCCTCCACTTTGTATCTTACATCTGTCCGCTCTTATTACATATGCATTGAAACATGCGCACCTTAATGTCTCTTAAGAGTTAATTCACTTATTTGCTCGTATTATTTCATGTATTTTGGTCGTGTCGCTTTTTTGATCTTGATCAAAAATAACTTTTGATTGAGGGTCGTATCATTTTCTTTCACAGCTGTGTTACATAAAGAAACATTAATGATAATGTGGAAAGCGGTATGCAATTTATTCTGACATGCTGTGGACCTGCTAATGGAAGATCTTTTTCCAGAGGTATTTAGAAGGAGATGCATGTATTACATCAGCTTAATTGAACCTGTTCGAGCTGTACCTGGTAATAGCCAATGATGATGCTGTGTGACAGCCCAACACATTTCTGTGTAATTAAAACGTCTTCGCCATGTTGGCACCGATGGTGCTTGATCCGTCCAGCTGTTTATTCTGAAGGCTTTCTGTCTGTGTTCCAGCTGCACAACAGAGGTTCACATCCCTTGCCCTGTACTCAAAAAATACAATTTCTGTTTCCAGGACATCAGACATGTTTTTTTAATTAAATCTTCATCTTTTCTCATCTGATCACAACTGAATAATTTCAAGATACACATAGAGATTTAACCCAAGACCCGTTTTATTTGTCCAATGTCTATTTTGATTAATTAAAAAAAAACCCTCAGAGGTCTAGAGCTTTCCAAGACTGGAGTTCATTATGCCAAGAAATCACTTTTTCCAGCATGTAAGCGTTAGACATTGACACATTTGGGGGGGAAGATACTGCTGACGAGGGATTAAATATTAATTATTTCAAAGGCTGTGTTTACTGTTTTATGATATGCAGAATATGTGCCTAAGAAAATATTTTTGTATGATGTTGCCACCAGGCTCCATTACTCTAGATAAACCTTAAGATGCTTTCAGGTTTTTAAAGTCAAGTTTTAAAACAAAAATATTGTTTTGTAAAAACGTTTTCTGAAGTTTTCCTGATTAAATTACTTAAATTGAATTACTGGTTTCCTTTAGGTTAGATCAGCCTTAGTGTACATCTTACAAGCTTTGTTTCTTCTTCTTAAAAGAATTAGAACAGTATACTAAATGGCAACAGATTTATAGCTGTCATAGTTATAAAAGCTTTGAGGTAATTGATCACCCTCAGCTCCATGTAAGTTATCACAATATTTGTATTGTAAGGAGTATTGAAATTAATTTTACTTATGGATGGGCTCTTTTCAGAGAGCAATAACAGAGATGCATAATGTACTGTATCTTCTCCTGCTTTAGAAGGTACATGAGCATTTCCAAAGTGTTTTTATACTGCAGAAAGTCCTTCGGTGTTACCATAAATGTCACATATAGGAGAGAGAATCTCCCGAGCATATATTTTAGGTCCAGCATAAAGGCAACTATGCACAGTACTTAATACAATAGTATGTTTGGCACAGCATTTTCCACCATCCAGTTCCTCTGCAATGTCACATACTTTCTCTGCAAGAATTGACCAGGTGTCTGCCTCTTCTGCTTGCATTGAACTTAACCAAATTTAGCATGAACCCTTTCACACAGATCCAACTCTATATTAAATTAGAAAAATGTAAGAGAGATTAATTTGATTTTGTTCTAATGGTGTTAGATGGTATTTAGGCTGAACAAATTGAATTTTTATCACTGGATGTACACGTTTAATGAAATCAGGGTTGATACAAATGTGAATTTTCTTAATTCAGTGTGTTCTGGAATTATTGTGCCAGCTCAGAAGCCTAAGATTAGGCCTTTCTTATAATCCGTGTGTCCTGGCTGCTTTTGTTTGTATTATGACAAATTTTAAATCTTTAGAAACTTGTGTGTTTTTGAGAATGGCATTTCATTATGGAGACTTTCTCATGAAACTGACAGAGCGGTTTATGCACTGATACAGTACAACCATGTGCATCCACCATTTATTGGACTACTTATTCCTGCTAAGGTCCCAGGCTCATGGCACAGGGTTCGAGGCAGGACTGCACCCTGGACAGGGCTTCAGTCGTTCACAGAGCACATACACACACACAAGCACACAGGGACAATTTAGACACATTAGTCTAGCAAGCATGTCTCTGGGAGGTGGGAGAAAACTCTTACAAACGTGTGGCTAACCTGTAAACTCCACACACAAGGTGCTCCAGTCCAGAAGTGGACTGAGCAACAGGACTGTCAGTACAGACATTTGCTTTGGGCCCAGATGGGCTGTATGGATAAGGCACAGCGAGTTTTATTCTGGGTCTTCACAAGCCTAATGTGATCGGGACTGACTCAGGTAACAAGTAGCTTTCTCATCTCACAAAAAATGCAAAAGTAGTGCCTTTTGTGCCAGGTGCAAATAAACCCTTTAGGGTTTTTGCGTGTATGATAGTGAGAATACGTGAAGAGGCCTGATGAAGTGTTTTGGGTTTTTACAGAGGGGATACAGACCACAGCAGCATCCCCTACAGAAGGCCCAAGCCAGCAGACGCTGCACTACACCTTGGCCAACACACAGCAGGTCCAGATTCACCGCATCGGGGATGATGGCCAGGTACAAGTGGTAAGTGTGGCTGCTCTTCAGCTTCCTCCACAAATCCATTGATAATGTGACACCTTCACCAACTCAAGTATTTCTCAAGCCCTTTCTTCCAGAGCTTAATTTCTAAATCATCTCCCAGTGTGCTGAAAGGACATGTAAATATAATGTGCTGGCCTGTATCTCCACTCCTTGTGAACACATTGGAACAGATTTTGCACCTGGGTAATAAAATACCAACTGCCGTCATTGCTCATATAGTTTTTAGGCTTCCAGAAGCAAATCTGTTCTGTTCAATCAGCCTGATTCATGTGTTCAGAGATTTCCTGCAGTCTGGGAAAGGCAAGACAGATAGTGATGATTCTCCTAAAAGCTTTGCCTTGCCCGTCAGGAATGTCAGATCTAAAAGGAAACTTTTGAAGTTAAGGGGTTTGTTGCTGTAACTGATTCCTTGTGGTCTCTAAAATGGTGATTTTTTTTCTTATTCCAAGAATGAGGCCTCACCCGTTTTTTTGTAAAGTTAAAAAAAAATACATGTTCAATGCATGCTTTGCCGTTGACCAAGAATTTGACACAGCTGAATTTTGGCTAATTAAAGCCTTGATTACTAGATTTAAGAAATACCAAACTGCAGGTTTGCAGGCTTCCCTCATCTGTGTTTCTGCAAGATATAAAGCTATTTTCTCAGTGTGTAAAGCTAAGCTTTTAACAGGCCGAGGAGCACAGCACTGCCACTCGGGGCTCCTCTCTGTGTTGTAGATTGTTCAATGGCAGATGGTACTATATCACCACAGCACGACTAGCCCAGAGAGGAAAGAAGCCCACGGCTGTCTGTGTACTCCCAGTGACCTCTGACACCGCTGATACGATTCTTATTGTCCGCTCGATGCGGACGGCATGTTTTCTCTTCCTTTAAATAGATTGTTTCCTTCCAGAGGAAATGAAACCGTTTGAAATAGAGAGCTGTGTCTCTTTTGAAAATTCCCAATTGCTCCCACAAGCGGACACAGAGTGGGGGGGGGGTGGGGGGTGGTGGTGGGGGGGACACTGACAGGCTTCCAAGTCAGAGCCTTGTAATGCACTTTGGCTTTTATTCCAGAGAAAAACAGGAGGTTTCTCAAGTACTTGACAAGGCTGTCCATTAAAGCCATAGACCATTGTTAATTATTGTTAGAATTAATTTGAAAACTGCCCACGTGAAACAAAGCTGGACTGATTGAGAGTGATCACTCAGTCCCATTACTGTGTCTCTTATACTCTAAAGGGATTTGTGAATGAATCAAGCCACCAGGTGACAAGAAGGACTAAAGGGCTTTAATAATGCTATAGATCAAGTTTAAGTAAAATACTATTTTTGAGCTTTGTTTTCATGACATGTACTTGTGAGGTCTTTCACAGACATACACACACACTACTCACGTGATCAGGACAGGATCATCATCCCAAAACAGATGGAAAACTTTTAAGATGTGATTAATACATGGCTATTGTTATTAATCTAATTGTTCATGCATAGCCTGCCTCTTGCAGAAAGGTTGCTTTTGTGGCTCGAGCCCAAGGCACTTTTCAACAACCTCCCATCCGCGATGTTCTCCTCGTGACATTATTCCCCACTTCAGCCTGAAGATGTGCTTATCTTTTCCCAGGCGCTGTCCTTGGGACACTCTTCTGAGCTACTTGCTAGTTAGACTAATTGATTCTCAAGGCGGAAAGCAAATGGAAAAGCTTAAAAGTGCCATGGTTCTCTCATTTGGAGCTGTGTTGCAAAATCCATTGACCACAGTAACTAGCTAAGCACTTACATGCAGAAAGACTTAGAAGCACTGAATCTATGGCTTCATTTTCATTTTTTTTATTAATACCACTGAAACACAGCACTGGCCCATAAAGGCGCAATAAAAATATTGTGTGTTGTTTAGTTTTATAATTGTAACATTAACATGTTTTGTTGTCCGTGCCAGAAGCCAATGTCTTGTACTGCTTTCTGTGAAATATGTTTTTGTTATTTTTCAGCAAGTGGTAAACTTTTTTTTTTGCCAGCTGCCTGTTTGATTAAATTTAATTTCTTACAGCCCGAGTGTGAATCCATGATGACTCCTGTTGTTTTAGTGCATTACAGCTGTTATTCAGTATGTCACTGAAGCTTATTTCAACCACTTATTTGTGGCTCTCTTTAGTTTTGAATCCCTTTGCTTTTTAAAAGATTTCAGCTCCTTAATCAACAGGAGTCTTTTAATTTTTCCATGTCATATGAGAGACAGGAATATTACTACATTTGTAATCAACTTCCATTTGACTTCATGTACAAGCTGACTTCGCTTGTGGTGTGTCAAAACAAATTCCCGTTTCAATTTCTTTAGCCTGAATTGTGGGTTAAATGATACAGAAACATACACGAGCTTAGTTCTCAGCTCCTCTTTCCATCAATAGTAAAGTATTGTGGTTATGGTTTATTTATAGTTTGAAATCTATGGAAAAAGAAGCTGGTGAGGAATTTTCTCAGGGAGGAAAGGGCTTTTATTGTTTTATAGATTGGTTTTCAGCCTTGTGCCATTCACTGTTACTGCCTTGTGTTGCAAGTGCCAGTGGGAAAGTGCTGTTGTGTTAATGTTTGTGATTTAACTCCTTTTACACAGATCCCTCAGGGACATCTCCATATTGCTCAGGTTCCCCAGGGCGAACAGGTGCAGATCACACAGGATAGTGAGGTGAGATACTAACAAAGTCTTCAACTTCTGTATCCATTTCTTCATCCAAATTGTGCCAGCTGCTTTATAGCTGGGGGCTGTTGTAATTTTTATAGTATTTTCTCAAATGAACTCTTCTTGTCCCTGCTCTCTGCTGTGTTTTGTGACCAAGGGTATCATTGATCACATCACATCTTTCATTTTCTTCCGCATCACACAAATTGCACCACCATGGCAAATGTTTATGTCAGAATTTCATCAGAGTACCTGCTTACCACGTACATGAAAAGCCATCCACTGCACTCATTTTTTAATGTTTCATTTTCAGAATCATTTAATTCATGCAGGTTGCTTAGCCAACAGAAATACCAAAAATATGCAAGTTAAAACACCCGTTCATCTAGGCATTTGAGTTGTCATTTGAAACATCCTGTACTTTCACAAATTTAAGTTGAAACTGTATGTTACTTCAGAACTCACTGTCCAATTTCTCCTAATTGACTAAGCTTTTTCCTGGCAATGGTATTCCATTGCCCATTTATTTGATAAATAATGGACTTTAGGTTAGTGTTGAAGAGTTCTGCAATCATCTAAGATTGTTAGGTTAACTAATTTTAAAATAATTTTTAACACAAACCTCAATGCCCTTCAGCAGTTTCTTTAATTTAACATATGGCTTGTGTTGGCTGTTTTTTTAAAAAAAACTCGCTATACTGGGGCTCTCCAGGACCATTGTTGAAATCCTCTTTGTAAATTGTTTCAACTTCTCAGTATTTGCAAGAATCTTCAACATGTAAGGTTTTAGAAGTGGCTCAACAGCACTTTGTCCCAGTCACAAAATGATCTGTAGATCTGTGGTCCAAAATGATCTTTAGATCTGTGGTCCTTCCTTGTCCTGCTGAATACGATGGTTCTAATAAATCGCATTCCTTATTGTATTATATATTTTGCATGAACTTCCCCCAGGATCTCAGATGATTAGAGTGATTTCATTTCTGTTACTTAGAAACGTTTTAAAAAAGATCATATAGTTTTGGAAGCCGTTTCACACACTTCATCCTGAATTTGGCATTGGCCCTCTGTTTTTAAAGATCAAGGGAACAGCTGGGGTAACAAACGTGAGCTTTGTAATAACTAATATTAAACTCATTATTTAGAAGTTAATTTTACCTCAAACATGTGTGGAGTGTTATTACAGTTGTTTTTTTTGTCTGTGGACCACAAATTGGTATCAATTGGTCATACAGTTTTCCTTTCTCCTTTATCGGCACTTAATCGTATAGTGAAAGTAATTCTTCCCGGTGAAAAATGAAAATGTCAGTGCATTCTGATAGCTGTGTTTATTTAAGTGTAATTGCCGCATGAAAAATGTTTCACCTCGAGAAAATGGGCATAATTTCCGGATGCATCTTTATATTTAAAATCTTGCTGCCAGAAACAAAAAGTTCTTCATAAAGGCTCCAGATTTGGTTTTGCCAAAGATAATCACAGTTTACTGTTACTGAATTCCTTTATCCAAAGGCTGGTTTCTACTTAAAGACATATAATTCTGGCGACAATGGCCTGTGCACCTTTCAGGATGTGAGGAAGACTCCTTAGGCTTTCCTATATTATGTATTTCCTATTATGTATCTTCAGGGTTAAGGTTTATTTTGTTTAAATATCAGATACTTTTGTTGTTCTTGTCACTTTTGGGTGATGCAGTGTGATAGAAGAGGGCAATAGCATTGCAGTATTAAGACCCTCACCCTGTCTGTTAGTTGTCTCGCTTGAAATCTTTAATCTGCAATCCTGATAGAAACTGCAGAAGGCAAAAACCACATGAAAATCTGAAAAAATCTCACCAACAGAAAATTAAGACACTCCATTCTTTCCACGGGCTTCCTTGAAGTCACCTGACTTTTCTGTAGCCATATAGTAGTTGGATACTCTTTAGAATCACGTCAATCAGGAATTACTTCTTGAAAGTTTGTGATCCCTAATCTTCCTTCTCATTACTCTGTAACCATCCCAAACAATACAACCGTTTCTGACATATATTACACAGACATAGCCCTGACTTTAATCCTACCCTCTAGGGTTTTAAAAACTTAAGAAAAGGTGCTTTAAGAATGTAACCAAGATTGACACAAATACTGATCGTGAAAATTCTCAGCTAATACATGTATCAAAATGTTTTAAGTTGTTTGCTTAAGAAAACTGTAAAAGGCTATCATGCCACACATCAAACATAGAAAACCCATTCCAATGAAAAGTAGGCTCATCTTTTGATGAATACATGTTTTTTATACTAGAGAGTAGACTGCTCAGTTGGCATGGTGTAAACTACTCAATTCAGTTTGAAGCCCCAATTTCAACAATTGAGGGATGTTTTTTTTCAAAATAGGTTGGATGACCTCCCTAAGTTTTCAGCCTCTGTGGCTTACATGTACTACAAAGACTGAATGTATTACTTGTTGCAGATTCTTTTGGAACAAGTCCACAATCCTTCAATATAACACACTAAATAATAAGGTTGAAAGTTTTTTTTAAATATGCTTTTTATTTTTTCCCTCTGTAATATGCTGCCGCCCTTGGAACACAGTAAACACAGCATTGAGATATTTTTAATGATGTCTAAAATACACAGTACAAAAAATCTTATTAAACGTTCTGGTGGTAAAAAATACCCAACAATTCACAGATATACCAATAAATGGAACCATTTGTCCTTCATAAAATGTGTTTCAGAAGAGAGAGGGATCAGTATAGACATGTTAAATCACAAAAAAATAAGTTTTCTAATGTGTTAGATTACTGCCCATCACCTTTGAAAAGGTATGCTTTCCTTATTTCGTTGATTAATCAATGTGCAGATAATGAACGCAGGGAGCTCCGGAGTCATTCTTCTCTTAAATATGAATGAAATGAATGACATCGCCTGGAGGTGACTTGTTATGTAATCACTCTGATCATTTGTGGATCAAAATTCCCCACAGCAGAAATAATTGACTGACATGACTGGGGTTAGGAAGAGTATTACCTCTGGGAAACTCTCTTTTTAAAAGCTCACTTTTGTTAGCCAGCATTCTAACTATAAAAACCTCCTGTCAAGTAAATTCTAAATACCTGGGGGCAGTATTACCGAATACGATTGCAATTAAGATTGAATGCACACCAGTGGTATACAAAAGGAGAGAAAAGTCCATAAAACACCCCATTGGAGTGCACTTATAAAACTAAAAAGGAGAACCAAAACGAGTGAAAGTAAAGAAGTTTTAGCTTGCCAGAAAGTGAATTGGGCTACAATAAACTGACCAACATGGTAATGTATTATGAATTCAGCATTAAGTGCCCCACCTAAAACAGTCTAAATTATGATCCTGTTTAATGGAATTACTGTATCTCCAGTAGCATGCCAGTTTCCATAATACGTATATACTGAACCTCATAATTGTCAAAAAACATTTTTTAATATGAAAAAGCTGTCTACAGAGTTAACACCGGTCAAATGGCAGCCAGATGGCTACATATTATTAATTACACGGTCTCAAATTATGCTTTGTGTTTAAGCCAATGTCCACATTAGGGATGTGATGTAACGTTACATACCTGTAGCTTTATGGGCAACAGATTTCCCCTTTAATGTCATCCAGTGCTACAGAATGTTCACAGCTCAAGGGTTTGATGTTACATTGCAAATGTTGTATCACCGTGCATCCTACTTGAAGCAGGGGAAAAAGAAGTAGGAGAAACATAAGTGACAGACTGTGAGGGGATTCAAAACCCTTTTCATTGTATACGCAAAAGCATTATTTGTCTCATTTCTTAATGCTGCAGATTTTTAAGATCCAAACTTGGTAGGTGATTGATTTTTTGCAGTGGCAGCGACTTTTCCCTGTTATTCTGAAATAGCTCTTGTTAATTATATTCTTTAGTGAAGAGTTTTTAAAGACCAAGCTTACCCAAAGCCCAATACCAGAAATGTCTATGTATCAGTTCCCAGAGAATAGGAATGCATTCTAAACAGCTGTTCTTACAGAATTTGCTATCTCATTTAGAAGAGAAATATTAGCAGCGCGGGGGCCCTGGGTTCAGTTCCAGAGCTGGGGTGCTGTCTGAGTGACGTTTGTTTGTTCTCCCTGTGTTTGTGTGGGTTACCACATAATATATTATCTTGGAGATGTAAAGCAAATGTACAGCCTAGAGATCATATGTCTTTTGTCACTCTATGAATTCCCAAAGAAATTCTCAATAATTCACAACGATTTCACAATGCATTTAAACACCTTGCCAACAGCAGATGTAGGTAATTATAAGGTATATGACCTCACATTAATATTTTTTCAAGTTTGCACAAAGTGTTGTTACAAAAGCCCATTTTAAATTCATTCTCTTTTGTTAATGCAATGATTTTCCATGTTACATAATTTTACACAACACACTTTTACACTAATTGGCCTTGTGAAAAATATGTATCATCCTCTTTCTGGCATTTTATGTGTTAGCTGGTCAAGTAATATAATTCTCTTCCTTGTGGTATTGTAGGCCAGGGCTGTTTTTAAATATGCTTTGTTGAAACTAAGAAACCTTTTTTGTTGTTTTTAGGGCAATCTGCAGATACATCAAGTCCATGTTGGTCAGGATGGACAGGTAAGTCTTTAAGTCTTCTCCTTTATATCAAGGGCTGAAATACAGTGAAGGAATTTTGATTAAATCTACACTCAGTTTAAGATGAGTTTTTTTCCTTGATGAATAACATTTTCTAGTAATTGGCTAAGAATAATTATTTGTGTTTATATAACGTTTTCCATCTCAAACCAACACCAAAGTGCTTTAAACATAGGAAACACACTATGTTTTCGCCTGGCGCACTACCACTGCACAGCTAATCAGGTGCAGGAATGAGAAATTGCTTTGGCAAATGACTTGAGGAGGAACTTTAAGGAGGCCAGATTGTACTAGCCCAGAGTGGAGGTTAGCCAAAACACCACAATTACTCTTACGATCAGTGCCATGGGATGTTTAATGACCAAGTAAATACGTCTTTGGTTTATAAAGGAACCTTTAAAATGTGATATTCTGTATGACTGACCAAGTGCAAAGGGCATGTGCACGCTAAGGTTTGCACAGATCCTCAAATGAAGTCAAAAGTAGTCAGATGAGAACCAGTGATTGAGTTTTCTGCAGGCTGGGACTTAAAAACATGAAACAGGATAATCTTGATCTCTGCGCCACCGTGGCCTAGTGGTCCGTGTTGCTGCCTTGTAGATCTCGGGCCCTGGGTTTAATTCCAGACCTGGGGTGTTCTCGTGTGGAGTTTGTGTGTTCAGCCCTCATTTGCGTCGGTTATCTCCCACAGTCCAGAGACATGCTGGTAAATAAATTGGCAGGATTGGGAGTACAGTATGTGCAGTTCTGTGTGTCTCCTGCCATGGAGTTCCGTGCCGTCCAGGGTGTAGCTTGCCTTGCGCCCCTTGCTTGTCAGCCTCACAACCCCTAATTGGAGAAAATAGAAGGAAGGACGTGAAAGGGTCTTATCTGGGTGAAGTGAGAGTTCGCCTGGTATGGCAGAGCAGTCCCAGTGCTGTATTCTAAAACATAAGTGTATGGATTTGAAAATAGGGTGGCAGGTAGTGAACATCTTGATAGTTTGATGATGAAAAGTGATATCTGTGAAAAGATCATCTGTGAAATCCACTCTAGCAGATACTGTACATGAACTCTGAAATTCAAATTAAAAAACGATGACTGTAAGTTTTAAAATGTAAGGCAAAAAAACTGGTGTTTCTAAGGATAAAGCTTATTTACAGTAGGTGTAAAGGCAGATTTATCATTTGTACACCTAGGAATTGTAGAGAAGTAATTATGAAGGCAAACAATGTGCTGGTTTACATATATTTACAAAAGCAGGCAATGGGATGCATGATGGTAAAGCTACCACAACTTTCTTGGTGACTTTTTTACTTTGAACATTCAGAGGGAATTGAAATGATTTAACCTTGTGCCATAGGGATAGCAGATGGTCTTATTTTTTCTTCTTTTTGCCCAAATCTTATTCCATCTGATATACTATAAATGTAAGAAAAGGATAACGAGGTGATGTTACAAAACTCCACTGCTGGAGCAAAAAAAAAAAAGTTCCCTTTTCCTGGCCTTTACTTTTCATACCCAAAAGGCGGCAGTATGAACACAGAAAAGAGGTGAAAAAAATCCTGCGAGAGACATAGTGTCTCTCTCCCACTCTCTCTTTCTCTCACTCCTTGTTACTATCTGGCAGGAGTTGGCTTGGTAATGATCAGCCCCTGTGAGACAGCTGTGACGCAGGGGCACAGAGGGGTGCACAGCGAAGCCGTTCCAGCGGGCAGTGGCGTTAGGGACACACCACTGCCCCTCTCAAGCCCTCTGCCTGCAGCTGTGAAAGGGACTGTGGCTGTCTGTTGTCTTTACAGGGCCCAGCTGCTGAGATCCCCCTCTCAGCAGAGACCAACACTTAAAGCATTTGTCATGATCGCCCCATTGCACAGCTGGAAATGAAATTGTTATCTTGCTCCCTTTACTCTGAGTCTTTTCTCGTGGTTTTTTTCCCATTGTTTCATAAAGGGGTGCACGAGGACTGCCCTGGGCTTTCTTTTGTTGTTATTCTTTTCTTTTTCGTCTCCATCCATACATATTTGGGTAATTGTACTTCTGTGTCTGGAACTGGACTAACGGGGCAGCATTTTCTGTCCGCTTGCTGATGCTGTCTGTGTGAATTAACAACATGATACACTTAGCACACATAGCTCTGATGATGGGAAAATATTTTCTACAAGAAGACAATTTGTTATGTCTTTCATCCGACTGCACTCCTGCCCACCCCTACCACTCCATGAGAACCCATTACTCATTGCTATTGTTTTATTGGCCAAAACACTCAAGTGTGTGTCAGCAATATGTGTCACGGTTCTTTGAGCTGTGAGGGCGGTGTCTCTTTATACTGCAACTAAACAAGTCTGTGGTGGAGACAACATCCCCTTCCCAGACATGGCTGGGTCATTGATGGGTTTAATAAATGAGCACAATTCCTATGCCTATACAGTTTTTTTAATTAAGTGTTCTCGGTCTGAGGATTTGAATTTGACCAAACAGAGCAAACTGTTATCACGGTTGATACAAGCCCTCCCTCTTTTTGATTTGTTTCACTGGGAAATTGCGAGGTGCCGAGTAGCTTGTAATATCAAAGGAGGGCAATTTGAGTATTGAGAAGCACCAAGGAAAAACAAAAGAAAACCCAGTTCGATTTTTCTCATTGTGGAGTTGGGAAATGCAACACATTGCATGTAAACCCAGCTGTAGGCATTTGCAGAGGTTTATGACATATTTATCTCTTGTCTGAGTTCAGTTTTTGACAACGTTCTAGAGACTTGGTTATTAACCTTAGCCTGTATCCTCTAAAATCCTGTGTGGTACCAGTTCCTACTTTAAAATTTGAGCAGGTTGTGCTGTAATTTCAACTAATATGGAAAGAATCCGTGCTCTGGAGAGATAATTTGTTTTGTGATAGTCCTTGAAAATAATCACATCATCACCGACAATTTGGGGTTTACAGTTTTGATGCTTGGGATGCAAAGCATCCAACAACAAATCATACAGTAGATTGCATTTCAGTGAAGGTAAGTTTCTGACAGCTAAATTTCCATTGCCACGTGGTAGCAATCAAATAAAACTCTGAGAGGTTATATTTCTTTACTCTTTTCCATTTCATAGGTTTATGACATGCCTTTACTATATAATATATACAGTATATGTTCTTAGCAAAACTGTTGCTAATTCCGCTTTTTTTATCCATTCTGCCTTTGTAATCTGGCAAAACTGAAAACATTATTATAGACCAAATAAGACAAAATGAAATAAGGAAGTGCACTATATGAGTCTTACTCAAAGGCTGTGACAGCCTCAATCTTACAGGCAGCATGGGCATAATGTTCACTGTGAGTGCCTTAAATCAAACCCCTTATTGAATCTGCCTGGTTTAAATAGGGAACTCTAGAGGACAGTTAAGAAGTTCGACTCAGGGCAAAGAAGGGCTGTTCTGTCATGTGCAGCATACCTGCCAGCCAGTCTTCTCACACCTGCTGTAACTGTGGTGACAGAGCTCTCACCTGAGTGAGAGTTATGTTTCTCTAGTCAAATAGGTGGCTCCCTTCTTTTGCCACTCATTGCCGGTTACTACCATTTCAGAGAGCTAAGCCTACTGTAAATACAGCAGTGATCTTGGCCTGTCATCTTCATTATATCCCCGACAAATATCAGAGATTCATTGTCATGCAGCTTTCCTGAATTTTAGATAATTGCCAGTGCTAAATACATGTACTTCCTATTGTTCTCTAATGGACCTCTAAAATTTAGTTTAAAACAAATCCCCCAAATAAAAATTTTGCATCTGTCCCAGAGTACATACACATCTCATGAAATTGAAACTTTCAAATTTTAAGTTTATATTTTGTTATCCCAAGGAAACGTAGTATTCAGACAATCATCAATCCTACCTTTGACTATTTAAAATGTGATTAAAATCATGTACTATATGCATTGAGTGAGCTATAGCTGTAAAAATGTTCAGTTTTTTTTTTAATGTGCATCTGTATAGGATTGCTGTATACTGAGGTTGTACTAATTGCACTACATTGCACCATGTCCTTTCAGTGAAAAACCTGGGTGGCCTTATTTTCCTGTGGTAGGTATGTTTACCCACATTACACTTAATGTGTCTCTGCATTCCCTGCGATTTTTGCAAACGTCTATTGAGCTTCGTAGAAGTAGGATGAACTGGGGGTCGTTTTGCAAAGAATAGTGAAATGAATAATTTAGGAATTTTATACTAAAAAATCAACAATGACATCTGATCCTGTTTCTAATTTCACTAGTTTGTTTTGCTCAGAGAAAATTTGTCTTCATTAAAAAAATTGTTTCCTGTTTAAATTGGCAGTGTCATTAAGTGAATGGTGTTTTATGGTCAGCCGCTGTTAGCTTCTTGTTTAAGGTAATATAAGGCAAATAAAGATTAACTGGCAGCAGACGTTACACGAGACGCTTTCAACCTATCAAAAATGGGATCTGATCTGAACCAAAAACACGCAGTTACCTTTTCTATGTGGAGAGATCCAGTTACCTGTACAGCCTTTTCATTCCAAGCACGGTGGTGCTCTTAAAGATATTTTGTGGTTCTATTAAAATTCCAAGTCAGCAATGTATAGCAAAGTTACAGACCAATAAAACAGAAGTCTTAAGAGTCCTGTAGCTGACTTACACATGAGCTTTTAAGCATGTTTGCACCGTATGCCTAAGTGCTGTTTTTATCTTAAATATATTCTTCAGTCCTGTATGAAATGTACATTCTTCCACGCTTTTGAATTAAAGTCTGTGTTTTGAGTGTCTAAAGCCATTAAAAGTTTAATAAAACAATGGAATAAACTAATTGACGACATATTAAGGGATAAACTCCTCTTCTAATTTTGGCAACAAAGGAAGCAAACAATAGATTTGTGAAAAGATGCAGGCTGACAAGGTCCAGCTGTTGGTTATTGAAAGTAGACTTAGATTGCGCATGGAAAAATAAAAAAAAATTAAAAAGTGCACTCTTCTACTTAACAGAAAAATTAAGAGAATGTGGTGACACGATACACACAGGCCGGTATAGAGAGAGTAGAAAATAACAGGATAGCAAAGAGCGTGATAGAGGTCAGAATGGTAGTAGTGGAAGTAAAAGGAATTTGGATAAAGTGAAGGTTTGCAGTGTCAGCCAAAGATAGCCTATAGACATGTCAAAACAGAACAATTGAAAAGTAGCTTGTTCCGTTTGGTCAGGGAAGGCCTTATAGCTACCCATACATGAGAACATAAGAATGGTTGTGAGCAAGTGGACACCATTCGCAACGTTTGTCTAATTTGGTTGCTAGCAGTTAATTGATCTGAGATCGTATCCAGCTGTTTCTTGGGAAAAGCCATGTTCCATGATGCACAGCTCTTTGTGTGAAGCTGTGTCTCCTGTTCTTGGTTTTAAATGCCCTTGCAGTAACACTCCTGAGTCTTCTACTCCTCTCTTCTCCCCATCTTCCCATTAGACGTCCAATATACGGTACTACAGAATGCTAGTGGGAACTTTGTACTTGTTTTTCAGCACTGTGTGTTCCCAAAGTTGGAGGTTTCTAAAAAAAAAGTGCTACTGTCTCCATTTGTTTTTTCTCAAATATAAAATTTGCTGCTTGAAACCTACAAAGTAGGGTGGATTTCTTTAAGTTTAGTTACTGAAAATGATCTCTTTCTGTAAAGTTACTGTAAGTCATATCCTCCAAACATTTTAAAACTATGTGTAACTTATTTTACAGCAATAAAAAGCAATGACCTTAGTAATACCATACTTTCTAGTGTTCCTTGTAGTGTGTTAAACTGTAGTGTGAAGTTGATAGAACTAGCATGTGTTTTATACAGGCAGCTCTTAATTGAGCGAAAAAGACAGAGTAACTCCCTTGTTGCAAAGGTGATTATGTACCTTGATAGAGGGAAATGAAGTGGTAACAGAAATGAAAAGGAAACAGATGTATTAAAGCAGTATGACCTGTTTTAAACAGTCTGGGTTTTGATGTCCAGCCAAAAACTCCTTTTAGCTTTCATTGGGCGAGGATGAAGCATCAAGGTATGTGAGCCCACAGGCTCAGAGTGATGCGATTTCTGTCTGTAGATTCTCTGAAACCGACCTTTGTTTTATATAAAGGTGTGAATTGGGACAGAGTTCTTTCTGTCATTGTCATGTCAAAGACAGCACATTTACTCGAAAGCAAAGCCTTTTCTCCTGCGGTCATATTCAGTCGTCTTCTAAAATTGAACCCCCCTGACGAGGCCTGTACTCACAGCTTTTGTAGTGAATCTCCAAAGGACGACTGTACAATTTACTGAAGTTTTGTTTGTGCAGAACAGCTGGGCTGTTCGATGTCTCGCACAAATGTGAGGGCTTAGCAATGACACGATCTGCCTGGTTTTCAAAGGAATTCCTTCAGTTAAACCAATGGAGAGCCTCTGGGCACTGCTGCCCCACTCTGTACTAACAGCTCTGTGTGGGTTTGTCTCCATGGCCATTAGTGGTACTGCTGCCAGAGTGGAACAAGACTGGAAATCCAGAAGCCTCGAATTCTGAGGACAACTTTAGTGAGGATCCCACTTTAGTCTAGAGTGAGAGCAACTAGGCACAGTCTCTGTAGGCTCCCTGGAGTTACTTGCCTTAAAGTTTCTTTTCTATAGTACAGTGTTGTTATATTGTACTGTACATGCTTTGTAAACAGAATTTTATTTGCGCAGTCATGTTAGGTTTATGGTTATTTAGTGGTAGAATGTTTTGTTAGCTATCTGTTCAATATCTAGGAAATCTTGTGTTATCTGCATGATATCTATATATGTGCATTACATCTGTGATCATTATTATGGTGAAGACTATTGCTAAATTGAGCTGGCATTGTGCTACAATAGGCTTGTGTAATTCCTTAATTAGCATGCTCTATATTCTTTCAGATTTTTTAACACTCTGCATTTGAATTTTTTACCAGCTGCCATCATTTGCTCTAGACTCTTAAAGCATTAACCTTGTGTTAGGTTTCTGGGATTTCTAGACTCGTCATACTGGGGAACCCTGTCTCTCAGATGCCTTCTCAAGAAAAAGAACAGGGGACTGTTCTTGAAAACCCCCACAAACATGGGCAGAACCCGCAGAAACCACCCAGGCCTGAAGCCTGAATCAAACCCAGAGTCCTGGAGTTGTGAGGGATTTTCATTAAGGGCTTGGCTACTGTACCACCTAGATACACACTGCTTATACTTAATATGGTACTGTAAGTACATGTTCTGTTCTGAATTCATCACAGATACCCTGCGCATTACTGAAAAGTACACGATACATAAAAAAAAACAACTCAAACTTGCTAAAGAAAGAAGGTAAAAACTACATTTGTATCAATTCGTAGATTCCTGTGTTTCTTCCAGTTTAGGCATATTGAAGCTATGGACAGGTGGTACTGTATATCATGCTTTCAAATGAATATTGTTTCAATTTGTTCTTTTCTCATTTCAATCCACAGAGACCTCCAATCTTATTTCTGCCCAGACCCATGTCTGCTTTGTCTCTGTTATCTCATGCGGTCCCCATCATAGTTAAGGTTGAGGAGAGCCCATAGCCCATTGAAATACCTTCAGATTACAGTTTCCCAGAAGGTACAGCTATTAGAGATCTGGATAGTGGATTTCTCTGGAGTGAAAGCAGAGCACAGAGGAGGAAATTGGCTTCAAAACCTGATTGCACTTTCTCTCCAATGTGGAGTCTAGACACGCCTCGTTCAGCCCTGAACTCCTGAACTTTTTCCCAGCTTCCTCTGCGCTTCAGGAACTAGCAGGCTGAGTGACAGACTGGCATTGTGAGGGCAAAATCAAGCCCTGCTCGAGACACTGCTGTTCAATTCACTGTGTCCCTAGGCCATTCAGAAACTGAGGGGGGATGAGTTGCCCACTGCAGGTCAGAACTATGAGTCACTCTGCTAAGATGTGGTTTTACTTAAGCTTGTTTCCTGCACTTAATTCATAAAGCATATCTGCAAGTCAGCTGCAGCCAGATGGTTAATATTGAAAACAGAAGTTTACTTTTTGTTTGTCTAAACACCAGATCAGTGGGTCAGAATTCTGGTATTGTGCCTAATTTTATACACACACACATACAAACAAGCGCACGCAGCTGTGTGCAGGTTATCTTCAAGAGGAGTTTTGCATTGACACTAATGAAGTGCTGATCTACTGTTCCCTGCTCCACGGGGCTTTGGTACTGGCATTTGGAAAGCTAAATACAGATCTCTAAATTACAGTTTTTCTTTCGGATTTCAGAGCTTCAAAGCAACTTGGGCCTTTGGAGTGCAGAACTGTTTTGTAGAGTTGCAGCCCTGTGAGACGAGTTTTAAAGCTTAATGCTAATCCTTTGTGGACGGTGAATCAGACCTAAGTTCTAGATAGTTATGTCCACACTGCTGCCTTTACAGTATCCCAAAAGAGCCCATCAGTGGCACTAAAACAATGCAAAATGATGTTTCCAAAGGCAAAGACAACACTGTGCCCAAAGGAAACAAGAAGACATTCAGTTACATTGAGGGTACACAGACATTCTTCATAAACAGGGAAGTGCAGTCCTGGCATTTGATGTGCATTGAAATACTTCTGTCATGTGTTTCATTTACCGTTTGACAACGTTTAAGGTATTTAAACTAGTTTTGCGTTTTTAACCAAGTAGGTATTGAATCTACTCAGTGAGCTAGAAATGGCCTCTGCAACCACGTGTAGCACTTTTGTAGCACATGTCTCTTGGTAGTCATGGTTTTCAGTGCAGTCAGATAATGGCTTTGTTTGGTTAAAAGTTTGATTGTGACATGAAGGTCTGAATATTTTTTTTCCCCCCATTGGCTCTGGTGTGAGTTTTTTCAGTTTGCATGGATTTCCCATGGCTCCTATATCATAAAGGCTGTGTTACACACTTCCTCGCTGGGAACATCGTAATACTCGAGGAAAACTCTGGTTTCGCCTCTAGTTACAAGACAAAGACCCGTAAACAGCAGGAGGCAGAGATGCATTACAACTTCATGAGAATGCCGCTGTTGCGAGAGCGAACGTCTTGTTTACAGTAGCTCTGCAAGCTCCCGCCTCCCTTGTTCAGCCGTGTATAATTCATCTATAATGTTCAGGAATGGTAGCCAACCGTAATTAAGTGGCTTCACCACAACAAAACTCTTGCTCTGGTGAAATCATGCCTGCAACTAATTTTTTTCATTAGGAGAGGAATCTCAACCGCAGAACAGATGAGACCATAAAGCTTTTTAGCTGCAGGATAAATAAAACTCAGTATCCCCCCCACATGCTACCACAAGTGTCTGGCTAGCTTTTGCAATAACCCCACCCTTGACCCCCCAAAATCCAAATGCAGGAAGGCTCTATCAGTATTGTTGCTTTGCTGATAAAAAGCCAGCAGTCTATCTCAGTTTTCTGGGTAACGGCTGCATAGCCATGCCGTTGCTTGTAGACAAATAAGCACCTCTAGGCAGATGAATCAGCAGGGCTTAGACAGGACATCACAAGAACAAGTCAATGGAAAAGACATGTCAGCTGGGCTTTGTTGGGAGACTCTGATCTTTGACATTTAGCTGATTAAAAGCTCACAGGCTCAAGGCGTTGGCCCTGGGCCGGAACAAAGCATTTGAACTTGTTGCACAGATGCAAGTATGGCAGGGACTGAGAGAGAACGGTCTCGAGTCAGAGTTAATCAAACCTCTTTATTTTTTCATTCTGCACTGAGGTGAGAGCAGGTTGACGGTGATGAGTGCTGAAACAATGTGATATGGTTTATGTCCCGGTTTGAAAACATACTGAAAACACCATGCAGTGCTTAGTGGCGAGGAGAAAACATGCAATCCTTTGTACATGATGGGAGAAAATAAACAGTATCACGAACTGATGTATTGTTTATCTAGTATTGCAATGTATAAAATACAGTGGAAGCTGATAACGTTTTGACAAATATTGAAAGCGTTATCTTGGCTTCTTTCAGACTGGGTGCATGCATTCATTATGGCTTATGGTTATGGAATGCCTGTAATATATCTGTGCAGTGATAAACATGGGATTCCAGAAACAAAGTTTCATTACCCAATTATGTGCTTTTTTAAGAAAAGTGCTATTAATTTGTGGTGAAGCTGTAAAAATTCCTAGACCATACTTATTCTTAAGTTCATTAAACTTTTCAAGTCTACCATGTTCAAGTGAAAGATCATTATGTTCTTTTTGTTTATTCAGCTTGGTAAAAAATATGTTGCCAGTTTCCTTGAGGAATTCTTCAAGTTTATACCCAGAGATATCTGCTTTTAATTGCCCCTCTGTGTACTTCACTGAAGCATTGTAGGCATTAGTTGCTGAAAGAGAGCAGGGTAAAGCCACTATTGAAAATCAGCAATAAGCAGTAATCAGCCAGTTGTAATGTGAAGAGTAACTCCAAAAAACAGGGCCTTCAAGTGACCACCAATCTTACCAGCCTCTCAGAAAAATACTTAATACATTTCCTCCAATGTCTAACACTGAGGAAGGCTAGCTGAAGAAATGCTCCATCGTTAGTCTTAATGGCCATTTACAAGTAGCTGTTTGGAACAGTTAAGAGGCAACATTTGGGGTCTTAGCCACAGGATGCTCTCAGTCAGAGGCCGCAAAGCATACACTGTAGCATGTCAAGAAATTAACAGCTCAAGGAGTGGGTCAGAGGTGCCCCATTCTCACCTAGTAATAAATAAAATAGCGATTCTCATCTGGGTGGATGTCAAATGTTTTTTTTTTATAAAATTACTTTATTATTCAGAACGAGTGTTTGTGTAGTTAAAAAAAAGTTTGTCAAGAATCAATCCAGGTGCCGTGTTCTACCTAAAAGGAAACATTGGATATTATTCTGCTTCTGGCAAGGAGCTGTAGGTGAAACAGGGGTGGAGTTTCTCGTTGCTGACAATAGGGAAGGATAATAAATGGGGAATTGGGATCGATCAGTTCCAGTATAGTTTGAACTAGTCTTGTCAGTTATACGGCCCTGTCTTCAGAGATGTAAAGCTTTAGAGAGTTCAAAATTTTTGCAATTCTAAAATAAACTGGATCTGATAATAAACATGTCGACATCTGGGTCCTGGTGGAGATGTAGGTGCTGTATCTGTCAAAGAGTGTAGCCAAAGATTTTTCAGTTTAATTGGAAACAGCGGTCTGAGATTAGTTTATGCCACTTGACTCTTCGGTTGATTTAAGCAGTGACGGGATTGATGAGTTACTAACTTGTTTTATTTAAAGAAGACGCAGAGGAAAATGTTTGCCAAAAGAGGACTGAAATCACACCAAATGTGCAAACCTTTGAATGAAAGGCATTCATCAGCAATATAAAATTCAAATCTAACTTTTGAAATGATGTTATTTATTATGTTTAATAAAATGTTTAATTCAGTTTAGTCATAATTATATGTATTCAACATTTATTGAGTACCAATTCTACTTCATACATCAAAGCTCCATTATCTATAATTCACCTGGAACCTGCTAATACAACTTGCTAGAGTAATACTACACCATTTAATAAACTTAAAAACAATAAATAACTGTTTACAATTTTATACAACTGATAAAAAAGAATACATTAATCAGTGTTGAGCTAAATTAATAAGTGAGAAATGGTCAGTGTCAATGTCAATGTCATTTTGTTTTGGTCTGCAGTTCCAGAAACCAGCCAGGACAGTTGCTTTGCAGTTTATGGTTTCAAATGCAAGTTCCAGGTTTAATTTTTAGATACTGACAGTTCGGTTAATTCTGTTCCCTTCTTGTTTATTGCACATTCCTCATTCTGAACTGGCCTTGGCTTCTTCAGAATAGTGTTCTTGGAGGTCTTGAACATGACATAAGATAGGTTTATTCCATGAAAGAAAACCCAACGTTTAGGCTGTGCAGCCTTCTTGGTTAAAATAATATTAGTCTCTCTGGTAGTGCTGCAGACATATTTTTAGAACTGTTGCCTTAAAAATGAAAAAAGTGTTAAATCTTCAGCCGGTAACAGTGAAAGTTTAGTGCGATTTAAAAACAAAAAGCTGTAATATGCTGTACTTGGGCATTCAGATCTATTCACAATACCAATGAGATTTTTAGGCCCTGTTGCACATTCTCCATTGAATAAATCATTTTTAAGCCTTTTTCCTCATCATTTAAAAACAGCATATTCAAGCTTGAAAGGGGGTGAGTCTTTCAAGAGCCTCTGTGGGTTTTACTAATTTTTTTTTTGTTTAAGTACTGAGTTTATTTTTATTTTTCATTTGAACAGAATTTAGGACAGCAGAAAATGTTTTATGTTTATGCCTTGTATTCAGCTTTTTCTCCATGAATCAGTAAAAAAAAATCTGTATGTGTTGCTTTAAGCTTGTTCTTTAGACCACTAAAAAAATCAACATTTTCTAAAAGTGCTTATGCAGCATGTTTAAACTTTTGTGAATAAATGTATGTAAGTATGATTACCTTTTTTGTTTAATCCTAATGTGCTTTTTAATCAAAACTATGATCTACTTTAGGCAGTAGTGTCATATTTATTTGAGAAGTTTTTGTTTTTCATCAGGAAATCACTTAGTGTTCAGCAATATGCTTTCTATTAACGAAACAGTTTATATAGTTTTGATTTCCCTTTTATGTTCTTCACATTGCATATCTTTGTGCTTTTTTGAGATTGTTATGGACTCACTAATTAACCATTCAAGCAAAAAGTTTGAAATACTTGGATATAAGGGAAATGTGGCTGGAAAGTAACACAACTCTTCAATACATCTTTGACAGACTTTCTGAGAGTATAACAACATTAATTTACCTCGCCTTCTGGTAGTCGGCCCACAAAGTCTTTTCAGAAGTTATTTATGCCAGAATTACTAGTTGCCATAGCAAAAGACAAATTTAAGCACAAACAACAACAGAAGAACACATGCAGGAGCTAAAATAGTGCAGTACAAAATGAATAAATAGGAAACTCTTGTGAGTAAGAGAGTATCTGAGCTTGTCTTCTTGCTATTATGTCTGAAGCAGACAGCGTTTGTTCTCTTTGTTGTCATTATTCCTTTAGGAATGTCAGCTCTTGAAATAATCCCTACTGTTAGCTCAGGGTTCGAGTCTGACTTGGGTGCCTGTCTGTGTTGGTTTGTGTGTGCTTAACCCACATCTTCTTGTTTGGGTTCTCCAGTCGACTGCTCTGTAAAGCAAGCAGACTAGGTTCAGAGGACTAGTCTTAACTGTCCCTTTCCTACGGTGCCAGGGTGTTATTCCCAGTATGACCATCACTGTTCATGTGAGTGAAACAGAACTAAATGAACGTGAAGTGCTGAGTGACATCCACTGATCTGTAGCCATTCTGTGTAATAACGTGGCTTAGAATAATCTTGCAAAGAAAATAATAATAATAATAATAATAAGAAGAAGAAGAAGAAGAAAATAATCAGTCTGACTACCGTTGGATCAGGACAGCATAGTAAAAATGTTAGGGTCCTCATACTGTGTCTCAGTTCAGTGTGACCTACAGACTGTTAAAGACTGTGTAACTGGTGATAAACCAGTAAGGTATGAGTGGCTGTGTTAGCTAGGGCAGTGAAACACCTTATTTTGAAAAGTGCCCTCACTGTTGGCAAAACGTCTGAAAGTACCCTTATTGTCCATAACACAAAATGTAGGTACTTTAGCATCCATTGCTCATTTTGTTCCCTAGATTATTGGGCTCATTATAATTTATAGAATCATTTGTCAACTTGGAAATTTCTCTGGATCATGGAGTTTGAGATGTACTGCTTTTTTCATCCTGTGATTTTTCTGGCTTTTTGTGGTGTTTCTCCCGCCGGTGAAGTACTGCAGCTAATGTTTACAGGCCTTACATTTTCCACTTTTTCGTGGAAAAAATCAACTAGAGAGTGACGGGCCTCCAGGGTTGTTAACGTGTGTTTGGTGGTGACCGGTGCGCCTGCAGTAATGCGCTCTCGTGCTTGGCTGATTGATAGGACCTGTGTTCTGAAGGGAGTGCGCTGCAGAGTGGTGGTACGTTGAAGTGAAATTAAAATCATCTGTGAGTTGTAAAGACAGCAAGATGCTCAAAAAGGGCTTGAGCTAACTTGATATGTGTCTTGACCTTGGCTGTCTGTTTAGTAAACAAGTCCAGAGTTTAAGCATTAATCCCTCAAATCTCAAAATTTCTTCCCGATCTGGCCAGCTAATAGGAGTGACCAATGTAGCTGCCATTTTATTTGTCATATTTTGTCAGCTAAACTGAAGTTCTGTGCCTACGCAGGACATGAATCAATGATAAATAGCATTTGCCACTATCCAAAATACTTGTATTCTTTATGATCCTTGGATCCTTGAGTACAGTTAAGATATATATTTTCTGGTTATGGTTAAGAGACAAAATGCATCAGTCAGGAGGCTTTACTTGTCTCTTATCTTTTCTGCCTTTCCTGCCTGTCTAGTTTAATGGTTTTGAAGTTCTAGATGTCCTTATATGTTCTCCTGATGTGCCCTTTTGTATGCATAACGCAAAAGCAATAAATGAAAGGAAACACAATAATGCCAGGATACTGTTGAAGGAAATCACGTCAATTAGATACTGTTTCTTACCAAGGGCGGTTGAGACAGATAATACATCTTCAACCCTGTAAGTCCATCCTGAGCTTGATGTTTTCCAAGCCAAATCTGTATCGAGTAATTTAACAGTGCTCATGTTCCAATTTGGAATGTAAAAAAAAATGAAATAATGTGAAAGGCTTGTTTGATATTTTTACATTTTATTTTGTCTATAAAGCGAAATTAGCTGAAAGCCAAAACAAACAAAGAGCAATTTATTCTTTTAACCTTGTGTTCCAGCAAAGTATTTTCACACACTTAAAAAAATACCTCCTCTTTACTATATTCCCATGAATTACAAAAAGAAAAGGCTGATCACTTCTGAAATGCTGGCATTGGGTTAGATTTTGGTTTGTTTTTTGTTTCACTTCACTTTAAAAGGCACATCATAGTGTAGAAAATATTGGAACTCTTTAAGATACATCGCTGTGGGATGAATCTGTAGGAACTGATGCATTAGTGTTAGTTTTGCTTTAAAAATGACAAGCTGTCCTTAAGCAAGATTTCAGATATTATAATTATTTATAATTACATTACTTAATTCAGCTTAATTGCCTACATGGAAGGAGGATATGCTTCTCAAGTCTTTTTTGCATGCTAGGAGGTCAATCAAAAGAGAACAAAAACAAGAAGGGAAGCACAAGAAGGGAAGACTAAGACCAGAACAGCGATATCGCATTTTTCTTTTTTTCCCAGTTCTACAGCTTCTAAAAAGGTTTCTTGGAGCTTGAGCGAGGGGATGCATCATCCGAGGGAAGTGATTCGATGTGACAACGTAATGCTTTCTTTGTAGGTTAAAAGGCAGGATCACTGCTACTGTAGTACACTGAACACAGTTGAGGTGAGAGGCCACCTCAGAATCAGATCTTGAGGAAAACATGGAAAATGACTCTCTGAACAGGAAGAACCACAGAGAATACGCCGTAAAGCATGTTAGGTTGTGTCCAATACTTAATGATGATCCATGCAAGGAGGCACCTGTGTGGCACAGAACAGGGGGTTTCTCCTTTATGACATACCTTTCTTCTGCCTCCATTTCTCTGCTGGAGTCAGCCCCTTCAGCTACTATATGTTTGCCACCTGTGTTTCCCTCCACCTGTCACAGGCTGGATTTATTGTGCAACTCAGTCTGCACCCCATGCTGTACGCTCACCGTATATCACTTGCAAAGGAATGTAATATTATTTCTCCTCAATACTTTTGATTTATGAATGTGGCTTTGATTGGGTTTATTTTTTTCAATCCTGTGCTAAACTTAGACTTGCATTCCTCCTTTCATCTCTTTGCTCCGTCAGGTCCCACTGAGACATTTAACTCGCCGGTGGAGCACTAGAGGAGTAGCCTTTGAATTACGTAATCATAGACCATTACCTAGCCTGTAGAAATGTGTTGAATCGCTTTGATACAGAACTTGATGCAGTATTCCTAATCTATGACAAACACATACTGTATCCTTTCCAAGGATCTTCCTCACAGTCTCTATGAGCAATTAAACTTATTGAAGTCATATATTTCAGTGTCTTCCATTCTTTTCCAGTGGGGGTACTGTCTCTATTTTGTACGTTATTTTTTTCAATCCTGTGCTAAACTTAGACTTGCATTCCTCCTTTCATCTCTTTGCTCCGTCAGGTCCCACTGAGACATTTAACTCGCCGGTGGAGCACTAGAGGAGTAGCCTTTGAATTATGTAATCATAGACCATTACCTAGCCTATAGAAATGTGTTGAATCGCTTTGATACAGAACTTGATGCAGTATTCCTAATCTATGACAAACACATACTGTATCCTTTCCAAGGATCTTCCTCACAGTCTCTATGAGCAATTAAACTTATTGAAGTCATATATTTCAGTGTCTTCCATTCTTTTCCAGTGGGGGTACTGTCTCTATTTTGTACGTTATTTTACAAAAATGTAACATTTTTCATTGTTTTTTGCTCTTGTCACTCTGGGTCGATGTTATCAAAGTTTCATTGCTCTGTATCCTTTCTTTGGGGAAAACATGCAGTCTTGATTCTCAGAATGGTTTCAAGCAACATTTGTTGATGTGCGTTTGGAAGTATGCTCACCTGTCTCAGTGCTGATTGCTAGCATTTTATGAGAAGTTGACCAAAACCAGTGATGACCCAGGCCTGTGAGTAATTGGGAAAACCTGCTTTGCCAAGTAAGTCAGGGCCCTTAGTCTATAATAAAATCCTGAACTCTTAATGACTTTAATTTCAACTGAAATGCATCCAAACGTATTCAGACAATTGCTAATGTTTATAATAGCCTTGACAGAAGCAAGGAGGAGGGGGACATTGGCTGCATTTTAAGACCCAAAGATTTCCATTTTCCTAGGCAGCTGTTAAGAAGATGTTTGTAGGCTCTAGAAAAAAATGCCGTGTTCTATTTCTGTTTATGATTCACCTTCAGCCACTCCCTCTTGTTAACAGCTGTGTGTGTTTGCCGCTTGCCTTAATCTTTCCTATACCCTATGTGTTGTTCTTTGCCAAATCTGTCCTTTTGAAGAAACCCAGCACTTTTATTTCTTGTGGTATCAGGACAGGGAGAATCAGCAGTAAAATGCACTCTTCATCATCTTGATTTTTACATTCCTTTGGATGTGTGACTGACACTAATGAATTATTTTGCATTGTATTATTTCTTTAGAATTAGAGAATCCTATTCAATTTGTGATATATTAGATGATGATGGCAAAATATAACACTGCCTTTTGTTTTTATCCTGCCAAGCGACTGATTTAGAGAATAGAGTTTTAGAAAGCATACATAGTAATTATGTTCCCTCTGCTTTGGCAAGTAGTCTATACCATGCCAAATATGTTCTTAATAAATGCACCTTTTGTCCAAAATGCACTTAAACAATGTGTTTGATGCGAATACAGGATGATGCAAAGAGGTGACCCTGTTTGAGTTGCATGAAGTCCAAATATTTTCAGGCTCCATCCCAAATCTCTGATTAAACGTCAAGTCTCCTGGGTCAAACAAGCCGTGAGAAAGATGCTCACCTTCTCCCTCCCTCTCCAGAATGTGAGCACCATCTAGCCATTTCCCCACCACTTTAAGCTTACAAATAAAACTTTGATTTGGTTGGGCTCAAGTCCTAGAAGGACATTTAACATTCAGGAGTCTCGAACTCTCGATCTAACACGCAGTATGTCCCATATGTCAAACATTTATGAAACAGGTAAATATTTCATTTCCTACTGCTTTGGTATTAAATACAATTTATTAATAATAGATTAAATGGAGGGTGACATTTTAGAATTATTTTAATATCTCAGAAGAGAAACAGCAAGTGCGCTCAGAATTGAACTTTAATCCATCCGTGCCATAATTTTGCTTTTACAGACAATTTGATACTGTTGTTTTTCAGTGGCTACCAAAGGCCTGTTTCTAAAATGAAATGGTTCACTACTTTTCATTCTTTTTTCTCCGCCATATGGTTATTACACCTAACAGTGGAATACAAGGTAGCGAATTGTTTGTGAATCTGGCAACTTGTTCAAAAGACATCCATTGGTTTCAGGGGAAGGACAGCCCTGTGTGCAGTGAGAGTAGAATAACAGGAGGAAGTGTGCTAACACTTTCCCACACTTCACCATACTGTGAAACTGAAAGGAGAAATCAAACCAGACCCCACTTTTATTTGTTTAAAATCTGCGACAAGGGAGGAACGCAGCGAGCGTCATGTGCACTTTTGCTAGCCAAGCGGCAAAAAAAAAGAAAGAAAAAAATTGCTCATGTCAGAAAGATCGTGGAAGAATCATAAATTAGACGATGCGTGGATGTTTGCAGAAAAGAGATTTGGATCCCATTCAAAGTAAGTGTGTTGAAGACAGACAATGACTGCTCGGCAGGAGGGAGCTTTTAAACCCCAGGTGTCTTGTTTTGTTTGCGTGAACGTTTTGTTTTTGATAGAGGTGCTTCTTCTTGTTGATCACCCACTCCATCTCTGTCCACACAGTTTGCTTCTCACAGTCGAGCAAGGTCTACTGCGGGAGGCTGCTGCACTCAGCACACATCCTTTGCTTTCCACCATGGATTCTTAGTGAGATATTGAACTGCTCACTTCAGGGGATAAAACTACGATTTTCCCAGGCTCAGTTGGGTTCTTTCTCTTTAGGAGACTATCAGGGAAAAATATTAGGTGAAACGCAGGTGACTGACTATAACCTACTTTTTTCACCCTCTTTCATCTTGAAAGAAACTTCTGTTTGTATTTGTGATACTTTTCTGGCTTTTGTCCACCTAAAGCCTCTTGGAGAATGTCCACACACCTATCCACAATCCTAATCCAAAATTTAACTGAATCCTTAATCCTACTGTAATTCAAAACCTGAGATCCTAACTGAAGCCCCAGCCCAAACCCCAGAACGTCATACAGATCATAATAAAGGGGTTCAAAAGATCAGATTTAACTCCAAGAGATTGCCTTGTTTATCCAGGTTCCATGACTTGTACCTCCCATACTTAAATCAAGGCTTTTAACCAAAACGTCTTGATAGTTGATTTTCTGAATTCTCATTGTTTGTGTTTTGCTTTTGTTTTTTAAATTAATGTGTAAGGGGATGGGTGTTTTTTTATTCATGAAGGAGAATTAGTTGGATAACTGTAAAACTGTCAAAGACATTAAGTATGGTCTCCTTTGTAGATTACCTTCATAGAATAATATGTTAAAGAATGAAACTTATTTTATGTAGAACAGACCTCACAGAATTTTTATGTAACTCTTGAGTTGAGTTGATTTTTTGTGAATAACTGCTGTTTCAAATTCATGTTTCAAAGTGTTTTCCACCACTCAAGAAATTGAAACCAGAGGCAATCTAGCAATTTGTTACCAGATTTGTAATGTGTTAAAAGCAGTGCAAGATTATTTTTTCATTAAACATTGCTTGGATGAACATAAAGCCAAAGTGCCTGAGAAAAGCAAATCACAGTTTTTCAAGTGGATTGAAATGAAGTCTGTGCTGAATTTGGAGTTATCTTCTTAAATCTTAAAATAATAACTATAGTGTGACCTCCCACTATTTATTATCTGTCTTGGAATGTGAAGCACAAATTGTTCTACAACTTGAAGCACAGGATGCTTCCGGAAAACTTTGCATGTTTTAAAAACTTAAGTATTATTTTCACATCATTATCTGCCAACTAAAGCCCAGACATAGACTAATCATTGAAATTCAGAACCCACTTTTCTTCAGAAGCTTCAAACATAGTAGCAGTACCCATACTGTCATAACTCTCTCCTGGAGTCTCCTTCATGTCAGCCCTTAGAGGTCGTGGTGTTGGAGGAGGAAGTTCGAGAATCACTTCTGTTATAATAACTTCATTTTTCCGCCATATACAGTATCTGTATCTGAATCGGTTCTATTGAATTCCAAACAAGGGATCTGCAGATTAAAAAGAAATAGCAAGGCAGGCAAAGGAGAAGGAGGAGATACCACAAACGAATAAGGTCATGGGAGTTTCCTGCTGTTCGGCTTAAGGATCTAAGTTGAGGTGTGTGAAGTGCAGAAGAATCTGGTATTGAGGTGCAAGAAGGACATTGTGGGCATTGCACAGCAGGGCTGAGTGTAAATCGGAGAGTTCAGAATAACAGCAAAATCATAGTGGTGCCCTGTTCAGCTATTGCAGATAACCCAATAATAATGTGTTGCCTGAAGTGATGTTTCATTCCCAGCAAGCTGAATGCACATCCCCAATGTCTATTAGTAACTGGAAACTGTGTTTTTTCTCATTTTCCTGTTTGTCCAGACACTCACTGTTTGGAAGTCCTGTAGGCCACTCTTGTCAGCATAGCACAGTGTGCAGCAGGACTGCTTCTTGAGAGGCTGACATTTTTCCCTTGTCTGCCCTGGGGACCCTATCCATTATTGCTCTGGGGGGTGCCGACAGTGCCAACGTGAGGTACTTGGCCTGATGAAAAGCTGCCATAACAAAGCTGGATGATGGAGACTGGGAAGGTCCCACTGCATCTCTCACTTTGAAGAAAACTCCTAGAAGTACATTTTTAAAAGGCATGTGCAAGTTTCTTATTCATGCAAGAGAGCCATAAATTCTCATTTCTTATTAGCTTCCTCGATTGCCCTTTGCCAGTGGCTTCAAGTTCCCACTGTTTTATTATGTGGAGGGAAAGCCAATGCTAACAGCAGTTCATGGTCCTGAGCCATTTGTGCATTCCTAGTCAAAGGCCATTGCAGCAGCTACTTTTTTTTTTTAAAAAAGTTTGATTTGCCCTCACTAACCCAGATACAATTCCATTTACAGGTATATTATTTTTTTATGAGGTGGTTTTGTTATGCGGTCCTTGCTAACAAGTATGAACAACTGCTAGTGTTTGTTTACACTTACAATTGAAACCCTGTATGTGATATGCACTAATAGATGTAACTCCAGAGACGTTTAATAAGCTTTTGAGCTTTCACTGAAGTGAAAACCTTCTAATTAGAACTACGTACTATACATCCAAATGTCCTGAGTTAATTGCAGGAGATATGTATGGGTGTCTAGGCTCTGAGTTAATCTGAGGAAGAAGGGGATGAAGGACATCTGTCACAATGTTCCTACTCTGTCTGCCCTGTGTTCCTCAGTGAAACAGACCACATCTGTTTATATTTCTGAATCAGAAGGAAAAATAAATCATCTGCTGTCTTCTGATTACTTTGTCCTTGGGAATCTTTTTTGTCTTGTTCCTGCAAAATAAATGTTTATTGAATATCATGGTACAACAGGG